>NC_137776.1:184190200-184627700 GCF_963455305.1 Plecotus auritus | reverse complement strand
GCAAGCCAGCCATGCCGGCCCTCGTCCCACGCCGGCCCTAATCCGCAGCAGATGCCGGCCAGCCGGGCGTGCGTGGCCCCGGGAACACGTGGCCGTGGCTCCGGGCTCCTGCACACATCCTCGGAGCGGCTCTGGGCTCTGGGCTCGCTGGCGGCACGGGCCCGGCCGGAGGCAGGCGGGAGCCACCGTTCCTCGGCCGGCTGGCAGCAGTGGGGTGCATTCCCCCCCAGGCTGTCGGCCTCACGAGCCAGGACCCCCAGAGCATCTCAGACGTGGCCGGCCTCTGAGGACACCAGGCCCCGCCGTCTCTGGCACCTTCCAAGACACCCACTTCCCCGACTCCGGGGTGCTCTCCAGCCCCAGCATTCGGCACTTACCTAGAGGGTGGGGTTGGGGCAGGAGGGGGGCGCAGAGCCTGAAGCTGAGGCCGCGAAGGGGTCAGGGCACCTGAGCAGTCACGGAGGAGCCTCTGGCGCTGGACGCGGGCTCGAGTCCTGTGACCCCGGCAGGTCACTTTATCAGGACGCCCTCTGTCCAATAAGGGGGAGCGGTCTCCGTCCGTGGAGTGAGCCCTTACACTGTGCCCGGCACGCAGTAGGCGCTCCATGTTTGCGGGTGATTTCGCTGTGTGCCTACTGTATACCAGGCCTGGGTGCGATGGTGGCCACGTGCTGACCCGGGCCCGGGCCTCGTCCCCGGCCACAGAGGTCTCTGCTTCTGGCCCCGAGTCTAAGGAATTCCCATTCATCTGCAGACAGAGCGCATGCTCGGCTGACCAGCACGCAAATGACAGGAGGCCGGGCGGGCGCGGGCAGGCGCGGGCGCGGGAGCAATGCCACTCCCAGCGGAGACGGGAGCTCACCCACAAGGTCCCCCGACGTGCACCCGGTGCTGGGCCGCTCTCCGCCGTCCCCGCGGCCGCCGCCGGATGAATGTAAGACACAGGAGTCGGAAGGCGGGCCATGGATGTTCTCAAAAGCTGGTCGTTTGACCATAAAGCTGCTCGACATGGATGCAGTCACAGACGGTCTCACCCCCCAGGGAAGGGCTGCGGCCAAGACGCGGAGGCCTGAGCCTGCGCCCGAGTGGCCCGCTGACCCGCGAGGATACGGCTCCCCAGCCGAGGGCCAGGGTCACTGCTGGGAAGCCGCTGCCGCAGGGACGTTTCCCAGACCCCCTTGCAGCTGGTGGAGCCACGTGACCACGTCTCAGCTCGGGAAGGCGGGGATTGCAGGCAGGGGCTGCCTCGCTCTCTGCGCGGGGACTCGGGGACCTGGGGCCCCCAGGAAGCGCCCGGAGACCGGCCTGGGCAGGACACCGGCTCCGCCCACCGGCCCCACGAGGCCGTCTCCCCGTCTCCCCAGCTAGCTAGGCCTGGGGTCCAGGAGGGGCCGCCTGCTGGTCAGGCTGGGGCCTTGCTGCCTCCCTGCGGGCGAGCCTGGCCTGACTGCGTGAACTGCCTGCGGTGGGCACGCCCTCTCTGTAGAGCTGGCAGCAGGCACACCCTAGAACAGCCGTGGGCAAACTACGGCCCGAGGGCCGGATCCGGCTGTTCTATCCGGTTCTCTTGCTCTCCCCTCCGCTCCTTTACTTTGAATTTATATTAGTTCACACAAACACTCCATCCATGCTTTTGTTCCGGCCCTCTGGTCCAGTTTAAGAACCCATGGTGGCCCTCGAGTCAAAAAGTTTGCCCACCCCTGCCCTAGAAGGTGGCAGGGCGAAGTGGCCTGGGCCGTGGCCTGTGAGACGTGGCCTCGAGGCAGGACAGAGCTGCCGTCTAGTCCCCCCCCAACCAGCGTCCCCAAGCACGCTCGCCCTGGCGGCCCCTCCTGCGCTGTCCCAGCCACCCATGTGCAGGGCGGCCCTGGATCCTGACCTGGAGGTGGGGGAGGCTCTGGGCAGGGCACCCCATTGCGAGTGAACCTCCATTCCACCCCAGAGTTGCGTGGAGGCTGAGCCCGCCCCCCCTCCTCCCCCGGGGCAGCTCTCCAGCTGGAGGAGGAGCAGAGGGCTCGCGGTCCACCCCGCCCCAGGATCCTATGATCTCATGGGCCTGTGGTTAGTATCCCGGGATAAACCCTCCAGCCCACGGGCCCGTGAGCCGAGGGGTCCAGTCCGGAGCCCAGAACTTGTGTGGGGACGTGATGGTCATCCCCCCTCCATGCCAGTCGGCTCAGCGCAGCTGCGGCGCCAAAACCACCGGGCCGGACATGGAATATCCCAGCCAGCGGCCACGGCATCTGGGACTCGTTAGGCTCCGGCCGGGTCTGAGTGGAGTTTAATGGAGTCTTAGGCCAGTGAGTTTATGCCTGAAGCGATGATAGGGCTCCCCGCTTAGGAGCCCAGGAACTGGGCCAGCCCCCTCTGTGCACTCTGGGACAGGAGGGCCCCTCGGAGCAGGGGACCCCCGCGAGGCAGGAGAGCGCGTGGGCCAGTCGCCAGGACCTGCCGTCATCCGGGGTCCCCCTTGTCCTGCTTTTACACCTTGAGCATGTGCCCTGGGCTCCCGAAGCCTCGGTTTGCTCATCTGTCAAATGGGTGCATCTGTTAAGGTCCCATGCTGACGCCACCCATCCCCAAGGCACTCCCCAGCTTGACACCCGTGGACAGAGGTGACACCCACCCGTACCAGCGGGTTAAGACCAGCCCACAACGCGGGAGGAATCCGAGTGCCAGCGGCTCACTTCGGGATGCACCCGCTCCCTCGCCCCTCGACGGGGACCCCAGAGAGGTGTTCAGCCTTGTCACCCGGGGGCCTGCACCCCGGCTTCTCACAGCGGCACGCTGCATTGACTCCCTGGCCTTTCCTGCCCCATTTCCCCACTTCCGGGTCCGTGCTTCCTGGGGTCACCCCCAAATATACCACTCGCCCTCGAATCCAGGCCTCAGAGCTGCTTCGGAGGGGCCCCCGGGACGGTCACACCAGATGCCACACGCTTTCCTTAACGAGCCGGACGGTCGCTGTTTTCAGCTGCGTGGCCACGGGGCAACAGGGCAGATATGACAGGCATCCAGGCGACCGAGTCAAATGTGGGCCTGGAAACAGGGGAGACCCTCCCTCGCCCGGGCCCCGGCCTGCCTGGCCTCCTGCCCGCGGGCCTGCGCAGTCCTACGGCGGTGCCTCGGGGTCCCAGTGAGCAGGCCCGAGTGGCACGTGCCGGCCCTGGCACCTCTGCCGGGCACAGCCCCTTCCCACACCATCTGTCTGGGTCCCACGTGACCGGCTGGAGGATGAAGGGGAGGGGGAGGGGGAGGGGAGGGGGAGGGAAGGGGGAGGGGAGGGGGAGGGGAGGGGGAGGAGGAGGCATCTGGTTGGAGGCACAGCAAGTTCCCCGGCCTCAGTGGGCCTGGCTGGGGGACCGGGGTCTGCCCCTCCCAGCTGTCCCCACGTGCAGACCCTCTACTGACCTGTTGGGCGGGAGCTGGGGGACACTGGCCTCAGGCGGCGGCAATCCCCCCAGCGCTGGGCAGAGGCAGAGTCCCCACCCTGAGGGGACCCCGCCAGGAGCTGCCGGAAGCCCTTGCATCCAGGTGGCAGCTGCGGGGAACCTCGGCAGCTCCCCATCCACCTGCCCCTCTCTCCTCACCAACCTGCCTTCCAAAGGGAGCTCAGAGCCATTACAGGGGTCCATGTGTGCGGGGCGGGGGCTGGGGGGGAGAAGGGGAGGGGGAGAGGAGGGGCAGGAGGGAGGGAGGGAGGGGAAGGGGAGCGGAGGAAGAAGGGCAGAAGCAGGGAGGGAGGAGGAGGGAGGGGGTGGAGGGGGAGGGAGGAGGAGGGAGGGGGAGGGAGGGGGAGGAGGGGAGGGAGGGGAGGGAGGGGGAGGGGAGGGGAGGGAGGGGGAGGGAGGGGAGGGAGGGGAGGGAGGGGGACGGAGGGGGAAGGAGGGGGGGAAGGGGGAGGGAGGGGAAGGGAGGGGGAGGGAAGGAGGACGGAGGGGAGGGAGGGGAGGGAGGAGGAGGGAGGAGGAGGGAGGGGGAGGGAGGAGGAGGGAGGGGGAGGGAGGAGGAGGGAGGGGACGGAGGGGAGGGAGGGGGAGGGAGGAGGAGGGAGGGGACGGAGGAGGAGGGAGGGGGAGGGAGGAGGAGAGACAATGAGAACATGTGTCCGAGTCCAAGAGCGGGAAAGCGGCCGCACTCAGATCTGATTTCATCAGCACCCGGATCCCGGCTTCTGGGCACAGGCCGGGTCTGCCCAGGGCAGGGCACTCCCTCGGCCCTCCAGCCGGCCCTGGGCGCCCACGGCTGAGTCAGGCCTGCCGCGGGGGGGCCTGGCCTCCTGGCCGCAGCTGGCCCTGGACTTGCTGAGCACAGCCCCCCTCGGGTTGACTCCGGGAAGCGGTGGGAGGCGGTGGGACGTGGTGCCCCCACGCTGCTCCTCCAGGGTCCCGGCCCCGCTGGTGCCCACAGGGCCTGCAGCCTGGCACCGACCCCTTCCCAGCGGCCCAGTGGAGACGGAGCAGCAGCTGAGGGTCCGCTTGGTAGGCAGGGCAACGGAGGCTCAGGGCTGCGGCTGAGACATGGCCACGCTGGGACCCTGGCCCCGTCTGTCACCACCGAAGCCGGTGTCTGACCCCGCACGTCTCGTCTGCACTCATCCTGCCGCCCCGCCCCCCGCCGCCCCCCGCTCTGGGTGCACGTTCCCACAGATGGGGTAAACTGAGGCTGGAGGGGAAGTCACCAGGGGAACCCGGCGCTGGGGATTCTCAAGGCCTCCGGGGACCCCGCCCTCAGAATGTGGGCCGGAGGGCAGCTGACCCCGGCTGCACCCGAACGCAGGCGCCCAGCACACCCACACATGCCCTGGGCGTCAGGGCTCCTCCGGGTGGGCAGACTGGGTGCAGCCAGAGCTGGGGGACCGGTGGGCAGCAGGGACACCAAGGGCTGCCGGCTCAGCCCCAGCCCCAGCCCCACAGGCGGGGGGCTCTCGGGAACAGCCCGGCCTTGGCCCGCCCCCCCGCCCCCCCCCCCCCCACAGCCCGCCTTCCTGGGAAGCTGCCCAGAGAAGGAGGAGAAGTTCATTTCCTGGACAAGCCTGGGAGAGGCCGGCGGGCGGCTCCACGTGGCGGTCCCCGGGCGCCCACAACGCCACAGACCTCGCCCCAGCGGGTCCCGTCCTCACCGGTCCTCACTGGGGACCCTCTCGCTGCTGCCCTCCGGCCCGTCTCAAACTCAGCCCCTCTTCTGCCTCCAGGGGCTCACCCTCTCCCAGGAAGGGGAGGGGCCCAGGGGAGCTGTGGGGCGGGGGGCCTGCGGGTCTCCCCCACGGAAGCAGGCACCCCCGGCCCCGGCCCAGGCCCCGGCCCAGCTCTTGCTGTGTGCGCCAGGCCTTCCCCGGGCACGCCCTGGCACGCAGCCCGAGAACAGAACATGTATGTCTGGTTTGGGTGCGGGGGAGAAAGTGACCCACTCACAGGAGACTCTCCTGGCAGCCCCTGCCCCCAGACAGGGGGACGCGGGACTCGGAAGCCACAGCCTGGCACGCACGGGGCACGCACGGCACACACGGGGCACACACGGGGCACACGGGACACATGGGGCACACACGGGACACATGGGGCACACACGGGGCACACGCGGGGCACACGGGGCACACACGGGGCACATGGGGCACACACAGGGCACATGGGACACACACAGGGCACACAGGGCACACACGGGCACACGGGGCACACAGGGCACACGGGGCACACACGGGGCACACAGGGCACACACGGGGCACACAGGGCACACACGGGGCACACGGGGCACATGGGGAACACACGGGGCACACGGGGCACACACGGGGCACACACGGGGCACACACAGGGCACACACGGGGCACACAGGGCACACACGGGGCACACGGGGCACATGGGGCACACACGGGGCACACGGGGCACACACGGGGCACACACAGGGCACACACGGGCACACAGGGCACACGGGGCACACGGGGCACATGGGGCACACCACGGGGCACATGGGGCACACACGGGGCACACAGGGCACACACGGGGCACACACAGGGCACACGGGGCACACAGGGCACACACGGGGCACACACAGGGCACACACGGGGCACACACGGGGCACACACGGGGCACACACGGGGCACACAGGGCACACACGGGGAACACACAGGGCACACACAGGGCACACAGGGCACACACGGGGCACACACGGGGCACACACAGGGCACACACAGGGCACACGGGGCACATGGGGCACACACGGGGCACACACGGGGCACACACAGGGCACACACGGGGCACACACGCAGCAGGCGCTGCATCCATGTGGCCCCAGAGCTGCGGGAGCCCGGCCCCGCCGTGACCGGATGCTGTTCGTGCTCTGTCCCTCAGAGGCCGCCCATCCTGGGGGACCCGCACAGCTTTCTCAGGCCTCTGAGGACGGGCCCGGCTGGGCGCTGAGGGCAGGGCCGAGGGGAGGAGGGTCTGTGAAGAGGGCACCGGGAACAGCCCCGGGGGCAGGAGCTGCCCTTCCTGGCCAGCTGGGGGCTGGGGAGGGGCCGCGTGGCCTGCTGGGCATACCGCTCCAAAGGTGCCCGTCCAGGCTGGGGCCCTCACTCCCCCAGCCCGAGGCCAGGACACGGTCCCCTCACCCCTCTAGGGTCCGCGACCTCAGGGCCCTGGGCAGTGCCCCCCACCCTCTGTCCACGGGTCAGCCAGGCTGCAAGGGGCCCTGGTCCTGGGAGAGGTCCCTGGGACCCCACAGCCCGAGGTGGGGCTGGGCGGCCCCTGGGGAGGGGGCGGAGGGGGGACCCATGGGCGTCCCAGCCACCAAGCCGAGGCCGAGCCAGTGCTGCCCCTTGGAATTCTTGCTCGTGTTTGAGCTCATGCTGGCCCGCTCCAGGCCCCTCTGCCAGGTCACCAGTGGCCATCTGTGAGGGGGGTGATGCCCAGCCCCAGGGCGGCGTGGGGGCACAGAAAACAGAGAGGGGGAGGGGCAGGGAGTGGGAAAGGGGGCGGGGGGAGGGGAGGGGGAGGGGTGGGGAGTGGGAAAGAGGAAGAGGGGGAGGGGAGGGGGAGTGGGAAAGGGGGAGAGGGGGGAGGGGGAGGGTGGGGAGGGGGAGGGGGAGTGGGAAAGGGGGAGAGGGAAGGGGGAGGGGAGGGGGAGGGGGAGGGGGAAAGGGGGAGGGGAGTGGGAAAGGGGGAGAGGGAAGGGGAGGGGAGGGGGAGGGGGAGGGGGAAAGGGGGAGGGGAGTGGGAAAGGGGGAGGGGGAAAGGGGGAGGGGGAGGGGGAGGGGAAGGCCATACTCCAGGCCTGGGGCAAAGATGAGCCCACTGGGCCACAGTGCCCCTCCCGCGCCTCGCCGGCCGCCCAGCCAGGGAGCGGAGGACTGGGCAGGAGCCCGTGGAAAAGAAGTGGCCGCACATTTTCCGAGATGTTTTCAACATCGTTCTGGCAGCTCAGCGGCTCGTCCGCGGCCAGTCAGCCCGACCAGAAACCAGCGCCCGCCTGGCCCGGCCCCGCCGCCCTCCGCCAGCCCGGCTCCGGCTCCGGCTCCTCCGGGCCCCAGCCAGGCCCTCCCACTGCCGGGCATGCCCACGGCGGGCACGGGGGCGGGAGGCAGCTGCCCTCTCCCGACAACCTCCTTTTAGGGCCAAAACCCCCCTCTGGCCGAGCTGGTGCGTGCCAAATCCCCGGGGGCACCGGGCCAGAGGGGCCCCGGGAACTGTGTAGGCCAGTGGTCGGCAAACCCATTGGTGAACAGAGCGGCAAACCGCGACTCGCGAGCCGCATGCGACCGCTGGTGTGGACCCTCGTGGTTCACGGAGAGAAACAGGCCCAGAGAGGCGAGGAGCGTGCCCGGGCCTCGAGCGGGGGCCGAGCTGGGCGGCCGCCGCTGTCCCTCACCGGGAAGCCGCCGATCTGAACACCAGCTCAGGCACCGGAACCACCAGGCCCAGCGCCGGATCGGGGGAGCGGGCAGCATCCAGCGAGGGCGGCAGGACCCAGCGCTCACCTCCACTCCTGTCCCCCAGCTCAGCCCTGCTCAGGGGCCAGCACCCCGTCACCTCACCTCCAGCTCCAGGCCTGGGGTGGGCCCGGGAGTCCTCACAGAGGGTCTCGGGGAGCCCGAGGGTGGCGCCTGAGCCCTGCACCCCGGGGAGAAGAAGGGGGACATGGGGGGGTGAGGATGGCTCGGCCCCGAACCAGCAGGGCCAAGACCTGGGACAGAGCCACGGAGGGCGTTAGCCGCACGCCCCACAGCCGTGAGCGCCGGTCTCGCTTGTCCGCACCTGGCTCACCCGCCGCCCGTCCCATGTCAGAGCTGCTCCCCCCGCACCCCCCCCCGACCCCAACTCCTCCATCACTGGGTGCGGACCCCTGTGCTGGCCCGGCCCGGGGACACGGCAGCTCCCAGGGTGGCCCGGGGCCCGGGGCGTGCAGAGGGCCCAGCACCCAGCCAGGCGGCTCGGGGTCCCGGCCGTGACTGAAGGATGAGGAAGAAGGGGCCGGGGAAGAGGGG
Source organism: Plecotus auritus (assembly GCF_963455305.1). NCBI lineage: Eukaryota > Metazoa > Chordata > Mammalia > Chiroptera > Vespertilionidae > Plecotus > Plecotus auritus. The sequence continues at coordinate 184,619,224 of NC_137776.1, read as the reverse complement.
CGGGACAGCCCCAGGCGGAGCCCCGGGGAGGGCTGAGCAAACATGGCAGACACCCCCAACCCTTCCTTGGGGAGCCCAGGTGCCACGGGGGCCTGGGGCGCCAACCGGCTGCTCGCCTTCCGAAGCCTTCTTGTTCGTGTTAATAAAAAGCAGCACTGCGTAACCACGGCGAGGCTGTTGCTATGGCGATGTTTGGGACCGATGTGTGGAACCTTCTGGAACGTGGGCAGGCCGGGAACACGCCCATGGACGGACTCCAGGCGGCCCGGGAGGCCCGGTCGCGGCCGCCAGCGTCTCCCGTTTCATCGGCCCGTGCCGCCAGCGGGCTCCTGCCGTGGTTCTGAGGCTCTGTTTCCCCTCCCGCAGCAACGGGACGCCTCCCGCAGCAGCTCGGCACTGTCTGCTCGGGCCGGAAAGGTGCCTCCAGGCGCCCTGGGGGGGTCCGGCCGCTCCGAGGAGGCGGCAGCGGGCTCTGCCCTCGATGAAGAGGCGGAAAGCGCGAAGGAAACCCACGTTCCGGGTGCGCCCGGCGGCTCACCAGCCACGCACGCGGCCTCAGTGCAGGCCCAGGCTGGCGAGGCTGCCCTCTCCTGCCCCCAGCCCCGCCCCCCACTCCCCCTCCCCGCACCGAGGCGCAGCCGTGCCTCCCCGCCAAGCAGCGGGCCCTGGGCACCAGCACAATGGCCTTCCCGCCCCCACCCCCCCCCCCCCGCCACTGCCCACAGCCCACAGCCCACCGTGCGGGGAGTGAGTGCCCCTTCTGCCCCGCCCCCACCCTTGTTCCCACCAGCCGTGGGCAAACTACGGCCCGCGGGCCGGATCCGGCTGTTCTATCCGGTTCTCTTGCTCTCCCCTCCGCTCCTTTACTTTGAATTTATATTAGTTCACACAGACACTCCATCCATGCTTTTGTTCCGGCCCTCCGGTCCAGTTTAAGAACCCATGGTGGCCCTCGAGTCAAAAAGTTTGCCCACCCCTGCAGCAGCCCCTCCCACAGCCCCAGGCCCACAGGGAGCACAGGCAGCCGGGCCGTGTCCGAGGTGCCGTGTCACAACCCCATCGCGCTGGCTCGGCTCTCGGCCAGCTTCCCATGGCCAGAGGAGGGGGAGCCCATTATCACCCCCATTTCACAGGTGGGGAGACTGAGTCCCCGGAGCTCAGTGCCATGCCCGAGGCCACACAGCCGGGGCTGGAGTGCAGCGCCTCTGGCTGGGTCCCGCCACCGGCCCCACGTAGACCCTCCAGGGAGAGGGGGGCCTCCATCAGCCTGCAGGAGGCCAGCCAGAGGCCCGGGGCCTGTTCAGCGCCAACGCCTCGGACCACCCTGCGCATTGGACGTGGGGTCCCTTCGGGGGGCGGAGCCTGGCGTGTGAGAACAGTGCCACGGAGCCACCTCCGAAAACCCACCCTCTGTGGGCTGGGCTGGGCTCGCCTCCCTCTTCCCCCCATACCCTTCCCACCTGCTATGATCCCATTTCGCAGAAGGGGAAACTGAGGCTCAGAGCGATGGGCAACTTCCCCAAGGCCAGGCAGGTTGTGGTGGCTGAGCTACGGGTCACTCCCAGGCCCGTCTCCCTGCAAAGCCCGGCCCCCTCTCCAGGCCACACGCCTGCCCCCCCCCACCCCGCCCCGCCGCTCCCACGTTAACCAGCACAACTGGTGCTTCTGGAGAGCCCTCCGAGAGCCGAGCCTTGGGCCCAGCCCTGGCCCTGGTTCTCCGGAGAGAAGACACGGAGGTCAGACTGTGCCGTCCACGTGCTGAGCCCAGCAGGGTCTGAAGGAGAAACTAACTCAGGAGGGCTTCCTGGAGGAGGGGGTGGGGCCGGGGACGGTCGCAGAGGTCCCCCCGCAGAAGCCCCAGGGCCAGGCTGCTAAGACCACGTGGGTTCTGTGCTCCTTGCACCCAGACAGGAGGCCACCGTCCAGGCTGGAGACACGCTCACTGCCTTAGGCCGGCCTGCCTGCCGGGCCCCAGCCGCGGTGCCCCAGCCACGGACTGAACCACGGGCCACCACTCAGACCACCACCCCACAGCCCCGTCCCTGCATCAGCGCACGACCTGGGGCCCCTGGGGCTCCTGCATGCCGGCAGGCCGTCTCTGAGGAGCGCGGAGGCTGTCCAGGGGCTCCAGGGAGGGGCCTGACCAGCCCGTTCACAGCCTGGTCCCTGCAGGGAACTGGCCGGGGCCGCACCAGGCAGGTCAGCCCCCCCAGGACTCCGAGGACCCTGAAATCAGGAAGCACCCAGGGCCTGCCCCGCCCTCCCCTCTCCCAGCAGTCCCCAGCAGGTGACCCCACCCCACCCCAGACCTCCCTGCCCCCACCCCAACGTCCCCTGATGAATTCACGAAGGACTCGGGTTTGGTCTCTTACACGGACCCTGGGCATTCTTTGTCCCCCCCACAACCCCCCAAAGTGAGCAGCAGAGCACGCCCACCTCGGGCTCAGCAGACAGGGCTGGGGCTGACCCCCCCGCCCCGCCGCCTGACGCTCCCCCTCCCAGGAAAGTCAGGCGAAGGGAACCAGCCAGAGGACAGCCTGGCGCGGCCAGGACCCCTCGGGCGGGGGGGGGAGGGGGGGCGGGGGAGGGCCCTGGGCTCCCTGTGAGCAGACAGCCAGAGGCTGCTTCCCACGGAAAAAGTGTCTTCAGACCCCCCCACCCGCCCCGCCAGGAGGCCCCAGCCCATGACTCAAGTCCTGCTGCTTCCCAGACAGACAGCTGGTCCTGGGCCAGGCCGGCCTGCGGCAGGGCCGCTGCAGGCTGACCCCCCGCCCCCCTGAACACACACACACACACCGCCAGGCGCCACGCCCCTATCAGGCCCCCACCCTCGGTCACACACCCCAACCCAACAGGCCCACCTCGAGTCACACATCCCCTGGGGCTCAGCTCATTTCTAAGAGATGCCGCCAGGCCAGGCCACCTGCGCGGACCCCCCGCTGGGACGCCCTTGGAGCCGCGGGCTGCTCGGCCTCCCCAGTGGCCGCACAGGGCCCTCCCGCCGGTGGCCTTGGCTCTGGAGCCGCCTCTGAGGAGGGTTCCCGGCCTCCGCCAACGGGCAGGAGGTGCGGGGAGGGGAGCAGGGCCTGACCCGGGGACCAGAACAGCCCGGGGCAGGAGGGACAGGGTTGGAGCCGGGAGCTGGGACACAAGGAGGGCTGCACGCGGGGGGCCCAGGCAGCCAGCAGAGTGAGAAAAGTCCTGGAGCTGAGCCGCCCCCCGCAGGCCCAGGGGACCCTCCCAGACCTGGGACCCCCAGGACAGAGGCACAGAGTGGAGAGCAGGACCAGCGGGGGGACAGCGGTGCCTCCCTCCCTGGCCAGGGCGCACGTGGGGCTGAGAGAGACAGCTTCTCGGAGGAGCGGGGCGCTCCCCTCCCCCTCCCCCCGACCCGCGCCGGGCAGCCAGTCAGTGGGAAGCTAGGGACCCTCTGCCCACACCCTTGCCTCCTGGAAGAGACCCGCTCACACGCTCAGGCGGACGGCCCCAGGGCGGAGCGCGCACCGTCCGTGTTCTGTTGCCACAAACCACCCGCTCATACTTTCCCACTGACGTCACCAGCTGGTTTGAATCTGAAGTGACTGTGAAACCCTCGGCGGCCTAATTGCCGTTGTCTTTGCAAAGTGAAATCAGATGGTTCCTCCCAGCCTTCTCCCCCCCCTCCCTCTCCCTCTCTTTTTTTATTATGTTCCTTGGACCCCGGCCAGATGTTTCCTGCACCAACAACCTCCCAAAAATTCACAAAAGGAGAGTGAGGGCCTGCAGCTTCCTGCCTGCTGGGGCGGAGAAGGCGACGTGGCAGGGCGGGGTGGCCGGCCACGTCTGCAGGCTCTGGAGGCGGCAGGCTCCCGCCAGATCCAAGCTCTCGGCCACCCCCAGCCTCGGGTCTGGACATCCGGAGGCCACGGCCACGAGGCCACGGCCCACCGTGCTGGATGCTGGGGTCCTGGCCCGAGCCGTGCCCCGAGCGCAGGCCTGGCCGGGCAAGGGCAGCGCAGGGCACCGAGGCCAGGCCTGGGCTCCGACGGACCTGGGGGCGACTCCTTAGCCCCGGGGATCACACGTGTGGCCGCGGGGAAGCCGCGTCTCCAGGCGGAGCTTCCACTAAAGCAGCCCCAGTCCAGGGCCGGCCTCAGGAGGGCCTCACCTCCACCCGCTACCTGGAGGCAGGTGTGGAGCTGAGCGGGGAGGGCAGGACAGAGGCTCATGGGAGAATGGGCGTCCGAGCCTGAAGGAGGCCCAGGCCTCCCCAGGCAGGGCAGGGCTCCCAGGCAGGGGCCACGCTTTGAGCAAAGCAGGGGCCCGCGGACTGGCTGCTGGGCCAGAGGCACCCTGGAGGCTGGCACACGAGGGCCCTGGAGAGGCTGCAGGGGGCCTCGGGAGGGCAACAGGGAGGTGTCACATGGCCCAGAGGAGGCCCACCCAGCCCAGCACGCCTCCTGCGAGGCCACGCCCCCTCCCGCGAGGCCACGCCCCCTCCCTCCCTCCCTGTGCCCTGAAGGTTCAGAACCCAGAGCGGCAGGGGGGCAGCCCATGTCCCCCACCTCGGTCAACAAGTCGCCCCCTCTTGCCTTGGTTCAGTTGTCCCTGGGGACTCTGGGGTGCCAGGTGGATGCCCGGTGGGCAGACGGGGAAGGTAGACAGGTGCAGGGGGTGTCCAGGGCCCAGGGACGCCCCAGCAATATGCAGGAGGGTCTGAACATGGACCACAGGGCCTCCTGGAAAGAAGGCTGCCGGCCGGGGGCTGGGACAGGAATGGACAGACACTTTCCCGCGCTGACTTCAGGTCAAGGCCACCTCGGGTTCTGTGGTGGCGGGAGGGACTCACAGAACTCCGGAGGCCGTCCCCCGGGGAGTGAGGGGACCAGCTGAGGGTACGCAGGGACTCTGTGGGAACCAGGGGGGTCCCCGGCTTCTCTGTCTGCGCACCTGGATCGGAGCCCGCCCTCTGTCCCTCGCTCTGTTTCGAGCAGGAAGTGGGAAAGACGGACACGGGGGACTCCCCGGCCACGGTGCCATCAGAGATGCTGGGATGGGCCCCTGGCTGCTGCCACCGCGGGGCCTGGTCCTGGGCCCAGGGCCCAGGCGCGCGGGGACCCAGCGGTGGGGCAGCTGCAGCGCATCACACTGGCCCCTGGCGGCGGGCGGAGCGCGGGGAGAGGGAGGTGGAGACGGTTGCCAGGGAGACGGTAGGGATTAGCCAATCAGCAGAGGCCACCAGACTGGGCGGCGGATGGCGCTCAGCGAGGCGATGCTGCCCTCTGGTGGCGAACGGGGGCGCTGACAGCCGTCTTCCCTGTGTTTTGGGGTTCAGGGGCCTGGCAGGCTGAGCTATGGAGGAAGCGCAAACTGGCCACAGGCGGTTCTGTGATTGGGGTCATGCCCACCCACAAAAGGCTCTCACTCCTGGGCAAACTGGGGCTCGGGCATGGCAACAATGACCTAGTGAGTGACCCTAACCTTGGAGGGAGGGAGGGGGAGAGGGGGGAGAGGGAGGGGGAGGGGGAGGAGCGCCAGGAGGCGGAGCCGGTCGCCTATCAGCCCCTCCTGTCACCAGATCCCAGTCCCGCCCACCACCTCCTCTCCCCTGGGCACCCCCAAGCCCAGCTCAAGTCCAAAAAGAAAACTGAAAAAATATGCCAAGTCTGAGCCACCATGCCAGTCCGGAGCAGTGAGGGGTCCCAGCCCCAGCACCAGGGCCCCAGCCAGGGTTCCAGTGCCCGGGGCGCACGGATGCCCCCCACCCCGAACGCGTGGGTGTGGGCGGCCTGCTCCGTGTCCCCTGTCCGTGTCTCCGCCCCTCCTCCCCGTCTCGGGATGTGGCGTGGCGTGGACTGTCCCTACACACATGGGACTTGCTGGGCATGTCTCTTGCAGTCAAACCGGGGTGGGTTTGGGGCAGAAGGCCACGAGGGAGGCGCCCGTCACAGCCGCCCGCCCGTGCTGTCACCGTGGCCGGTCACTGCTGCGGCTGACCTGGCCCTGGCTTCTCCGCGCTGTGAGGCCCCCCGCTGGCCCTCCCTGCACTGTCCTCTGTGTGTTTACGTTATCCTTGGAGTTACCGGCCGACGCGACCTGGTTTAGGCCCCCCAGCGCTGCTGTCCCCGCGTTGGTCGGTCGGTCGGTCGGTTGGTCGGTCGGTCGGTCGGTCGGCTGCGCATGTGTCCGGGGGCGACCCCGTCGCTGTGCTCCTGCTCGTCTCTCACTTCCAGGCCCCGCCCTTGGCCCGCGTTTCCCGGGAGCCCGTTCCTTCCCAGGGGACCTGGCTGCGGCAGCTCAGCCGTCAGCCCCGAGTCTCGGGGAACAGCTTCGTCGACTAGTCTCCCCTGGGCTCCCTCGCCTCTGCGCACAGCCGCTCATTCCCAAGCCCCCTTCTGACTTCATCGGCTGGGGACGGCCTGGGGGTCAGGGTCCCTGGAGCCCCGGAGTGGGGACCCCCTTCAGTAGGGCTGCAGGAGACCCCGCAGACAGGAAGGGACAGGACGGGGTCGGGGTGGGCTCTGCACCAGTGTCACCAGCAGGGGGCAGTGCTGCCTCAGGCTGGCCACCTCCCCTAGAGCTGTTCTGAGGGACCTGGTGCACCCCCCCACCCCCCCACCCCCTCCACCCCCCCGCTCTGAGGCAGCCTGGGGGTCCATCAAAACCAAGGGGTTGGTGCCTGGCCAGCCTGGCTCCGTGGTTGAGCGCCGACCTATGACCCAGGAGGTCACAGTCAATTCCCGGTCAAGGGCACATGCCCGGGTTGCGGGCTCCATCCCCAGTAGGGGGCGTGCAGGAGGCAGCCGATCAGCGATGTTCATCATTGATGTTTCAGTCTCTCCCTCTCCCTTCCTCTCTGAAATCAATAGAAACATATTAAAAAGAAAAACAATATTAAAAAAAAAAATAGCAAACGAAGGGCTGGGGGCTGCCCACCCCAAGACAGGACTTCTCCCAGGGAGCTGCTGGGGAGGCCGACCGGGGGCTAGGCCCCTCCCGCCTGCCCTGGGTTCTCCCTGGGCGTCTATGTAGAAGGTTCTGCTGCTGGAGGGGGGCAGCGGGTGTTAGCCTGAATGGCCGTCCACTCCGGCGGAGGTCACAGCGGCTGGGTGCCGCCTGGGCATGGGGCTGGTACTCCCCAGGTTCCGTGCCAGGCCCACAACACTAGGGCAGCAGCCTCCCCCCGTCCTGGCCAGGGTCGGGGTCAGTCCTCACCCCCACAGGAGCCCCGAGTTTGGAGACAGATGGGACTGGGGGCAACAGAGGGCTGGGGACTGAGATTTTTACGTGGGCCCTCCTGACGCCCTGCACGCTCCGCCCCTCCTGCCCGGGGTCCCCGAGACTCCGGCCACCGCCCCTGGGCCTGTCCCGTCCCTCTGAAGGCTGCTGCCCCAGCATGGCGCCCACTCCCGACCTGTGTCCTTCGCCCGTTCCCAGGGCCTCTCCCCAGGATGCCGCCTTGGCCATGCACGCCCTTTCTGCCTGCCGACGGCGAGGCCAGCCCTTTGCCTGGCACTGGGCTCCTGGCACCCAGCAGGGCCTGGTCTATGTGGGTGCCCCCAGCCCACCCTCAGCTCTCAGGTTACAAACCCGAACCCTGCGACGCCCCTGTCACCATCTGGTCCCACTGGATCCACGCAGCAAGCTCAGCCCCCCTGGTCCAGGGGACAGCCTGGGCAGGCATCACCATGGCAACCGGAGGCAGCAGGCAAGGCTCAGGGGAGGCTGAGGGGCTGCCTCACGGGGGGCTCCCGCAGGACGTAGGTGTGAGCCCTGCCCCCTGGACACCCTCCAGGCCCCTCCCAGGTAAGCATGCCATCCGGGTGTGCTCCCCACGATCCTGCTCTGGCCTGGACACCCCCCCCCCCTAACTGTCAGACGTCCCTGGCCCCGGCCCTCCTCGAGGCTCCGCCCTCCCAGCACCAAGGGCGGGACCTCGGGGACCTCCTGTTCCTCAACCTCCCCGGACCCCGTGGCCCCTCCTTGCCCAGCCCGCTCTCCGCAGGGGACACTTAGACCAGCCCTCCCTCTGTGCTCCCCACCCTGCTGAGGTCCCCCCGCTGGGCTCGCTCACTCACACCCTGGGGGCCGTGCCCAGTGCTCGGGGAGCAGACCGCCGGGGGCCCAGTGTCCCACGCAGAGGGTTTGGGCATGTGGATGGCAGAACAGGGTCCTTCAACTATGAGGCAACCCCCAAATTCCAGGCCCCTCAAGAAGGGACCCCCGGCTGGTACATGTAAGCCGCTCCCAGCAGGGCCCAGAGGCCAGTGGGGGGCTGTGCTGGGGGGAGCGGGGCCAGGGCCATAGACGGCGCACTCCCGCCCCCCTGGGCTCCCACACCCACCCCAGTCCAGGAGGTCCCGGATGGGCCCCATGGGCGAGGCCAGGGCCCTGACCACGGGCAGGCATGAGGACCCACAGGCCCGGAGACTCGGCAGGGGGCGTGGTCACAGGTCTTAAATAGATGGCGGACCATTCCTGTGGCTCCGAGGCAGGTGCGGCCACCACCCCACACTCCCTGGGAAGGAGGATGTGGGTGGGGTGCCCAGCTCTGCAGGGGGCCTGGCCAGTCCTGCCGTGAGCTTGCCAAGGCCCCTCCGCTCCCACCACTCCCCAACCAGCCACAGTCCACGTGCCTGGGAGGGCAGCAGGTGGGGGTGTCGTAAATGAGTGTGAATGTCATGCATTTCAGTGTGTGTGACTGTATGAGTGTACACAGGTTGAGTGTGTGTGTGCCTGTATGTGAGTGTACACAGGTTGAGTGTGTGTGTGCCTGTATGTGAGTGTACACAGGTTGAGTGTGACTGTATGAGTGTACACAGGTTGAGTGTGTGTGTGCCTGTGAGTGTACACAGGTTGAGTGTGTATGTGCCTGTATGTGAGTGTACACAGGTTGTGTGTGCCTGTGAGTGTGTGTACACAGGTTGAGTGTGTGTGACTGTATGAGTGTACACAGGTTGTGTGTGCCTGTGAGTGTGTGTACACAGGTTGAGTGTGTGTGACTGTATGAGTGTACACAGGTTGTGTGTGCCTGTGAGTGTGTGTACACAGGTTGAGTGTGTGTGACTGTATGAGTGTACACAGGTTGTGTGCCTGTGTGAGGTTGTATACACAGGATGAGTTAGTGTGCCTATATGTGAGTATACACAGGTTGAGTGTGTGTGCCTGTATGTGAGTGTACAGAGGTTGTGTGTGCCTGTGAGTGTACACAGGTTGAGTGTGTGTGTGCCTGTATGTGAGCGTACAGGTTGAGTGTGTGCCTGTGAGTGTACACAGGTTGAGTGTATGTGTGCCTGTGAGTGTACACAGGTTGAGTGTGTGTGACTGTATGAGAGTGTACACAGGTTGTGTGCCTGTGTGAGGTTGTATACACAGGATGAGTTAGTGTGCCTGTGTGAGGTTGTATACACAGGATGAGTTAGTGTGCCTGTGTGAGGTTGTATACACAGGATGAGTTAGTGTGCCTGTGTGAGGTTGTATACACAGGATGAGTTAGTGTGCCTGTGTGAGGTTGTATACACAGGATGAGTTAGTGTGCCTATATGTGAGTATACACAGGTTGAGTGTGTGTGCCTGTATGTGAGTGTACAGAGGTTGTGTGTGCCTGTGAGTGTGTGTACACAGGTTGAGTGTGTGCCTGTATGAGAGTGTGTACAGAGGTTTAGTGTGTGCCTGTGTGGGTTGTGTACACAGGATGAGTTAGTGTGCCTGTGAGTATACACAGGTTGAGTGTGTGAGCCTGTATGTGAGTATACACAGGTTGAGTGTGTGAGCCTGTATGTGAGTGTGTGTACACAGGATGAGTTAGTGTGCCTGTGTGGGTTGTGTACACAGGATGTTAGTGTGCCTGTATGTGAGTGTGTGAGCCCATTGTTGGGGGGACATCAGAGGAGCCTTGCCCCTCGGGCCCTTATGAGGCCTACCCCCGCCCGGCTGGGAGTGGCTCTCGCCCTCAGCGCCATCTGCCATCTGTCCGGGGTGCCCAGGCCTCCCCAGAGCGGCCTGCTAGACGGAGACACAGGAGGGCTCGGCCCAGCCAGGCCGGACAGCGAGGACCCGAGGCACTTGTCACACAGGAAGGAGCAGAGGGGCGTCCTCCAGGTTTGTGGGCAGCCAGATGGCCCGGGGGGGGGGGGGGTCGCCGCTGCCCTGCCATGTCCAGCCTGGCAGCGTCAGGCTGAGGATGGCTGCCCACCCCCCGCGTGGCAGAAAGCCCCGGAGCCCCTGGTGCAGCCGACGCCCACACCCGAACGGGAAACCCCGCGGAACAAACGAGGCCTGGAGGGCGATGCGGTATTTTAACGCTCGTATCGTGTTTCTCCTCCCACGCTTTCGTCTTCCTCTTCTCCACGATTCGCGCACCCGGCCCGCGGCAGGCGCTGCAGAACAGTCCGTCGGAAGCGGTTTCACAGTCAGCGCTGCGGGAGGCGCGGCAGCAGGGACAGCCCCTGGCGTGCAGGGCGGGTCCCCGGGCAGGGTTAGCCCCCGGGCAGGGCGGGTCCCGGCAGGGGTGCCACCGAGGCCAGGAAGCCCCAGTCCATCACCGGCCCCGCCTCTGCTCGGCTCCGCCCAGCGCTTCCTGAACGGCCACCTGGCGATCCGGGCAGAAACAGAGCAAGCCCCTCCCGCATATCAGCAAGTTTACATGACGGATAAAATTACATTTGTACAAAAATAGATTTTTTTCACCTTTCCCGCTGCTTAGACACTTCTCTTAGCTTACTCTAGCTTCACCTCCGAAGCGGCAGCTCGCGTCCCGGCTAAGGCATGGCTGAGGGGGGACCGGCGGACGCTGTGGGCGCCGAAGCATCTTAAAATAGATGCAGGTCCCGGCCTGGAGTCATTCAAACCCGGTTTCACCAAGGGGGTCCTGATGGACGTGCTCACACGAAGCAAATGGACGGGGCGTCTTCATGAGCAACGAACAGGCAACGTCGGGCCGACACGCGTGTCCGCGGACGGCATCAGCTCTGGGCGGTTCTCTACAGCGCACACGTCATCCGCCACCGTCCCGCGCGGGCAGGGGCCAGGCCACGCACCCGAGTTCCGTGATGGGGACATCGTCAGCCGGTCACCCAGTCGCTGCACAGCCAGCCAGGCCTCCCAGGGCCCTGCAGGGGGGCCCGGCCTGGTCCCCGCACCGGCTGCCGCCTGCATCCGGGGGGCAGCGTTGGACGTGGGGCCGTCTCAGTGAACGTCCCGCAGGCCGCTTCCCGGGGGGCTGGGGCGGGGCAGGCTGGCTGTGCCAACACCGTCCACGCACAGGACGTGGGCATGTCGGGCCTCGGCGGGAGGCGCCAGCGGCCGGGCCCGGGGGCAGCATGGGGCGGCGAATGCGCTGAGGTTCTGGTCTTCAGAAAATTAAAGATTGTCCCGCCGACAGGAGAACCATCACCGAGAATCACTGCAACGGAGCCAGGCTGGCGGGGTGCTGGAGACCTGGGTAACCGAACCCTACTCTACCGCGGGGCGGGCTCTTAGGATGGCGCAGCCCGCGCGGGGACGGCAAGACGCGCAGCCGGCAGGGACGCTGGTGCGGGCGGGGCTGCGGGGGCCAAGCGGCCAGGGGCCAGGGGCGCTTCCGCCAGAGGGAGGTGGTGGCCTGGGGGCCACAGGGCTCTGTAGGCTGCCAGCCGGTAACGGTGACGTCCCCAAGAAGCTGACCCCCCACCAGAGGCCCCCACGTCCCCAAGAGGCCAGGGGAGCAGGAGCGAGCCGGGCACGGGCCATGGGGTGCGTCCGGCTACAGAAGGCACCAGGCCCTGGCACACCTCACAGTGGACAAGGCAGTGCCCGGGGCAGGCGGCCTCTGGCCAGGGGCCTCCAGCTCAGCCCGGGGAGGGGCTCTGGGAGGCAAAGAATGGACTGTGTTCCCCGAGGCCGGCCTCCTCCCGCCCAGCCCCTGCCCGGGGCACCCTGCGCCCTCTGGGGGACTTTGGGGAAGGCAGCCCTCGGCACACACACCCCATCCAGGGCTGCTGGTGCGGGAGGCGGGAGGGCCGCTGCCATCACAGACACGCCCCCGGCTAAGCAGGCAGGACCCCCGCATCCCCCCCTCCTCGGCCCCACTGCTCAGCGCTGGATCCGTGGGGTGTGAGCGTGAGAATGGGAAGCGCAGACCGGGGGGAGGGGTGACCGTGCACGAGGCCAGTTCAACCCGCAAGCCCCCACCTGCAGGCCCCGAGCGCCACCCGCCTGGGCTGGTCCGAACGCTGCAGAAGTGGGTGCTGGGCTGACCGGGGTGCCTCCACCCAGAGGGCTGTCCGGTGGGGCCCCCACACCGGCTCCACCCCCAGGCCAGCCTGGCTGTTCCCAGGGGCGGGAGCTGCACGGAGGGCCTGGCGCCCGGGGTTCCTGACTCTGAGCTTTGCAGTCGCCAACAGGTGCCTCTCCCGGGAGCTCCAGCCGCGGCCCCGCCTGCCCCTCCTGCGGCTCCTGGGTCCACAGGTCCCCCGGGGCTCCCCAAAGGATGGAGACCCTCTGGGAAGGCAGCCTCCTCCCCTCGCATCCCTGCGGGCCTCCCGGGGGCAACCTCGGCCCGGGAGAGGGTGGACAGCAGAGCCGTGGGCAAGGGGCCAGCCTGGGCCTCCGCACGGACTGCGAGACGATCTGGGATCGAGCAGAGACCGGGCACCCCGTCTTGGTCACCCTGGGTCAGGCGGGACCCCGGGGGGCGGGGGCGAAGCTGAAACGATGCAAAGAGAAGACGGGGGCGGGCGACCCTCGTCCCTGCAGCCTCGTGGTGACCCCAAACCCCGCGGAGGTCAGCTCCTGGCGTGGCGCTCGGGGCACCCCCGCAGTCGTCTTTGGAAAAGAGGCGCTCCCCCCCTTTACTGACGGAGGGGAAGCCCGCCCGCCCAGAGCCCCTCGTCCTCCTCTGCAGGAAAACCGCAGCCCCCCTGCGCCCTCCCCCATCGAGGGCAGGGCCGGCACTCCAAACGGGAGCGCTCCCGGGAGGCTCGGGAACCCGCCTCCCGCCACCCTCCCGCCTGCTGCCGGGTACAGGGCCCTGGGGGACAGGGCCCCGAGGCCGTGAGCCACGCCGAGCTCCCGGGAGCTGAGCTGATGGCCACCGGGGCCACGCAAGTTCTTGCCGCTCCGGCCACCGCCCTGGGAAAGCGGTGCCCTGCTGGGTCCAAAGACAAGCAGCACTGGAAGTGAGGGGTGGCAACACATCTCTTAGGCTTAGCAGTGACAGGCCGCGCCCCGAAGTCCGCACAGGCCGGGCAGAGAAGGGGCGGGGCGGGGCGCGGCCCGGGAGAGCAGCTGCGCCGGTGGGCGGCCGGGCCTAGGTCATCTGGTGGGGGGCTTCCAGCATCTCCATGAGGAAGGTGTCGATGGGCGTGTCCCCGATGAGCTTGAAGAAGAAGAGGTGCTCCAGGCACTTGAGGCCGATGGACCGCAGAGCCGGCAGGCGGAGCAGCAGCTTGGCGAACCTGCGGGGCAGCGGGCGTGAGTGCTGCGGGCGTCACCCCCCTCCGCCCGCGCCTGGCTGCCTCCCGGGACAGGACCGACTCTCAGGCCCGATCCCCCAAACCCGCACGAGACCTGCCTGCACTGAGCTTCAGGGGGGGAAAGGGGGGCCCTCGAGTGGAGGAAATGGAGCTGTAGGGCACAGAGACAGGAGCCCAGGGTGGGCACGGGGACCTGGGATGAAGGGCCAGTGGCCAGGCCGGGGCGGCCAACTAGGGCTGTGCGGGGGCTTTCTCCAAGGGCAAGGGGCGCCCAGCAGGATTTTACAGCGACAGCTAGGCCGCTGGGTGTGGGGGGGGCCTAAGGCGGAGGAGCTTGTTCTGAGCTGGTAAGACCCACCCGTGCCCCCGCCAGGCCCACCCTCCCCCAAAAGCAGCTCTACTGGAACGGGCCCTGCCCGGCCCTGGGGAGTTTCTGAGTGCGGGGGGTAGGGGGAAGGTTTGGGGGGGGGTCTTGGAGGAGAACCATCAGGCTCAGCCAACTGGGCCAAATGTCCCCGCAGGGACGCCCACGCTGGCCCTGGCCCCTCCGTGTGCTGCCCGGGTCTCCGCTCGGACATCACGACTCGGTCACGACGGGTTCTGGGGGCCCAAGCCCTGTGGTTGGCCGCGCACAGCACGCCTTTTCCAGGCAAAACACACGGGCCCCGAGGCTGGAGCGGGGCCAGAGGGCGAGCCGTTCTGCTGAGCTGGCGGGCGGCGGCGGCGGGGCGCCAGGAAAAGCAGGGGCTGCCGCTCCATCCATCCGGGAAGCTCCACTTAAACCAAACCAGATGGGGCCAGGGCTCGGCCACGGTTAACCGTGTGCGCGCCAGCCGGCGGGCGGGAGGGGACGTCTGCTCCGGGACCCGCACCGCGAGTGGCCTTTGGGAGGGAGGGGGTACGACCGGGACAGAGTGAGCCCCTCCCTCCTCCTGACACCTACTGTGCCCCAGCACCAGGGACCTGGAAAAGGACGGTCCAAGACCATCCCATCTGCCTGCCCTGCGTGCGTTTACAAAGCACCTACTATGCGCTGGGTCCAAGACCATCCCATCTGCCTGCCCTGCGTGCGTTTACAAAGCACCTACTATGCGCTGGAGTCCGTCCCTGCCAGGGTGAGCGCCAAGGCCCTGCCTCTAGTGGTTCCCTCGGGGGTGGGGGAAGCACGGCCTTCTTTACTCTCTCTACAAAGACAAGCACCTACTGTGTGCCGGCACGTGGGGGGCCCATCTTTTCGGGTGCGCGAGAAAGGTGAGCGAGCGTGTTTGCCCTGGGGCCCGGAGCGCGCCCGTCCTCGCTCTGGACACGCCAGGTGCTCCCCGGGCTGCCCGCGACCCAGGAGGGGCCCCTTCTCATCATACAGCAGTGCCCGGCGGTGCCCTGCCCGGGCCGGGGCAGCTGGACCGAGGCCGTGAGGTCCACACAGGCAGGGCGGCCGGCTCACCTCCCCGGCTGCTCCGGGTACTTGTGTTTGCAGTACGCTTCCAGGGACGCGTACACCTTCTCCCGCAGCGCCTCCACCTCGGCCGGGTTCGAGAGCCCCTTGGAGTCTGCGAGGAAGAAGGGGCCGCAGGTCAGAGCCCCTCCCGGAAGCTGCCCGGGACCCATGCACTCGGGCAGCACCGAAGGCGGGGGCGGCTGGCTCAGGGGACCCGGAACAGGCCTGCCCACCAGTGACACCTCCTGGATTGGCCGGCTCCCGCCCTCAGCCCTGGAAGCCACGGACACCGCCTCGTGTGACCCTCACACAGGCCAGAGGGGGCGGCCCTGCCCTGCGGTACCCGGAGGAACCATGGCTGGGGGGCAGTGGGGTGGGGGACAGCAGGGTGGTGGGTGCTGTGGTTGGGGGGCGCCATGGCTGTGGGGGGATGCTGTGGCTGGGGGGCGCCGTGGCTGGGGGACGCTGTGGCTGGGGGTGCCGTGGCCGGGGGCGCCATGGCTGGGGGCGCCGTGGCCAGGGGCGCCGTGGCTGGGGACGCCGTGGCCGGGTGGCGCCGTGGCTGGGGGCGCCGTGGCCGGGGCGGCTCCGCACGGCCGTACCCGGGTTGAAGAGCACGATGGCGCGCAGGCAGCCCAGCTCCGTCTTGTCCATGTGCATGTCCCGCATCTTGGACACCAGCTCCGTCAGGACCCTGCGAGGAAGCGGGCGAACGCCAAGGCCACGTCGGACTGTGCCCACGCTGGGCCCCCAGAAATACCCACAGGACTCGGGGAGCCCATGTGGCCCCAGAGGACAGCTGAGAAGGTCAAGGCCGACCCTGCAGCTGCCCGGCCCAGGCCCGGCGTCCGCCACGCCAGGCCTGTCCCCTGCCCCCCGGCGGGCTCTCTGCTCTGCCCGGGGTTCCATTCTGGAAACCTGGAGACTGAGCACCCCACGGCGGCCGAGCCACGATGAGCCAAGGACCAGGCCCACGGCCACCGGGACTGAGCTGCGGACGGCGGGCGCGGGGCGGCCTGAGGCACAGCGCTGGGAGCCGGCATCACCCCACACCCGCAGTCCAGGGAAGCACGGGCCGTCCGAGGACCTGCCTCCCTCAGAGGGGCCTGTTCCACTCCTCGCCGGACATTTATTTCCACGCAAAGCCACCCACCAGCCTCATTGGAACAGAGCACCCGCCCGGGACCCTTTGGGCGAACGGACCTAGCCTCGTGTCCTGGCCCTGCGAGAGCCAGCGTCCTGAGCCCCGGGACTAGCTGCGGCATCCCCCACGGCCTGGGCTCCCCAACCTCATCAGCCCCAACCGGACCGCTGCATCCGGGAAGGGGCGAGTGGTGGGAGGGGGGAGCGCAGGCAGGTGGTCCAGGTGGGGCCTGGGCAGCCACCAAGGAGCCGGGCCTTTCCCTGAGGGCCACAGGAGCCCTGGGGTCTGCAGGCTGTGGCGTGGGGGGGAGGGGGGGGCGTTCTTGCAGCCGGAAAAAGACCCGGGGGGGCGGGGGGGGCGAGAACATGTCCTGACATCCCGTGGCCTCTGGTCTAAGGCCTTATGGGCAGGGGCGGGCTGCAGAGACGGGGCCCGGGTAGGCGGGTGCAGTCCAGGCTCCACCGGGGGGCCAGGAGCCGCGGTCCGCCGGCCGGTCGGTCAGGGGGGGCCCTGCTCAGGGCACAGCACACGTCGACCTTAACGGGCACAGGGAAACCGCTCCTACGGAGCAACCCGCTTCTGCTGGTTACAAAGCGCAGCTGTGGCCCGGCCGGCGAGGCTCGGGCTGAGCGTCAACCTAGGAACCAGGAGGTCACGGCTGGATTCCCGGTCGGGGCACAGGCCCGGGGCGCGGGCTCCATCCCCAGTGAGAGGCGTGCAGGAGGCCGCCGGTCCCCGATTCTCTCATCACGGAGGTTCCTCTCTCCCCCGCTCCCTTCCTCTCGGAAACCAACGGGAACGTGTGCTTTGGAAGAGCAGCTTCGCTCCCCACACGGGGTTTAAGAAGAGCCGGAAGGAAGTGGACCACATCGGCCGGGCCGCGAGGACCCCACGTCGGACTCGTGAATGATTTAACCTTCGTCTTGCTCCCTCCAATCCGCCCCAACCCCAACCCCTGTGAACAGGACAAGAGCCACCCGGACGGCACGGGCCGGGGCCGCCCACCTGTCGAAGATGGCGCCCACCCCCGCGCTGTGGGCGCTGTTCCGGTGCACGTGCAGCCCCGTGGCCAGCAGGATCCCGTCCTTCACGGCGATGGACCGGTGCGAGAAGGAGGCGATGAGCAGCTCGTTCCAGCCTGGGGGGGGGACAAGCGATCCGTCGCGGTCCCCGGGGCCCGCGGCCAACCCTTCCCATACCCCCCCCTCCTGCCCTTCAAAGGCAGCGCGCGCCATCTGTCCCGGACCATCCCCCTGGGAACCCAAGCTAGGGTTCCCAAAGCGGGCTACGTGGAACCCTAACCCCATGAACGTTCCCCTGAAAAGAGGTTCCCGAGCGCCTCCGTGTGGGAAATGGCTTTCTTCTCCAGGGCGTGTGGGGACAGGAAAGGCCCTGGCAGGTCCCGCACAGAGCGTCTCCCGTGGCACCCACAAACCCATGGGCCCAGGGAAGTCTCTGGGCAAAGGCAGGCTGCTCGTGCCACGGAGCACCTGGGAGAGCTCCCACCATCCTCTCTGGGCGGCCACGGACAGCAGCTGCCAGTCTGGTCCCAACGGCCAACCCTCAGAGGTCAACCTGTGCTGCGGGGAGCCCCACACAGCCAACCATCGATGTGAAACAAGGTGCCCTCGCTATGCGGGCAGGGAAACCAGAGCAGGCAGCAGAGGGGGGCGGGGGCGGGGGGACAGCACAGGAGGGAAACCCAACACCATTTCTGTGCTCAACGTCCCCGTGCCTCCTGCCACGGGACACGCAGCCCGAGAGCGGTAACAGGTCACAGCCCGCACGCCTGGGCTTCTGGCTGACATCACACGGAGGGTCCCATGTGACCCTGACCACAGTCCTAAAGCGAGCGTTAGCCCCATTCAGACGGGGAAACCGAGGCCCAGGAGGGGAAGGGCTCCCTGTCATGTCACAGCGACAGGGTGACCCCTGGCCCGACCAGGCCCCGTCACAGCAACAGGGTGACCCCCGGCCCGGCCAGGCCCCGTCACAACGACAGGGTGACCCCCAGCCCGGCCAGCTCCTGTCACAGCGACAGGGTGACCCCCGGCCCAGCCAGGCCCCGTCACAGCGACAGGGTGACCCCCGGCCCGGCCAGGCCCCGTCACAACGACAGGGTGACCCCCAGCCCGGCCAGGCCCCGTCACAGCGACAGGGTGACCCCCAGCCCGGCCAGGCCCCGTCACAACGACAGGTTGACCCCCAGCCCGGCCAGGCCCCGTCACAGCGACAGGGTGACCCCCAGCCCGGCCAGGCCCCGTCACAGCGACAGGGTGACCCCCAGCCCGGCCAGGCCCCGTCACAGCGACAGGGTGACCCCCAGGCCCAGCCAGGCCAGCCACTCACCGGCTCGCAGCAGGATGACCTGGTCGTCCAGGGGCAGCTCGGAGAAGTGCGGGATCCGCTTGGCCCACTCCACCAGCGTGAAGAGCTGCTTGTCGGCCGCCTGGCAGATGTTGGTGACGGGGTCGTTGGGCTGGGCGAGGAGGGCACCACAGTGAGTGGCAGGCAGAGACCTCAGCCCAGACCAGGCCCACTCCACCCGGCGCAGCTGCGGACGCCCCCAAAGACGCCACGTCCGAGGCCCCAGAGCCTGTGCCTGTGACCCGACACAGCCAAAGCGACTGCACAGACGTGATCGAGTGAATGGTTCCAAGATGGGAGGGGCCCCTGTCGGGGCTCCCTCTGGGGGCGGGGGCTGCGGGGGGACCCAGCTCCACCCAGCTGTGTGGCCGCCAGCAAACACCTCTCGTCTCGGAGCCTCGATTCCCACTAAACCACCCCAACAGCACAGGCTCCATGAGCTCCCTGCGCCCCAGTGGGAAGGGCCGCCCCGTCCTGGGGGGCGTGGCCGGACCCAGCAGAGGCCGAGGCTCCCCAGCTGCGAGGTCACAGAACGCAGGCGCCCCCTGCCGGCCGCCCTGCGCTCCGCCGGCTGCCCGTCTGCAGCCTGGACCCCCTTCCTCCAAAACCACCGGGAGGCCAGGTGCCAGTTTGCCGTCTCCGAGTAACGCCCTTACCCGACAGGACTAAACGCTGGCAGCCCGCTCGGGACCTCCGATTGTTTATGGAGTTCCTGCTCGATCGTGAAACCCTCACAGCTGCCTCCCTCCCCTCACCGGGACTGGAGAGATGGGCTAGGACGGGGCCGGCCTGCAGGCCAGGCCGCACTATCTGGGGTCATGGGGTCACGGAGCGCAGGGAACTGGGGGCCTCAGCCTGCCGGAGCCTCCTGAGCAGGTAAGAGGGGGACCCCGCACGCTCAGACCGGGGCAGAGGGTCATGTGTGCGCGCCCGCCGCACAGAGGTGTCGCTGTGTCTGCCCGAAGGCGGGCAGGGAGGAGCAGCTCGGTGCCGCCCCAGCCTCATGGCGACGAGGGGGACACACACACACCACCGAGCCATCACCAGGGCCGGGGCCGTGCGGAGAGATGGGGCCAGAGCCCACCTAACGGGGCCAGGCCCACCTTGGCAGGACTCCCTGAGGAAGCGACACCTTCGCTGAGACCGAAGCCTGAGGAGTCAGCTGGGGCGGCACGTGCAAAGGCCCTGGGGCGGGGCTGGGAGGGCCAGCAGGGTGTGCCTGGGCCACCGAGCCAGGGGGAGAATGGCCAGGGTGGGCTGGACGGCCGCAGGGTCAGCCCCAGAGCCTGGTCCCAGCCCGGGGCCCGGCTGCACCGCCTCGGCGGGCCCGGCCGACGGGTCCTCCCCCTGGGGCGTCCACCGGGGCCCACGGTCCCCGCAGCGGGAGGCCAGCGGGCGGGCAGCGGCACTCACCGAGCTGGGGTTCAGCCCCATGTTGGCCTCCACGTACGTCTCAGTCTTGGGCTCGACGGCCAGCTCGGCCTCCAGGATCTTCTCCACCGGCATGTCCTCGTTGGCGCTGCTCGTGGACTCCACCTCGCTCTCGCTCCGGTCCTTGCCCCGCTGCCGCTCCTCCTGCACGGCTGAGACAGAACGCGCTCGCACTCACTCCCCAGCCGTCCCCAGGGCGGCCCCGGCCCCGCAGCAGCGATCCCAGCTGGAGAGAGGCAGGGCGGGCGGCTTCCCGGGAGAGGGACACCAGACGGAGGGGCAGGAAGGCCGGTTCTGGGGCAGGCAGAGGCGCCCGAGGCCCGGGCCAGCGCAGGAAGGAGCGACGGGGGGTCGGGAGGCGGCCCAGGGAGAGAAGCCAAGGGGAGGAGGCCGAGAAGCGGGGTTCACATCAACTCTCTCCCCAGGAAGACCCAGGTGGCCAGGTCTCCCCCCACTGGGAGCTGAGAGACCTCTGGCTTCAGAACCACAGCTCAGGCCTCCCTTTCCCGAGGGGCCGGGCCGGAGTCACCAGCAGGCCCCACACAGGGCACCCGAGGTGGCTCCTGGGCTGACTCCCACGTCCATCCCCCTCCTCTCTGGGGGCACCAAGGGCCTTAAACGGGGGTTGCGGGGGGGGAGGGGAGCTGGCAGAGGGGAGAGGCCGGAGCCTGAAGCCTCTTCTGGGGCCAGAGGGACTGTCCACTCCACACTGTTAAGGCCCGAGCCCCCCCCAGGACGCCCCAGATACTGTGATGCGGCCTCCCCCGAGCCCACCTGAGCCCACCCTCCCGGGGCCCTGCTCTGCTGAGCCAGGGATCCACCCCAGACCCCGGGGGACCCACAGCCTCCTCAGGGCCAGCCCTCAGCCCCCACCCAGACAAGACCCTCGGCTTCTGGGGGCCCTGAGGACCCACTGCCCTGAGGGAGCTTGGCTGAGGCGACGCGCAGAGCCCTACACGAACACTCCTGTGCACCCCCTCCCGCTGGGGAAGGGCCTGGAAGTAGCCCCTTGCTCAAGCCCAGGGGCGCAGACCCGGGGTGGGGGGGGCAGGACAGGCAGAGCTGGGCCCACCTCCGCAGCTGCCCGTCCACAGGCTCCTAGCAGGAGGTAACAGGGGAGCCCCCAGGCCTGGGGTGCGAGGGCCCCCTGCTTGCGCTGGGAAATCCCCAGCCTGCCCGGGCCCGTCACGCCACCCAGAGCTGGTCCAGGCCGTCAGCACCTCTCCTCCACCCACGGCCAGGCTTCCCGCGGCCCCACCGCCGGCCACGCAGAGATGCCGGGACCGTCCCGCCCTCCCAGGCCTGGGCCCCTGGGCGCACCCTGCGTCCTCCCTGCGGACACACGGCTAGGTGGCTGCCCTGCCAGGGACTGCGCTCTCCCACACCCGAGGGCTGACTCGAGTGGGGCTCTGCCCGCGTGGTGAGACGCCAGGACCGTCACAAGGCGCCCGCTGGGCAGAGGAGCGGGCAGAGGCCTCGGTCCGAGCTGTGCAAGCCTGGCAGCAGCGGGGGGCTGGGGCTGGGGCTGGGGGCTGGGGCGGGGGCTGGGGCGGGGGCTGGGGGCTAGGGCTCGGGCTGGGGGCTGGGGCTAAGGCTGGGGGCGGGGGCTGGGGCTGGGGGCTGGGGCTGGGGGATGAGGCTGGGGGCTGGGGCTGGGGGCTGGGGCGGGGGCTGGGGCGGGGGCTGGGGGCTGGGGACTCGGGCTGGGGGCTGGGGGCTGGGGCTGGGGGCTGGGGGCTCGGGCTGGGGGCTGGGGGCTGGGGCGGGGGCTGGGGCTGGGGGATGAGGCTGGGGGCTGGGGGCTGGGGGCTGGGGCTGGGGGCTGGGGCTGGGGGCTGGGAGCTGGGGGCTCGGGCTGGGGCTGGGGGATGAGGCTGGGGGCTGGGGGATGGGGGCTGGGGCTGGGGCTGGGGGATGAGGCTGGGGGATGGGGGCTGGGGCTGGGGCTGGGGCTGGGGGCTGGGAGCTGGGGACTCGGGCTGGGGGCTGGGGGCTGGGGCTGGGGCTGGGGGCTCGGGCTGGGGGCTTGGGCTGGCGGGCAGATGGCAAGGGAGCCACAGGGCCTCCCACCCTCCGCCCGGGGGTGCTGGTCACCCTCTCTCACAACAAACAGGGTTACAGCCAGTGAGGCCAACCCAGCCGGAGGCAGCCACACAGCTGACTGGGCCAGCATCAGGGTGACGGGTCCCCAAGGTCTGTCCCCGGGAGGCGGGACACAGCTGAGACGCATGTGGCGTAGCTCAGCCACCTCACTTTTCGAGGTGGGGAAACTGAGGCTCAGGCAGCCAGGGGCATGCTGAGCTCCCAGGACGGGGACAGCTCCGAGCAGCGTCCTCGTACTAGGCAAACGCTACCGTTTATTTATGGGCTGCGGGGAGGGGGCCCAGGAGAGCTGCCAGCCCGGGCCCCTGCCAGGTGGCCCCAAGGGGGTCCCCCGGGTGAGTCCTGTTGGACTGGCGCTCCCGCCGGCGCCAGGAGCTTCGGGCAGGAGGCGTCCGGGGAGATGGGGCCTGAGCACAGTGGGCAGAGGAGGCTGGGATCCCCGGGAAGACCTTCCCCCAACAGCCAGCACAGCCAGGGGGGCTCACCCCAACACAACCAGGGTCCCCAACATCAGGAGACGCGCTGACGTGAGGGCGAGTGCGTGGGAAGGGGCGTCCGGGTTGGCGGGCACTGGCCCTGCCGCCTCCTCCGCTGTGGGCACTGCCAGCTGGGACCGTCCTGTCCCTACGTGACCCCCGGGAGGCAGGACTGGATTTCACCAAAGGCTCTGGCCCAAGCCCCTCTCCTGAGGGCCGGGCACTGAGACCCGAGGGGGCGCTGGCCGAGGTGCACAGCGAATTCGGGGTCCTGAGCCCGGGGGACCGGCCGTCCTTAGCTAAGGGACGCGACTCAGGACACAGTCTGCACCTGAGTCATCACGTGCCATGCACACACAGGACACACGCACACACACACACAGGACACACACGTGCACACACAGGACACGCGCGTGATACACGTGCACATACATGGCACACATGTGCACATACAGGACACACACACGCACTCACACACACACAAAGCCCCACCAGGCACCGTGCTGCCACCTGCCACGCTCCCAGGGCACCCTGAGGCCAGAAGAGCAGTCACCTGCCCAACGGTTACAGGGAGGCACCTGACCCAGCCGGCTCTTCCTCTTCAGGAGGAATGTGTGGGGCCACGCATGCCTGCACACGCACACACATGTATACACATGTGCATGCACATGTGCGCGCGCGCACACACACACACACACACACACACACACACACACACCAGACACTGCCCCTTCCGCACCCCAGTCCCTCAGAGTCCGGAGACGGAGCACAGGAAGCGAGGTCGGGAGGAAGGAAGCAGGGAGAGGCCGCCTTCCTGGAGGAGGGAGCAGGAGGCCAGCCTCCCCGCTCAGACGGGGAACCCCACACCTGGGCCTGCCTCCCCCATCAGACCAGGCGCCCCCCAGCCCAGCAGAGAGGAGAGAGCTGTGTCAGGGCATTTCCAGGGGTTGGGGCCGTGCCCAGCGCCCAGCTCGGGGCTGCAGGACAGATGGGGGGGCGGGGGCATGCCCCCTGGCCCCTCTGGGCCACTCGTCCTGGGAGACCCGGGAGCACCCTGCAGGGGTGGCACAGAGGCCACAGGGGCCGCCCTCCCGAGGACGGCTGTGGACTGTGCCCATCCGGAACCAGGGAACGTGTCAAGCCCCCGCCTCCCTGGGGAGTCACATGCCCGGACAGCGCCCCCCTGGCCCTCCAGCACCCCGCATGGCCAGCGAGGCAGCTCCGTGCCGTGAGCCGGGCACGTTCTGACAGAAACCCAGAGGCGGCCGAGGGCGCTGGGCCTGGCGGGGCAGCCATCTGCCGGCCCACACCGCCCCCCCGACACGCCCGGAGCTCAGGCCAGAGCACGGAGCCCGAGGGACGCAGACCCGGGCTGGCACCCGTCTGCGAGGTGTGGGGACAGCCCCACGGCACCGAGGCTGGGACAGCGTGCGGAGAAGGGGCGTGCCAGCGAGGCCCCGTACACAGAAGGCGCTCCCGACAGCTGCTCCGACGAGACCCAGTCGCTGGTGGGCCCAGAGGAGGGCCGGACGGGAGGGTCTCCCGGCTCCGTGCAGCTCCACGGGGATGACACGGGGCCTCGAGGGGACAGGAAGCTGGAGGGTGAGGACACCCGGGCCCGAGGGGAACAGCTGGACAGGCCCAGGGACCTGCGGAGGGGCACCCTGTGGGGCGCAGGATGGCACCATGCCCTGCCCTGTGCCACATGTCCCGACACCCTCGGCCTCTGCACACACTGTCCCCTTGGGCGGGGCAAGCGGCCTGCCTGATCCCCCTCCTTCAGGCCTCGGCCTGGCCACCTCCCACCCTAGCCTTGCCCGACGCCCGAGGCTGGGGCAGTGCCTCCCCTGCGTGGCTATGTGACGCCCACTTTCCACGGAGGACACCCACGGCTCGCTGCTGCGTGCCCAGCGCCCAGCGTGGTGGCCGGCACCAGGCGAGGTGGGCTCAGTGAGTCAGAGACCTCGGCCACGCTCAGAGCCTGCTCTGCGCCACAGCCTCGGGCTCGTGCCAGGGTGCCCACCTCCCCCTGGCGCACTGGCGCCCAGCACTCTGGCCAGGCTCCAACCCAATCCCCCGCCCACCTCACGCTCATCCCGGCCCGAGTCCCCATCCCTCACGAGCATTACTGTGTCCCACCACCTGCAGCAGCCCTCCCTGACCACGCCGGGCACCCAGGGGAATCGGCCGGGCACACGCCTCCCCAGGGGCCTAAAGGTGTCAGTCCTGAGGGGCCGACGCAGCCCGCATGCGCTCGGACAAGCCCTGACCTCCCGGGCCTCCGTTCCCCCACCTGCACGAGGAGGGCGGCCAGCACTACATGAAACGTGCACCCTGACCAGGAAGGCCCCGGCCGGCCCCCAGCTCAGCACCAGAGCCCCTGCGCTCCCCCGGCCCTCGCCGGGAGCCAGCCGCCACCAGCCCCGCCCGCATCACCTCGGGGAGGGGTCCCGCAGGACCCCATGGCCCTGCTGAGGTCGCGATTTCTGAATGAGAACAACTGAGGCTGAAAAGCAAAAACCAAAAATAAGAAAAGAAAGAAATTGGCAAGAACGGCAGCCGCCACAAGAGGGCAGTCAGGAGGCAGTGGGAAGGAGCTGGACTCAGGCCGGCCACGCCTGGGCCACGCAACAGCCACCGTGAAGAAGGGAACAGGCGGCGAGACCCCAACCCCGGGGGCCCACCCTCTGGAGAGAGTGACCCTGAGTGCTGGGGTCACCACACCCACCGATGAGGAAACGGAGGCCACGGACAGCCAGGAGCGAGGGGGAGGCCACACGGCCAGCCAGGGCTGAGGGCCCAGACCAGGTCTGGCTGCACCTCCTGACAAGTTCAGCGACTTCAGAGGCGTGACCCTCCGTGCTACCTGCCTGCCCCGCCCCCGGCCAATGAAATAAGACGGTCCCACAAATCCAAGGCCGAGAGGCCGGCGCCCCGCTGCTCCAGGGCCTGGGTGCTGGGTTAACCCCGCCGGGGCTGCAGGAGGCACAGAGCAGTCTGACCCCAGCGTCCAGCAGGCTTGGGGACACCTGATGGCCTCTGCAGCTTCCTGCGCCCCCCCCCCCCGCCACCCTCCAATCAGCGCTGCCCCCACCAGGGCCTCCTCGACTGTCCCTACTGGACAGCAGGAACACGGCCCAGGACCCGCGAGCACCCGCCATCCCGTGCCAGCCTCGGTTCATTCCCGCTCCACCTCCCACCTCCAGCCGTGGCCCTCGCTCCTCTGCCTCTGCCTGCCTCCCTGGAGGCCCGTGCTGGACCCCCGGAGAGGGTCTGAGCAAGGGCTGTCCCCGCGCCACGGGGCGTGCCACCAGTGTGCGGGACCGGGGCTGCCCTCCTGGGGTCCCGGAGCCTGGCATACAGCAGGCGCTCAGGAGGGATCTGGTGGGTGAGATCACCGGCCCCAGACATGCTGCCCACAGAGCAGCAGCAGCAGCAGCAGCAGCAGCGTGGCCTCCACAGGGAGTGAGCGCCCCGTCGCCAGAGGTATGCAAGCAGCCACCCGCCACAGAGTGCGGCGAAGCTTCCAGCGCAGCGCTGGGGCGGCTCAGGAAGGAGGGCCCAGGCGCCTACCTTCCCGCTTCATGCCCATCGCCAGGCATTTCTGGTAGCGGCAGTACTGGCAGCGGTTGCGCTGCCGCTTGTCGATCAGGCAGTCCTTGTTGTCCCGGCAGGTGTAGGTCAGGTCCTTGCGCACCGTCCGTTTGAAGAAGCCTTTGCAGCCCTCGCAGCTGTACACGCCGTAGTGCTTGCCTGCGGGCGGCCGGCCGTGAGCGCCTGCACCCCCTGGCACCCCCGGGGCCCCCGGCCTCCACCTGGCCTCCGGGCTCCGGCGCTGGGGCGAGGCCCAGGCCCTCGGGGACCGGCCCTGTCTGTGTCTGAGCTGGCGGCCCCAGAGAGGCGGCCGTCCTCCCCGGGGGGGGGCTATCGGGGTGCAGAGGCGGATGCGAGGGGTCCTTTGTCCCAGCTCAGCCCAGAGCGAGGCACGGCCTGCACGGCCACCTCCTGTGCCAGCGTCACCACCCGCAGCTGCCTGCTCTCCGGGGCCTCCGGACCACCCCGGCCACCGTGGGCGCCCCGCTGACTGTCTCCCCGACGTGAAAACCCGAGAAGATCCGTGTGAGAGGCCCGGAGGCCGAGCACGCCTCACTGCTGGCCGCCCCTGCCCCGCCCCCGCCCGAGGGCCCTGTGCCCGCTGCCCGCCTACCTGAGGAGCGGTCCCCGCAGATGGCGCAGATGTGCTTGGTGAAGGATGCCATGTTCCCTGAGGGGTGGGCCGGGACCTTGAGGACGCCATTGAGGCCCAGCGGGGGCTTGATGTCCTCCGTGCTGCTGACGGGGTTCATGGGAGAGCTGAGCTGCGGGGGGAACGTGGGCTCAGCCTGGCGGGTGCTGGGAGCCCGGGGGCGCACGCCATAGCCCCCAGCAGCCCGGGAAGCGCTGCCACACCCCCACGTTACAGAGAGCAACAGGCTCAGAGGGGGTTCTGCCCACCCCAGGCCACAGCCGGGGAACAGCAGGGCTGAGCCCCCTGGAGCACCAGCTGCGTGCCGGCCCCCCACTTGCTGGGCTGGGCTGGTGGAGGCTGCCCGGCCCTCAGGGCCCCACCACCGCCGACGCAGGCTTCAGAAGGGGACCCTGCACAGCCCCCCGCCCCTCGCCCGCCTAAGGACCGCCTCCCTTCCTGGGCACCCCCTCGGAGGGACAGTGTGAGCCCCAGGACCTTCCCGGTGAGCCAGGCACTTTGGGGCTCCCCAACACACAGAGGGGCACTGAGGCCTGGTCACAGTGAGGAAGGAGGAGAGCTGGGGTCCCCCCAGAGGCCACATGCCCGGGCCTCGGGGGGGGCAGGGCGGGGTCTCCGGTCGCGTGTCTCAAGGAGAGGGGGACAGAGACACCCCTCAGGCATCCACGGCGAGGGACACGCTGCCTCCCCTCGCAGCCCTGCGCCCTGCGCGGCCGCCGGAGACAGCGTGGGAAGCTCCGCGGTCACCCTGGCAGCAGCTGCCGGGCTGCGATGACACAGCAGTTTTGGTTCCGCTGCGTCTGCCCGGCTCTCCCGTCAGCACCGAAGGCCCCGCGGTGCTGCCCACTGCACCCCGCAAGCCAGCCCGCCTCCCAGGCGCCAGGACCCCGGCCAGGCAGCCCCCCGCGCCCCACTTCTGCAAACCCCTGACGAAGGCGGAAATTGGGGATGGGCGGCCGCAGCTGCTGCCCCCTGGTAGCCCCGGGCGCCTCCCCGCACAGGAACCTCACCCTCTTCCTTCCCCGTGACCCCCAACTCCCACCCCCCCCTCTTTCTCACGGGACCGGAAAAGCGTGGTGCTCGAGGCATGGAAACCGCCCCGAACAGCATTTCACAGGCCTCCGCCTGCGCCCCTCCAGGCCTCGGCCCCCCGGCCCTCCTCTGCCCGTGAGGACGGTTACCGTCCCCCAGAGCCAGCCCACGGGCAAGCACCCCGGGCCCCCACCGCGGAGCAGGGCGGCCTGCGTGGCCAGGCGGTCCCAGGAGGCAGGGTGCGGCCCCATGAGGGGACTGAGGAGGGGCGCACGCAGCTGAGAGGAGGTGCTGACTCCGTGCCACGTGCTGCTGCACCCCGTCTCCGCCGGCCGGCCTCGGGCGGCGTGGGAACCCACAGGGAAATGCCCCCCCCCCCCCCAGGTGTGACCCGGCTGGCTGCAGACGAGCCCACAGTGACCCCCCCCCCGGGCACCCGCACAGCTGCCCGCCAGGTGCCAGGGACGGGGCCACAGCTTAGCCCCCATCCCGCCTCCTCCACGGTGACTGGGGAGGTCAGCCTCTGAGCCCGAGGCTCCGCGTGTTGGAGTCTGAGTGCAGGAGGCCCGGTCTGCGGGCTGCGGGCGGGGACAGGACCCGGCTGAGGCGCGACAGGCCGCTGCACTCCCACGCCCGCCTCCCAGCCCGGCCTGGCTCCGGAGGGGCTGCGACCAAACATCTGACAGTGGGGGGACGGCACCAGTGGTCAAGGGCAGGCCCCGAGGAGCCAGCTGCGGGAGCCACTGAGGATGGGAGGGGACCCCCCCCCCCCCCCCCCCCCCCGGGCTGCAGCCTTCCCCGAGGTGGGACCGGCCACCACTGCCCGCGGCTGGGTCAGCTGGCGTCCCGGGGACAAGAATGAACGTTTCCCCCTCCTGCCCTGTCTCCCGGCCCCCCACGTGCAGGTCCTTGAGACGGGGGCCTGCCCTAGGTAAACTGAGGCAGGGCTGGAAGGAGGGCTGGCCAGGGTCCCAGCCGGCAGGACAGATGGAGAGGTTCGTCTCGGTCAGTGAGTCCCAGGCTGTGGGCTGCACAGGCCTGCCCTCCCGGGCTCTGCGTCCCTTGGGCACAGAGGGGGCCGGAGCTGGGGAGCCCTAGGAGACCCTGCCCGTGTGGGAGAGGAGGAGGGCTGGAGGCTCTCTGCAGGCCCCAGGGAGGGAGGGTGAGAGAGAAACACCGATGTGAGAGAGACCTCAACCCAGGGCCTTCCATAGGTGCCCGGACTGGGATCGGACCTGCCGCCCAGGTATGTGCCCACCCAGGCATGTGCCCACCCAGGCATGTGCCCAGCCAGGCATGTGCCCACCCAGGCATGTGCCCACCCAGGCATGTGCCCACCCAGGCATGTGCCCACCCAGGCATGTGCCCACCCAGGCATGTGCCCACCCAGGCATCGAACCAGCAACCCTGAGGTACACAGGACGACATGCAACTGAGCCACTGGGGCTGGGCCACCCACTTTGCCCGCACACTGCCCTCTCTCCCTCTCCCCCCAGCCCCCCTCGTTCTCTCCCTCTCTCTTTCTCTCTCTGTCTCTCTCTCTATATATATATGTATGTATGTATGTATGTATGTATGTATATGTACTTTTTAACTGATTTCAGAGAGGAAGGAAGAGGGGTAGAAATATCAATGATGAGAGAGAATCACTGATCAGCCGCCTCCTGCACGCCCCCCACTGGGAGATGGAGTGCAACCCGGGCCTGCGCCCTGACCGGAATCGAACCGTGACCTGCGGTTCGTAGGTCGGTGCTCAACCGCGGGGCGGGCCCACTCTGCTTGTCATCTCCGCCGCCGGACAGTCCCACACGGCCACGGGCAGTCCTCGGGCCGCGGTCCTTCCCCTTCTCGGGGCCACGTGCCAGGCCTCGGGCTGGGTCATGGCTCCCAGAAAAGAGCCGGCAGCCGGGGGCCTCGCTCTGCCACCCACCCCCCCGCACGGGCCCGAAGCCCCTCACCCACTCCGCCCCGTCTCCTGCGGGACCCAGAGCCTGAGGACTCCCCGGTGCGGCCAGGGCGTGGAACCCTCGTTTCCCCTTTCATATCCTGGGCCTCTATTTCAGTTCCCGCCGGAGCCGATGGGACTCACTCACTCAACCGCCGCCTCGCCAACGCCCCAGGCCCTGCTCATCGCTCCCGGCCTCTCCCCTACACCACGCCCTTCCTCCCCATCTCACGCAGGCCCCCCCCCCCACTGGCCGCGGGGAGGCCCTCGCCCACGGCAGACCAGAAGTGGGGGCTCCGGGCCTCCATGCACGGAGGTCTGCGGGCACCCTAGGCCCCGCCCCTGCACAGCCCACTGCAGGCTCCCCGCCCCCCCGTGCACAGCCCCGGGGTGCCAGGCCGGGCTCTGAGGGCGTAGGCAGCCCACTGGCCGGCCGCAGTCTCGGCTGCCCTTCCGTGTGCCCGCAGCCAGCAAGAAGGGGGCGGCGGCTACACGCAAAATAGCCAGGAAAGTGGCCGAGCGCCCTCCTCCATCCCTCGGCCTCTGCCGGCTTCTGGAAGGCCAGGGCACCCGCGGGCATGGGACCCTGCGCGGACCCCCAGCCCCAGGTGCAGAGGGGTGACAAGGTCGCCCCGGGAAAGCCAGTGAGCTTCTCCGCCCTGCCCGTCTAGACAGGCCCGGCAGCCGGGCTGTGAGCGGGGGCCACGCGGGCCCGGGCCCGGGCACCCCAGCAGGGACGCGTCTGCTGCACACGTGTGCCTGGCGGGGTCTGCGCGGGGAGCACTGGGGCCACAGGGCCTGGGATGAGCAGAGACGGGAGGGGAAGGACAGGCCCCAGAAGGGGCCGCTGAGAGGACTTGGGCCCCGGGGAGGTGGGCTGCAGCCTGAGAACATGGACTCCCCACCCTGCAGAGCTCCAAGCCACGTGAGCAGCGCACCCCTGACAGGAGGGGGCCGTGCTGGAGGGGTGACCTCTGAGGGCCACGGGCTCAAGGGTCAGCCAGACCCAGGCTCGAACCCAGGCCGAGGCCGCCTCTCTGAGGCTCCGCTTCCCAGGGATGAGGGGGCCGTGACAGCACCTGCTCCGGGGCCACGTGATGCCACAGAGGTCCCCGCCCCCACCCTCGGCCCCGCCCCCACTTACCTGTGGGCTGCTGGTGCCGAAGCCCAGCGTGGGCGTGGTGGGCACGGACATGGAGTGGGGGCCCATGGGGGAGCTGATGACGGAGAAGGGCGGGCCCATGCCGTTGATGGGGGAGCTCAGCGTGCTGATAGGTGAGTGCAGCTGTCCCGGGGAGCCGAGCGGGGCGCCGAGGCCGGGCCCCAGTGAGGGGTGCAGCGAGGGGGCAGCCATGGAGCCCCGCCCCGTGGGCGAGTTGAGGGGGGAGGAGTTCACCTGGGTGGAGAAGTCTGCAAGACAAGAAGCGAAGGAGGCGGTCAGGACCCCACAGACGGGCCTGCTACCCCGGCCAGAGACCGCGGAGGAGGGCCAGGCCAGGCGTCCATCCCCTCTGCCCCCCGGGGCTCGCTGACCCCAATTCCCAATGACACGGGCAGGGCCAGGCCAGGCAGAGGGGCGCGCTCCCTCCAAGGCACCGCCCGGCCTGGCTCGGCCCTCGGGCTCAGGGGTCCCGGGCAGATGCGGGACGAGACGCTGGCAGCCCCGGCAGGAAGCTCCGGGGTCCCTGTCCAGGCAAGGAGGCCAGACGGCTGCCACTCAAACCCTCAACGCCCCAGGCCTGTGCCCCCAGCATGCCCGGGAGCCGGGAGAGCCAGCCCCTCTCCCATGTACTCAGGGGTCCAACTGCAGGCTGTCCTGGGGAGACAGAGCCCCCTGTGGGGCAGAACCAACTCCCTGCCCAGGGCAGACGAATGCCTGGAGTGAGGTGGAGGCGGGGGGGGGGTGGCTGCCATCACCCCATTTCACAGGGGGAAGGAGGACCTGTGTTCTACACCTGCCTTGGCCGGGCACGCCCAGTGCCAGAGGCCAGCTGCTCCCCAATCCATGGCCTGGGCCTGCTCAGGCCACACCAGACCACCAGGACCTGACTGGGTGGCCACTAGGAGGGGCCCAGCTGTGTGCCAGGCCTGGCGTCGGGCAGCCGCAGAGACGGTGAGAAGCAGGACCCCCCACACCCGCCTCTCATCTCAGGGATTTCAAAGCCCAACCAGCACCCGGTCAGCCTCCCACCCGCCCCCCCGAACCCCCCCCACCCCGAGGGCTGGGCAGCAGGAGACCCAGCAGGTGCTCAGGTGGTGAATCCCCGCCTGGGGCCTGAGCAGGAGCCGCTGGAGCCCGCAGGGTGCCCGGGCCAGCCACGCCCCTCTCTGGGCCTCAGCCTTCCCACGACCCGGCCGGCGGGCAGCGACCACACTTCTGAGAAGCCCGGGGGCCATGGCACAATGGGGAGTCCCGTCCCCACACCCTCGTCAGGGCACCCCCCCCCCCCCCCAGCTCGTCCGCCCTCAACAGCCAGGCAGGCAGACCCTCGACACCGGGACGACTTCGACTCCCCGGACCTCAGAGCAACGCAGGGCGCAGAGCGGGAAGAACCGCCTCGGCCCCAGGCCCTGCCCTCCCCTCCCCATCGGTCGCCGAGGGACACGCAGCGTCACGCTTCGGACACCACCCCAACCAGCCCAAGGTCCGACTCCAGCCCAGGCCCGGGCCCTCCTCCAGGGCCTCGTGCTTGACGGCGCGGGCACCCTCGAGCGGGTGACGCCGCAGGAACCAGAGGCTCTGTGGCCCCGCCAGACCCGTCCTCCGGAGCCCCGCCTGCGGGTACCTGCCCCACCGGCGAGGGGCTCCTCTGCCCGCGGGAACCGCACCGGGCACAGAACGGGGACACAGAACGTGAGGAAGCCCCGGCGATGGCAGAGGGGCACCGTGGGGCAGCCTGCTGGTCATCCGCCCCCTGGCCCTCGTGTGGACCGAGGCCTCCCCGGCTGCCCCGGCGGACAGGCCCGTGACCTTTGAAGCACCTGCACAGCCCTGACCTCCCGGTGACAGACAGGGAGGCCGAGGCCCTGGGGAGGCGCACTCCCAGAAGTCACCACCGTGTGTCCCCAGCCACTGCTGGGACCCCGAGTGCCCGCCTCCCTGCCTGCCCCGGCCTCTGCTGGGACCCCGAGTGCCCGCCTCCCTGCCTGCCCCGGCCACTGCTGGGACCCCGAGTGCCCGCCTCCCTGCCTGCCCCGGCCACTGCTGGGACCCCGAGTGCCCGCCTCCCTGCCTGCCCCGGCCACTGCTGGGACCCCGAGTGCCCGCCTCCCTGCCTGCCCCGGCCACTGCTGGGACCCCGAGTGCCCGCCTCCCTGCCTGCCCCGGCCACTGCTGGGACCCCGAGTGCCCGCCTCCCTGCCTGCCCCGGCCACTGCTGGGACCCCGAGTGCCCGCCTCCCTGCCTGCCCCGGCCTCTGCTGGGACCCCGAGTGCCCCCGGCCACTGCTGGGACCCCGAGTGCCCGCCTCCCTGCCTGCACGCACACCGGGGCCAGGAGCCCTGAGCCGGCTCCGACCCGGCCAAGCCTGTTTCGCCGGCGCGGACAGGCAGGCGCTGCAGAGGCCGCGAGCTGACCAGGGCTGGCCCTCCCTCTCACGGGCCGGACGGGCCTGCTGACGTCCAGGTGCGAGAAAGGGAAGCAAGATGCGTGTTGCCGACATCACCAGAGCCCGCACTGAGGCAAAGGCAACCACTGGGGGTGTCTGTGGAAAGGCTGGCCATGGGGGGCCTAACCCCAGAAGCCGGTGGGCCTGGCTGCCCTGAGGGGAGACGCCCATCTTCCTTCCCAGCCTCTGTGATGGAGAGAGGCCAAGAGGGCGAGGTCACTCCTGGATTCTCACAGCTTCCCCGCCTCTCTCCGCCCTCCGCAGGGAGTCCAGGGGCAGGGGCGGGGACTGAGGTCCCTGAACCAGGGGGGCTGCTGGCCGGTCACACATCTGCGGGGACTCTGGTGGCTGAGCGTGGGGCCTGAGCTGAGTCTTGTGTGTTTGCTGCTCCAGGGCAGGACGAGGAGGGAGATGCAGGAGAAAGCTTGGCCGGAAGGAAGGAGGGAGGGAGGTGACTGCCAGGCTGCACCCCAAAGCTCCCCGAGCCCCCAAGGCACCACAGCACCCAGCCCAAGTCAGAGCCCTGAGGAGGGGCTCCGGGAGGAGGGGGACACGGGAAGGAGCCTTGGCCTCTGGATGCAGCCCACCCCCATGTGAGGGGGCCTGGCTCCTCAGGCGCGCCCCCATCCCGTGCACCCCAGGGTCAAGGCTGCAGCCATTATCCCAACAGACTGTGTGAGCCCTGGGGGCCCCAAAGCCTGCTGTGCAGGACTGGCCGCCCCAGGCCCCACACGGCCTTCCTGTTTACAGATGGCCACACAGACACGCTGGGAGGCCGGGTGACAATGGCTGGGTGTGTTTTCTGGAGTCTTCTGCAGAGACTCACTCTGGCCAGGAAAGGAATGTCAGGAAGAAAGGGCCCTGCACCCCTCGAGCCGCCGCGGCCCCGCCTCCTCCCGCTATTGCTGTCCCCACCCACTGATAAGCGGGCAGCGATGAGGCGATAGGGTTCTTCTGAAAGCGTCCTACTTGGGACTCGCAGGGACTCGTCACCACAGGCTTATCTGATCCTCTGCTCCCGCAGCTGACGGAGCCCAGGCTCAGAGCCCCGGACCCAGCCCACCACCCGCGGGGCGCAGGGGGGCCTCTGACGGAGAACAACACCCCATGGCCACATCTGGGACCTCAGCACCTGGGCCTCACCAGGCCTCAAACCCCAGCACCTCACCCCCTTACACCCCACCTGCCTCCACTGAGACCATCAGCATCGGCGGGACTCGGGGGACGAGGCTGGGACCTCCAGAAAGAGACAGGCCCTGTCCAGACAGAAGGGACGCCCCGGCAACCCCGACGCCAGCGAAGGGACCTCACAGAAGCTGCCGGGGTCAATCCGGGAAGGCAGCGTGGAAGAGGTGGTAGACAGATCTCTTGGCACAAAAAGTAGTTGAGGCCACAAAACTGACTCTAAAACGCAAAATACCCAGAGGCCAGAACGGAAGCCGAGAAGCAGAGGGAATGGCGAGTGACCGGCGCTCGGCAGGCTCAGGGCAGCGCCGGGGCCGAGGGTGAGGGTGAGGGTCAAGGTCACACTCAGTAAGCTGGAGTGCAGAATGCCCTCACGGTGACTGATGGACGGCCGCTTCGGAGGTGGCGAGTTCCCCGCGCTGGGTGTCTGCCAGCAGAACTACAACCACCTCAGGAATGGCCGATCAGGCGGCCCGCAGGCCCCTGGGAGAGGGACGGGATGTCCCAACGGACCAAATTCCTGAGCGGTACAGGCTCCCCCAGCACGCCCCCAGGACCCGCCAGGACCCCGCAGCAGGAAGCTGGGGAACCCCCACCAGCTCCCTTCCTGCCTCTGCCTGGCAGGCGGGGGAGGTGGGAGGTGGCAGGAAATGCCAGCCACGTGCTGCTGGGGGGAGGGGCGGGGGGAGCCCCAGACTCAGCCCCTCCCGGCAGGCAGGGAACCCCTAGTTCTTGGAAAGGGGACCTCAGGTCCCCCTAGGCCCTTCTGAGTTTGCAGGAGCAATGAGGGCAGCAGGTCCAAGCAGAGCCCAAGTGGGCAGGGAGCCCAGGCGGGCAGGGCCGGCCGGGTCCACACCGAGACGCAGGGGAGGGTCCCACGGGGCTGGAGTGGGCCAGGAGCGTCCGGGAGAGGCACGGAGTAGGAGGGGGTGCCCAGGAGGGGAGACGGGCACAAAGGGGTGAGAACGGCCCTCTCGGAGAGCCAGCAGCCAACAAGACAAGGACAGGCTGGAACATAAGCATCCGCCCCACCCCTGCATCTCTGTGCCCCTGCCTGGCGCGCCCCCAGAACGGAAACCCTGCAGTGAGGGCGCCCACCGCCAGCCCCCACCTTCCGGAAGGACTGCTTCCCCTGCCAGCCGGAGGAGGAGAAGTGGCCGCCCGGCGGGGACTGCGGTGGGACCACGGCGCGTCGGGGTTTGGGGGAAGCCGGGGGTGGCTGGAACAGGGGGGCCTTCAGGAACTGAGGCCGGGCAGGCCTGTCCCGGGCGGTGCTGGCCCTGGTGCCAATGTGCTCCGCCAGGGATCCCGGCTGTGAGTGGGAATGCCAAGAGCAGAGGCTGCGGGCAGGGCCTGGCAGGGCGGATTCACACCCGCCGGTGCCAGCTCTGGCCTCCCTGCAGAAGGCGGGTCAGCTCGGGGGCCTGGCCCTCCAACCCCAGGAGCAGGGCTCACCCCCGGCCTCAGCCGGGTCTGGTTACGGCTCGAGTGCTCAGGTTGAAATTTCAGCTCCTCTGCCGTCACCTTGCCCTTTGCCCAGCCACTGGCCCCAGCCCCCAAATCTCAGCCCCGGTCAGCGGTGCCCTCTGGGTGACCAGGAGAAACCCCAGCCTGCCTCCCAGAGCCTGGGCCTTCGAGTAGGGTCAGAGGGGTGCAATCCGGCAGCCACAGGGCCCCTAGGAAGAGGCCCCCAACTGGCCAGAAGGGACCCAAGCACCTCCCTCTGCCAGGCCCAGCCAATCGGTTAGCTGGCGGGGGCCAGAACTCAGGCCCCACTCCATATGGGAGTCCGGGCTGGCCCAGACCCACCCAGGCCCTAGAGGAGGGAGGGAGGAGGAGGAAGGAGGGAGGAGGGAGGAGGGAGGAAGAGAAGGAAGGAAGGAGGAGAGAGGAGGGAGGAGGGAGGAGGGAGGAAGGAGGAGCGAGGAGAGAGGAGAGAGGAGAGAGGAGGAAGGAGGGAGGAAAGAGGAGGGAGAAGGGAGAAGGGAAGAGGGAGGAGGGAGGAGGGAGGAAGGAGGAGAGAGGAGAGAGGAGAGAGGAGGAAGGAGGGAGGAAAGAGGAGGGAGAAGGGAGAAGGGAAGAGGGAGGAGGGAGGAGGGAGGAAGGAGGAGCGAGGAGAGAGGAGAGAGGAGAGAGGAGGAAGGAGGGAGGAAAGAGGAGGGAGAAGGGAGAAGGGAAGAGGGAGGAGGGAGGAGGGAGGAAGGAGGAGAGAGGAGAGAGGAGAAAGGAGGGAGGAGAGAGGAGGGAGGAGGGAGAAGAGAGGAGGGAGGAGGGAGGAGAGAGGAGAGAGGAGGGAAGAGGGAGGAGAGAGGAGAGAGAAGGGAAGAGGGAGGAGAGAGGAGAGAGGAGGGAAGAGGGAGGAGAGAGGAGGGAGGAGAGGAGGGAGGAAGAGGAGGGAGGAGGGAGGAGAGAGGAGAGAGGAGGGAAGAGGGAGGAGAGAGGAGGGAGGAGAGGAGGGAGGAAGAGGAGGGAGGAGGGAGGAGAGAGGAGAGAGGAGGGAAGAGGGAGGAGAGAGGAGGGAGGAGAGGAGGGAGGAAGAGGAGGGAGGAAGAGGAGGGAGGAGGGAGGAAGGAGGGAGGAGAGAGGAGGGAGGAAGAGGAGGGAGGAGAGAGGAGGGAGAAAGAAGGATGGAGGGGGGCGGGGAAAGGGAGGGGAGGAGGAGAGGGGGAGGAGGCGCTTGGTGAACCAACACATGCATCTCCTTCGTCCCTGCCCCCCCGCCCCCCTGCCCCCCCCCCCCCTGCCCCGGCCACAGGAAGTGGCTGTAAGGAATTTCAGCCCCTGGACACCGAGCAGGGGGTCACCCTCCACCTGCTCCCGGAGACACTGCTCCCTCTCCGAGGGCTGCTTCCGCCTGCCCCCACGCCCTGCCCGACGGGGGCCCAGGGGCCAAGGAGGGGGAAGGCGGCCGGACACCACAGGACAGGCAGGGCGCTGACCGCTGCCGTGCCAGCCCCCAGGTCACACGGGCCAAAGCGAGCGGGGCTGCAGGACCCAGCCGACCACGGGCTGCCCAGGGCTGGAGAGGGGCGGGTGCTCGCTGGGAGCCTCCAGCGTCCAGGCCCGGAGTGACCCGCGGGCAGGCTGGCCACTGGCTCCATGGGCCCGGGCCCCCAGGCTCCGGTTGCGCACAGACCTCGAGGACTTGGGGATGCCCAGCCTGGCTCTGCGTCCCCAGCCGCCACCCTGGTCAAGGAAAGCAGGGCCGTAGCTCTCTGTCCCGACCCCAGGAGCAGCGGACTCTCTGTCCCGACCCCAGGAGCAGCAGACTCTCTGTCCCGACCCCAGGAGCAGCACACAGTGGACTCGCTCTCCTGGGACCCAGCTCTCGGCCCTCTCCCCCCTACACCGGGGCCTGGATGGCAGGGACCCGTCCAGCTCCCCTTGGAATCGGCCCCCAATACAGGGCCAGAGGCTGGCTCGGAGCAGGAGCCTGGGAGATGAGGGAAACGAAGGGGGTAAAGTGACGGCGAGGGGCCTGGGGTCCTACCCAAGGCCTGTGGTCCCTGATCAAGGAGGGCATGCCGCAGCAACGACGGGCCAGTAGCTGGACCCCAACGCGAGGAAAACAGATGACAGGGCAGGGCCTTCCCCCCGGGCCCTCCCCCGGGGCCTCCAGGACTCCAGGTCCCAGCCTGGGACACCAACCCAAAGCCCTTCCGTCCTGACCGACCGCACGCCCCAGGGCCGCGGCACACACCTGGTGATGCTCCTCGTGGTGCCAGGCCCCACCAAGCCCCAAAGGGTGGAACCAGAGAAATAGGCTCTGTAACAGCTCAGGGCAGGGAGATGGCTGCACTGGCATCCACTGAGCACTCGGTGACAAACACGTCTGCACCATCATCACCATCAACTTCACCATCATCCCCTTCACCTTCACCTTCACCATCACCACTATCACCACCTTCGCCATCACCATCACCATCATTACCACCTTCACCACCACCATCATCATCATCCCCTTCACCTTCACCATCACCATCACCACCTTCGCCATCACCATCACCATCATCACCACCTTCACCTTCACCATCACCATCACCACCATCACCACCTTCACCATCACCATCATCACCACTATCAACATCGTCATTATCACCATCATCAGATGCATCACCATCATCACCACCATCACCATCATCACCACCATCACCATCATCACCATTGTCAGCATCTGCACAACCCCTTGCCCTGCCCACTGCACAACAAAAGGATGAGACCCAGAGAGACTGATGGGGATACTAACTGGCTTTACCCCGGTGGCAAAGGGACAGTGTTTGGGGCTCTGCTGGCCATACTGAGCAGGCCAGGGCTGGTGAGGAGCAGGGGGAGGAAGAGAAGGTGGTGCCCAGGGTAGCAGCCGCCCTTGCTCAGCCACTCATACAGCCTGGGCACTGTGGTTGGGCCCAGGGGCGGCAGGTGCGGCTGGAGACCAGTGCTGTGGGGGAAGTGGGGGGCCCAGCCAGGAGGAAGGTGTGGCCGGGAGGGACCACCTGTGACCAGTCATCCGGGGCCTGGGCTTGGAAGGTGTTCAGGAAAGAGCCGAGGAGTGATGGCAGGAAGCTGCCCCAACCCCGTGCCCACCTACAGAAGCCCAGGGTCCCGGGGGGCTGTGGCCACAGCCTTCACACCAGGCCCAGCTACAGTCAACCAAATGCATCGGCATCACCTTCCCCTCAGTTCTCAGTGGATCTGCCATCACCCACCCAGCTGGCGGCGGCACTCCAACATCCCCACGGTGGGCACCTGAGGGCCCCTGGCTGCCGAGCTGCACTGAAGCTGGGACAGCCACGTCCACGCCCCAGCTCCTCACAGCTTAGGGAAACGTGCGGGGGGAGGCGCAGGACAGCACACACACTGGCCAGACCCTAACCCTTCCCTCCCCCTGGGTGCAGCCGGCGGACACCCCCGTCTGCTGCCGGGCAGCTGGCCCAGGCCCCCTGCTCAGTGGCGTAACACGGGCTGCGGGGGGCGGGGGCAGTCAGCCCCAGGCCTGCGGGGACCCGGCGGGGAGGCGCAGGTGCAGCACGGGTGGTTCAGGGGCAGGCGCAGAGCAGGGAGGCCGCCGAGACGGACCTGCGTGTGACGCTGTCACAGCCCGGCCTCGTCGCGCGCAGACGCTGTGCACAGGGGCCTGCACCGCCCTGGGCCGCACGGTCTCCTTGAGGACAGAGACTCCGACACAGGACGCGTCTAAGTAGCAGCCCCACGGCACGTCTACACGTGCGCACCACGCTGACGCTCGTCACAGCTCTGTCCATCCCGCAGGTGAGCCCAGGGGCTCAGGGAGGAGAGGCGATTCCCAAGCCAGAGCAGGAGCCGCCAGCCAGGAGCCGCCAGCATTCCGCCTGCTGCTCCCAGCACCTTACAAAGAACCCCGTGTCCAGCCAGGGAGAGCGGGCAGGTTCCCGCCACCAGCGGCCAGCAGCGGCGGTGCCCAGCGAGGGGACGACAGAGCGCAGGGAGCCGGAAGCACGCTCACCTCTGAGGCCTGCAGGGCTCCTGGGCGCAGCGGCCTCCCCTCCAAGCGGGTCCCCTGCACTGCCCCGCACCCCCGGGCGCCTGCCCCGCCGGTGCAGGAGGGTGGGCGGAGAGGGGGAATTCCTGGTGAAACCCCGCCACTCCCCCAGCAGCCAGGGGCCCGGCCTGCGGCTGGCTGAGGCGGTTTCTCTTTAACAGGAAAAGAAATGATTCTTGTTTCACTTCGAGCCGCGCTGCTCTCTGGCCGGGGCCCGCCGCCCGCCGCTGTCGTGGAATGCCCGCCCGTGTTTTCCGCCCCAGCAGCTGTTTTTCTCTCTTGATTTTCAGTGCATCCCCTGCCGGCTCCTGGAACAGCTTGCAGACACGGCCACAGCTCGGCCGCGCCCCAGCCACCTGCGGTGGAGCGGGCGGGGGGCTCGGGAGGCGACGCCGGGCGGCGGCCGGTCACATCCTGGAACGGCCAGGGAGGGGGACGCTCGGGGCACAGCTCCCGTGGGCCCAGCGTGGCTGGCTTCTCCCGGGACCCCGAGCCCTCCCACTGCCTGCTGAGCATGGCCGCTTTGAGGACAAGCACGTGGATGCTCAGAGCGGCCGGGCGTGCCCACCCAGGGCCCCGCGGTGGGGGCAGGGCCTCGCCAGGCGCCCACGGAGGGCGGAGGAGCTGCTCCGCTCCCACGGGGTTCGCGGAGGGCTTTCCGAGACCCCGCTGCCGAGTACGTGAGCCCTGGACCCACGGCACCCTCCCTGGCACAGGCAGGCTCGCCCACGGGCGCTGACTCAGCCCGTCATGTGCGGGGGCTGGGCTGGCGGGGCCTCCGCAGGCGGGATACGGGGCCTCACCGGTGAGACAGACCGAGAACGGAGGTCGGCCCGCCGACAGGGGCTTCCCCAGCGCCACGGGGCCTGGCGCCTCCTCACAGGGGCGGGCCTGCGTGGGGGTTCACCTGGGCCAGCCCGGAGGCACCCACCTCCCACCCACCCAGCCTACTGCACCCACACCTGCCTGTCAACGCTCCGCTCAGCTTGTCACCCCCACCCGCTGAGAGCCCTGGGGCTCTGCACTGAGACCCCGGCCCCGCAGGCCAGCCGAGCCCTCACTGCTGGGCCATGTGACCGGATCAGCTCCCCACCTCCCACCCAGCCACCCTGGGGACCTGCTGGGCCAGGCTCTGCCCTCCCCGCCCCCTCGGGGTCCCTGGCAGGCACGGAGCAGGCGGATGGGTGGACTGCGCTCTGCACTGAGGAGACGAAGGCCCAAGGGCCAGGGGTGCACCCTCGGACCCAGAAACTCCACCCCCCATCCTCATGGGACATCGAACCACATCCCCAAGTCTCCAACCCGAAGCCTCACTCCTGACCCAGCTGGGGGTGGCGGCCAAGGGGCACCAGCCACTGACCCTGAAGACCTGAGGGTGGGCAGGTGCCGCGGGGGTGCCCCAGGACCTGGGATGGGGCTGCAGGGGGCACCACGGCAGCACCCAGCAAGCCACCCAGCCCACAGGGCCTCAGGCGGAAGGGGACGGGCAGACTGAGGCCTCAGGAGGGCCAGGCAGCCTGCCCCGGGGGGTGCCCACAGCCAGCTCAGCACGCCCGCCCCACGGCCAGCCCTCCATGGTCACTTTGCGGAACGGCCACTGCCTCCTCGGTCACTGCCAGGACCTCCCACAGCTCCCAACTGCACCCCAAACCCCAAAGCCCTGCCTGACCCGCCCGAGGCAGAGCCCCGTGCTCTGGCCGCCTGGGTAGGTGCCTGTGCCCTGCAGTCCCTGCCAGTGCCCCATCCTGACCCTCTCGGCCTTGTCACTGTCCACCTGTCCGGAGCCCACCAGCACCCCTGGGGGTGGCTAAGGCCAGGGCCCACGTGGGGAGGGGCGCGGGAACCACCTTTCACTGCTGGCTGCTATCTGAATGCCCAGGCACAAGGGTTGGGGCAGGGCTGGGGGCACCCGGCCCGGGCAAGTCAAGCGACCAATGAGTGACCCCCGTGGCAGGGCCACCTCCCTCCCTGGGGGCAGGCAGCACAGAGGCTGGGGAGCAAGCCCAGGCAGCAGCCCCCAGCTCTCAGACCCCACGGAGAGAGCGGGGGGCCCTTTGGCATTGGACGGAGCGGAGTGGGACCCAGAAGCATGCCTTCAAGTCTGCAAACCCAGTCCCTGAACCCACACGCAGTCCGTGGAGCGGCAGCCCCCCGAGTGGGAGACTCGGTCCCGCCGGGGACACACAGCCCGCCAGACCCTGGGGAACCCTTAGCACCTGGCCCCGCGAGCCCTCGGCTGTCAGCGGGGCCGTCAGAGGAAGGGCAGCGCGTACACCCTCGCTCCATCGGGCGCGACTCCCTCACCCATCAGAGCCCGGCCAGGCGCGGGTGCCGGCCGGCGCACGAAGACCCGGGGTCAGCAGGAACTCCTCACGTGCCCGTGTCACACGTGGGACTCACAGCAGATACCCTGCTCGTGGCTGGAGGCCTGAGTTTATACACGACGCTAACCAGCTGCGCTGGGCCATTTTCCAGAGAATAAGCTGGAAAGAGCTCAAAGGGGCAGCAAGAGGTGGCAGGCAGGGACCACGGGACACACCCAAGGTCAAGCAGCCAGCAGGCAGGGGCCACGGGACACACCCAAGGTCAAGCAGCCAGCAGGCAGGGGTGCGT
Source organism: Plecotus auritus (assembly GCF_963455305.1). NCBI lineage: Eukaryota > Metazoa > Chordata > Mammalia > Chiroptera > Vespertilionidae > Plecotus > Plecotus auritus. The sequence goes on along the minus strand of NC_137776.1, from coordinate 184,576,684 downwards.
CCAGGCACTGGCCTCCTGCACGAGGCTGGAGCTACGATCCCAGGTCACCTGCAAGTGAGGCAGGCGGCACATCTGCAGGACCCGGGAGCTGGGGGTGTCCCAGCCGCCAAGGGCCCGGGACCCCCCCACCCCCGCCACACGCACACACGCACCCACACACAGCAGGGCCTGACAGCCCAGCGTGTCTCTGGGTAAAAACATAGGACTGCAACCCTCCGTCACGCGGAGAGCCTGGCCCGGAAATTTCTCTCTGCGCCCACTTCACAGACAAGGACACCAAGGCCAGGAGCTGACGCGGCCCGTCAGGGTCCCGGGTGGCAGGAGACGGGGCACACGTGTGAGGCTCTCGCCCACAAGGAGGAGCTCCCAGAGGGATGGGAACCCGAACCCCCCCAACACCCCCACAACAGGAAGACAGAGCCCCGGCCAAGCCTTGGGGAGACCTCGCGCTCACAGCCCCGGACCTGGAGCGAGCCTGGCAGTCACCCGTCCTGACGGCAGAGCGCCGATGGCAGAACTGCGCCGAGAAGCTCCGCACGGGCCCAGGTCCCCACCCGCCGGGCTGGCCGCAGGACAGTGTGGGGGCCACACACCTGGGGGCCTGACCCTCATCCCCGACCCACAGAGCGGGAAGCCTGGAGGGGCGTGTCGTGGGCACCCCGACCCGCCAGGACAGCACGGCGCCAGCTGGTGCTTGCTCTCCTATTTCGGGCTCCAGCTCCACAACCAGGAGGTTCCCAGGGACACGGCGCAGCCTCGCATGGTGTCCACCACCGCCCACACGGCGCGAGGGAGCCAGGCCGTGGGCCCTCCACGGAGATGCCGGCCGGGAGCCCCAGATGGGAAGGACCGGAGAAACCAATCCGGGGGACGGTCATGTGGCCGGAGCCCCTCACTCCTGCACCACAGGGCTAGCCCGGGACCAGCTCTCACCTCCTGCACGCAGGCCTCCGCCAGCCCCTCCCACCCCCTCCCACCCCCTCCCACCCCCTCCCACCCCGCCCCAGGGGCCCGAGCCGAGACTCTGGGCTGCCCGTCCTCCGCCTGCCCCAGAGGGCCCCGGCCCCACAGCTCCTCTGACGCTCCAGACACGGCGCCCAGGAGGATGGCGGGTCCACGGAACCCTCCAGGGAGACCATCCCACCGCCCCAGCCTCAGTTTCCGCCCCTGGAAAGGGGAGAGGCAGACCCGAGGAGCCCTCCGCAGAGCGTCGGGCAGGGAGAGAAGAGCAGCCAGTCCCCTCCCGACCGGAACCGCTGGGGATGCCGTGCCAGGGCCGGCCGGGCCCGGTGGTCCTGGCCTCAGGCTGTGAGCGAGAACCAGGACAGGCACGAAGCGCCGGGCACAGCTGGGCGTTGGGCGCGCGCCCAGCAGCCACGACCGGGCATCGGGAGGCGTGCTGTGCGGCGACCTCCGTGCCCAGCACCTGGCCTCCCAGACAGACCTGCCATGGGCTCCACACGCCGTGGGCAAGACACCGCACCCGCCCAGGCCACGCCGCCCGAGCCCCCCGGCCCTCACCTGCCAGCCACCCGCGGTCGCCTGCCCGCCAGCCCAGGCCGCCTCCCGACAGAGAGGCCAGGAGGTGCAGCCTCATGGCCAGCGCGGGCGAGAGGTCCCACCACGGGGACGGCCCCATCGGCCCCCGGCCCGCGGGCTCGGGGTCCCGCAGCCTCCGGCGGTGCAGGGTGGCGGCTCGGTGGTGGGCGCCTGCGAGGAAGGGGGCCCGGGAGGCCGGGCTCCGCCAGGCAGCTGGGAGCTCCGTCAGGAACGAGTGGCGCTGGGGCTGCCGGCGGCTGAGTTCCCCTTTCCCGGCCGCCCGCCGGCCGCCACCCTCGGCAGACACCTGCGACCACAGGCCGCTCCCATTGGCCGAAGCCCAGAGCTTCTTGGAAAAGGACAGGGACCAGGCTCGTTTCCTCAATCTGAGACACGACCGTCCTGGCAGCAGGCGGCACAGCCGAGGGGCCGGGGCCCGTGTGGCGGCGGGCAGGCCTGAGCTCAAACCCTCTCCGTGCCGGCCAGCTGCCTGGCTGCGGGCAAGTCGGGTGACCGGGCGTGAAGATGGGGTGCCAGCCAGCGCCCCGGGAACGCTCAGCCATTAACTGCACTGTGCTCGTCTCGGCCTGGCCTGGCCTGGGGCAGCGCCCCGGGGAGAAGCCCAAGTGGCGCCATGGGAGGTCGCAGGCCCTTGGCCACCGGCCATCCCACAGCCCCGGCAGGAGGCGTTCTGTGCACAGCGCCCTGAGCGCCGGTCAGGAGCACCCTGCAGGAGGGACAGCAAAGGTGCGGGCCCAGCAGCGGGAGTGGGGGGTCAGGATGGGAGGCGGGGTCCAGGGTGGGAGGTGGAGGTGTCAGGATGGGAGGCGGGGTCCAGGGTGGGAGGTGGGGGTGTCAGGATGGGAGGCGGGGTCCAGGGTGGGAGGTGGGGGGTGGTCAGGATGGAAGACGGGGTCCAGGGTGGGAGGTGGGGGGGGGTCAGGATGGGAGGCGGGGTCCAGGGTGGGAGGTGGGGGGGGTCAGGATGGGAGGCGGGGTCCAGGGTGGGAGGTGGGGGGGGTGGTCAGGATAGGAGGCGGGGTCCAGGGTGGGAGGTGGGGGGTGTCAGGATGGGAGGCGGGGTCCAGGGTGGGAGGTGGGGGGTGTCAGGATGGGAGGCGGGGTCCAGGGTGGGAGGTGGAGGGTGGGGGTGTCAGGATGGGAGGCGGGGTCCAGGGTGGGAGGTGGGGAGGGGTGTCAGGATGGGAGGCGGGGTCCAGGGTGGGAGGTGGAGGGTGGGGGTGTCAGGATGGGAGGCGGGGTCCAGGGTGGGAGGTGGGGGGTGGTGTCAGGATGGGAGGCGGGGTCCAGGGTGGGAGGTTGTGGGGGGGGTGTCAGGATGGGAGGAGGGGTCCAGGGTGGGAGGTGGGGGGGTGTCAGGATGGGAGGCGGGGTCCAGGGTGGGAGGTGGGGGGTGTCAGGATGGGAGGCGGGGTCCAGGGTGGGAGGTGGAGGGTGGGGGTGTCAGGATGGGAGGCGGGGTCCAGGGTGGGAGGTGGGGGGTGTCAGGATGGGAGGCGGGGTCCAGGGTGGGAGGTGGAGGGTGGGGGTGTCAGGATGGGAGGCGGGGTCCAGGGTGGGAGGTGGGGAGGGGTGTCAGGATGGGAGGCGGGGTCCAGGGTGGGAGGTGGAGGGTGGGGGTGTCAGGATGGGAGGCGGGGTCCAGGGTGGGAGGTTGTGGGGGGGGTGTCAGGATGGGAGGAGGGGTCCAGGGTGGGAGGTGGGGGGGTGTCAGGATGGGAGGCGGGGTCCAGGGTGGGAGCCAGCTCACCAGCCCGGAGGGCAAAGGGCGGGTACAGCAGAGCCAGCAGCGGGGGGCAGGGGGGGGGCAGGGCTGAGGACCGGATGGGCCGCAGGCAGGGCTCTGCTGGGGGGAGGGGGCTCGGCAGGAAGCACGGAGGGAGGGGGCCTCCAGCGCTGGCTGCCCTCCAGCCACACAACGGGTCATTCTTCGGGGGCACAGATGTCTTTTGTGGCCCATCAGCCAGCGGCCGGCCCAGGGAGTGGGGGCGCGGGGGCCACTGCACACAGCCTGCAGCCCCCGGGGCCCCGGCAGGCAAGTAGGGGTCCTCCATCCCCACCCCAGGAGGCCCGTGGGCTGCCTGCCCAGGCTGCAGGGGCCGAGGCTGCACGCACAGGCCCAAGGCCCACAGCCAGCGCTGGGAGCCGGCGCCAAGATTTCTTCCTGAGCACGTGGAACCCCGCTGCCCACGGCAGCCCCGGCGCCAGCCGTGGGGCATCGGTGCAGCAGGCGGGGGGGCGCAGTGGGCACCGGTGCAGCGGGCGGGGGGCGGAGTGGGCATCGGTGCAGCGGGCGGGGGGCGGAGTGGGCATCGGTGCAGCGGGCGGGGCGGGGGGCGGAGTGGGCACCGGTGCAGTGGGCGGGGGGCGGAGTGGGCACCGGTGCAGCGGGCGGGGGGCGCAGTGGGCACCGGCCATCCTGACCCCCCCCACCTCCCACCCTGGACTCCGCCTGCAGGACCCTCACGGAAGGGCCAGCACCCTCCGCCCAGCAGCAGCCCCGCCTCGGTCTCTCCAGCGCCCCCTGGCCGCAGGGCACCCCTCTGCTCACACCCCCCTCTCTCACTTGAAACCCAACTTGCTATGGGACCTCGTACCCCATTCACCCCACCTGCTCATGAAGGTCCCCACTCCAGAACCCACTCAAGGTGAAGTTGGAGGTGGGGAGGAGTCCCAGGGCTCCGCTGGGGGCAGCGGGGTCAGGCTCGGGCTCTGGGCTGGGAGGTGGCGCGTCGTCCGAGGTGACCAATCGGCGTGGGTTCTGAGCCGTGGGCAGGCAGGGTTTTCACAATAACGACACAAGCCACCTCTGCGTGGCCTGATTTTAGCAAGACGCTGGCCAGACAGTCCCGAGGCGGCTGCCACCCCGCTCCGGGTTGGCCGGGATCCCTCACTCATGCCTCCCAGCTGCCGGCGCGTCTGGTTCGGCGCCCGGGACCACACCTGGAGAAGCTCATTGATGGACAGGGGCCTGGCGCGGTCCTGCCGGGGTGAGGATCCAGCCCTCGAGTGGAAGGCTTTATTCCCGAAAGGCAGCCATGCTAACTCAGCTGTGGCTGGTGGTCAACCGTGACCCCCCCAGATCCTCCTCGGCCGCCCGAGGGCTGGGCCGTCAGCCCGCACTCCCAGGGCGAGGCGGGCAGGGCGGCTCCCGTGAGATCCCCTGGCCCTCACCCCACTGAGTCAGGTCATTGTGCCCGACAAACCTCACCCCTCGACAGCTACCTCCTGCCGTCGTTAGCCACCAGGGAGGACAGTGCCCGGAGCCCCCGCTCACCCGGAGCCCCCAGGCGGCGCCAAGTCCAGCCCTGCAGGGGCCGCGGCTCAGCAGCACAGGGCCACCTCCTGCCTCGGCGGGGCCACTGCTAGACCCAGGGCTGGTCCTGACCAGCTCACAACACCCCCCCGGGCCCCCAGCACCCCCAACCCCGAAGGTCCTACTTCATCTCGTCCCACCGCAACGTGGCGCGTCAATGATGCGAAGACCCATCCTCTGGGCCCCCTTGCCACCCCCACTTGCCTGCCAGGGGCCATCGGGGCGGAAGAGTGGGTCCAGGTGACGGCACAGGGCCTTCCCCGCCGGCTGGGCGGCCTCGGGGTGGTGAAGCCTGGACACACGGCCCCCCTGCGTGCCGATGCCTGAGGCGGGGCGGGGGCCTCTCATAGGACTGGACGCTCCGCCTCCACCATCCCCACCTGCGCACATAACCCACATCCACGTAGGTCACACGGCCCGGGGTCCCAGCCGAGCAAGGCCCGGGGCCTCCTGCCCCCGAGGGGTCTCACCAGTGGGCCCCGCCCGGGCAGGCCCAGCCAAAGGCGCCCAAACACTTGGCAAGCGCCAGGAACGCGCCAGGAACATGCCAGGAGCTGAGAGAACGGCAAGCATCATGGGCCGCCTCTGGGTGGGCAAAGGGCGGGGGCGCGGAGGGCAGCGGGGCGGGACCGGCTCAGACCAGCGCGTGGGACGCTGACTACGCCCGGGGCTCCATCACTCGCTCACCGGCCCCTGGGCCTCGCTGGAAGTTGGCGGGAAGTGGAGGAGAGCACAGGGAGGCTGCGCCCGCCCAGACAGCTTCCCCTGCAGAACGGGAGGGATGGACGGTGACCTGGAAGCCCCCCCCCCCGCACCCCTCAGTCCCACAGACCGGCTGTTCCTTTCCAACACAGGGGTCCTTGGGCCCAGTCCCTGCCCCAGGTCCGCCTCCCCAGCCCAGCAACGTGAGACGGCGGCCGGGTCACCCCTGGGGGACGGCAGGCCTTCTGCTCCCTCTCACGCCTCTCACCCCACCACCTGCCCTGGACCTGCCCGGGCACCCAGCTCCTGGCCCCCAGGAAGCCCCGCCCCACCGAGGCCCCCTCGCCTCCCCAGGCCTCACCCTCGCCCTCAAGGCGCCCAGCCCTGGCCCGCACCCCTGAGCCCAGTCTAAGTAAACACGCACACGCCAGCCAGGCCTCCGCTTCCTTCCTGCACACGCGGCCGCCGAGCCTGCCGGCAGCAGGAGCAGCAGCGGGGGCGAGCGGTGGGGGGAGGCGCCTGCCCCACGGCGGGCACACTGGCCCCCGGCGCCGCTGCCCCCTCCGTCGTTCACATCCTGGCAGGGTGGGGAGGGCCGCCCAGAGACCAAGGTCCCCACGGAGGCCAGCCAGCCAGCCGCTCCCACATGCCTGGTCTGGGGCAGGGTCAGGAGGGGCTCAGGGAGGTCCCCCTGACAGCTACGCCCGACAGCGGGCACTGCGGGCTGTTTCGAGTCCACCTAAGCGGCCCCAAGCTGGAAGGAGCCCTTCACGAGCACCTACTGTGCGTTGGGCCGGGACTGAGAGGCTGCCACCACTGCGAGTGCCCCAGGGAGGCCAGAGCTCATCCGAGGTGAAGCCACCCCCCAGCCCCCGCCCCAAGCCCTGATCAGGAAGTCGAAGACAGGCAGACCCAGGGGGCCTCCGCCCAAGACTGCTGACCATTGGCTTGAAAAACCCCAAATAAGTCCAGGGGTCTCCCGCCCTCACGCAGCAAGGCCAGCCCTGCTCCCTCTCTGAGGGCCTGGGGCCACGGCGGGGTGGGTATTCTGTCCCACACAAGCCTCGTGTCCAGCCCTGCCCCGCCCCTAGCCCTGGTCCTCAGAGCAGGCCCGGTCATTCCCTGTGGGCCTTCCTGACAGACGCCTCCTCCAGGAAGCCCTCACTGCCCCTGCCGGAGTAGAAAAGTCCAGACCAGACCCCGCCCCCAAAAACACCCCTCAAGAGCGGGGCCCCCACCCTGAAGGTCAGGGGTGGGGACCATCCGGCCCACTGGCCCAAATCATTTGGTCTGGCCCTGCCGAGGGACTAGGGGTGAGTTAATTAAGTCTTTGACCAAACGTAGCAGGCTGGTTTTTAAACTGGTCGTTTTGTATGGCACACGAGTGACGTTGTAAATATCCAAATGGCTCTTGGCAGGAAAGGGGTCCCCCACCCCGCCCTAGGTGCTAGCTTAGTCTGAGCCCATCACCCCGGACTGCAGGTCCGCCCCCCCTCCCCCCACCAGCCACAACCCTCTTCAGAGCCTCTGCAGCCTCTGACCTGTCCTAGCAGCTCCAGCCCTTCTAGGACCCCCGTGACCAGTCCAGCCCACACCTGTCCTCCCGAAGGTCAGGTTCCCCTGGAAAGCTGGGTCCAGGACACAGGCTGTGCCGGCCCCGGCCGTGCTGGCTGCCCTGCAAGCTGCCCCGCTCCCCACAGCGGGCGCACAACCCCCTCCTGGCTCGGCTGTCTGCCACAGAGGGGCAAGCGGGGTGCCGGCCCTCGGAAGGAGGAGGGGCTGCTGTCCGCCCTGGGCCCCCCGCTCTAAGCCCCCTGACCCAGGACCGGTGGCCCTAGGGCCCAGCGAAGGCCCTTCGTCTGGCTGCTGACCCCACACCCAGGGGCGAAGGGTCTGCAGGAGGTGCCTGGGGAGACGAGGCCCTGGGGACAGGAGCCCTGGGGACACACACAGGAGGGCCTGGCTGGAGGCAGCTATGGAGGCCGCCCCCCAGGCTCCAGCGCGGCACTCAGATCCTATCTGCCTTCCCACCTGCCCCTCCTCCCCTCCAGCGGGTTTTCCGGCTTGAAGGTGGGCCCTGGGGCAGCGTCTGCTCCTCCTGGCCACCCAGCCTCCCAGCGGGTCGCAGCACAGCCTGGGGGGAGGCGGGTCCCAGAGGGCCGTCCCCTCCCGCTCTCCCTCCCTGCGCCTCGCCTCGGCGGTTCCCAGGCCCCAGCCGGCAGCATGCCTCGGCACGCCGGCCACAGCGGAGCCCCTGCCACCCCCGCTCCGGGATCGGTGTGACTCACGGGGCCGGCACGCCGCCTCCGGCCCCCACCTGGGGCGGCTGCCCTGCACACACACCTGCCCGGACTTGATGCCAGCGGACGGCAGGACGGGCCTGGGAACGGGTGTCCCAACACGCGGGGCTGGCCAAGCTGGGCGCCGGGAGGTGCTCCCAGGAGGGACCAGGAGGCCGTGTTGGCAGGTGGCCTAGGAGAGGAGCCCCTTCAGGGCTGCAGCCTCACCCGGAGGCCCAGGGCCCAGGGAGCGCCGTGGGCACGGGCAGGCCCGCCGCCCCTCCTGGACGCCCCCAGCCCGGCGCTGCCTTTCCCAGGGGAGGCTGGGCTGCACCCTACGGGGCCGGGTAGGTCAGTGGGCCCGTCCCCTACGGGCCACAAGCACCTGGGTCTCGGGCGCTGGCCGGGCCACTCGGGGAGGCCACCTCCAGGAGGGGTGCAGGGCCCCTGCTCAGGCGCGGCCCAAGGCCTCGCTTTCGGGCGGGCAAGTCTTGTCACCTCCCAGGGACTGGGCGGGCAGGAGGGGCGACGGGCAGGAGGGCGGGGCCTGGCTGTGGTCAGTGTGGGAAACGCCTCCCAGGGCAGCCACCCCTCGGCTCACAGCCTGCGACACCGAAGAGCCGCCGGGCCACCAGGCAGTGACGTCCACCACCCACTCGCCACCCTGTGGTCCCACCGATGGCCACTCCCGGAAGCCCCCAGGAGCCCAGTGTGCTGAGCGCCCGCCTCGGGACAGCCTGCGCTTCCTTCACCCCTCCTTGCCCCCCCGGGGTCATCTGTCCCCCCGCAGCAGGGGCCCCACGGGAGCGGGAGGGACAGACGCAGGGCCACCCATGCCTGCGAGGGACCAGGGAGAGCGCTGCAAGGACCAGCAGGTGGACGGGGAGCAGCAGGCACAGATGTGGGGAGGGGCGCGGGGCCCGGCCCAGCCCCAGGAGCTGTGTCAGCAGGACTGACCCGGCAGCGGGGACATCTGCTGACTGAGGCCAGCGCAGGCCCGCCCCACCCCCACCAGGGGAAGGCGAGGGGCTCGGCCCCGCCCGACGACAGAGCAGGCCGCTCTTCCGGGCACAGGATGGAGCAGGACAATCTGACTTAAGGAAACAAAACAAAGTCACAGCCAAGGGCAGCCTGGCTTTCGCCGGCGCTCGGCTCAGGAGCTCCCGTGGGCAGTGTGTGGCCAGAGGGCCGCCCGCGGGCAGGAGACCCCCGGACGCCCGGCGCAGACGGACACACAGCCAGTCTGCGGCACCCAGGAGCGGCCGCTGGGCGGAGCGAGCTGGTGGGGGGCAAAGGCTCCCACCACCAACCGACCTCCGTGAACCATGGCCCTGCACTGGCTGGGGGGCAGAGAGAGCCCCCTCACACCTGCCCCTGGGGATGGGGACCAGGGCACCCTAGAGCCCTGATAAGCCAGCAGGCATCTCGTTCCCCCGCCCCGTCCCCCACAGGGCAGGCCACCGCTCGCCCTCCTCCACCTCTGGGACCGATGGCATGGTCTGCTCAGGAGGCAGGCGCTAAAACGGCTGGGGGGCCAGGACCCCGTGCACAATGCAGCACAGAAGCGCCTCAGAACAGAGCGGCTGGCACCTTGGGCCCTGGGAACTCAGGGCCTCGCCTGCACCCTCTGCCCTCCCTGGTCATGCCCAGAACACGGGGTGGCTGCCAGCTTCCTGCAGAGCGTGCTACTGGCCCGCTCACCACCCTCCGCACCGCCCGTCTGCCCACTGTCCAGGGGACAGCGTGGGGGCAGGACCGTGGGCTGCGCCCCCAGGGCGGCCAGGTGCCTCCGGGCCCTCCCCCCGCCCCCGCAGCCCCACGCTGGCCCTGCCACCCCGCATGTGTCCAGCTCCTCGGGGCGACGAGGCAGGACCTCACTCGGCTCCCGTCACCGCCCGCCCCGAGGGGGAAGGACACGTTTGTCTGGACAGCGGGAGCCTGTGACCGGCTCACACACACATGCAGAATTTTAGAAAGAAATCAAGCCCCGAATAAAGGTGCTGCCTCCCCGTTCTCCTCGCGCCCCCGGAAACTGATGGCACTGAGGACTGGGGTGGAGACAGCAGTTAACACGCAGGTGTGAAGGGGTGAAACCTGGATACCCCTGGACAGGGGCTGCCCCGCTGCCGTGCTCCAGTAGCCATGGGCGTGAGCCCGGTCGCCGAGGCCAGAGACCCACACGGCGCGTTAGCCGGGCCGGTTCCCAGCGGACGTGACGGAGAGCAGAGTCCTGCCTCCTTGCAGGACAAGACAGGACGGCGACCACGTGGACGGGCTGCGTGAGGACCAGGCGCTGGAGAGTAGGTGCAGGGCGTCCAAGAAACCCACGTGATCGCGGGACCCCGGGTGACGGGCACAGACGGAGCGGCTGCGAGTGCACGGCGCCCCCAAGCAGGGCAGCTCCGAACAGGCCCCACTCTGGGCCTCAACCCCCCACCCACCCCTGCCCCCAGCCCCACCTGCCGCCAGGTCAGGCACCGTGACCCCTGCACTGGGGGCAGCACGAGGTCATGCAGGGCGGCAGCCAGCTCAGCCCATCGGTGACCCCACGACCCCTGGTTGGCTGAGGGCAGTAATGCCAGCTCGCCTGCGGCCCTGGGAACGAACAGCTGGCTGCCGTGGTCCCAGCTCGGAAGCAGAGGGTTTGGGGTTCTGCGCCCCAACGGTCCTGGTCCCACTGCAGCGCCTCCCTGCCCCTCCCCGCCAGGGCCACGGGCTCCAGAAGCACCTGGCAGCTCAGGTCAGGAGCAGGGCGAGGAGCCTCGTGGGGACGACCTCTGCTGGCGTGGGGCCCTGTGCTGGACGGGGCGCTGCCTGGACCGGCTCCTCCCAACACCCCGCAAGCATCGCTGTGTGTACAGGGCTGAGGCCGAGACCACGTCCAGCCCAAGGCCACACAGCTGGTCAGGGACGGGCCAGACCGCGAGCCCAAGGCTGCCTGGGCTCAGGGAGCAGGGGCGGGCGGGGGAGGCACCGGGGAAGGAGGCGGAGGGGGTGGGGGGGGCGGGGGAGGGGGACTAACAACAGGGCGCGGGAGGCCTGGCCAGGCCCACCGAGGGGCCAACCTCTTCCTCCCCCAACAGAGGGGGGTCCCTCCTTCCCACGGGAGATCCCAACAGCGACGGAAACAGAACGCGTGCGCCCCGGGTTTGTTTAGAAACAGAGCCGAGTCGCGCGCTCTCTCCGCCCTCGGAGGAGCTGGGGCGGGGGCGTGGGGCTGGCGCTGACTTCTCTGTCTGGCTTTGGTAACAGAGCTGAGGGTGGGTGATTTGGGGGGTTCCTCCTTGGGTGGGTGTTTCACAGAATCTCCGCGTCTCCCTGATCCGCCACTTGCACAGACCCTCCGGGGGAAGCTTGCACCGAGCCAGCCAACCGCAGGCTCCATTTCCTCTAAGACCCACCCGCCCCAGAGCCCTTCAACCGCGCCCCCCGCCCCCCCGCCCCCAACCCCAAGCTGGAAGGCACCCAGGGGGCCAGAGCTGTGTGCTGGGCGGTAAGCTGAGCCGGACGACCCAGCAGCCCGTCCACAGGGTCCTGGGCTGACCCCGAGATGAACCGGTTAGGTCTGGGCCAGGGCCTGCCTGCAGCCTGCGCCCGCCTGGGACCCGCCTGGCACAGCATCCCCGGCAGCCTGACCCCAGGGCTCCAGGGGGGCCGACGCCCACCAGGGCCCCTCCGCCTCCTCCACGGAGCTCGCCCACGGCCAGAGCCCGACTGCGCCAGCCCAGTGCCCCGAAGCCGCTGAGACTCCGGGCAGGAAGGTGTCCTGGGGTGCCCGGGCCAGCCCCGGCCACGGCAGCCGCCCCCGCTCACCGCCTCGCCCGCCCTGCAGGCCGCCCGTGCTCCAGGCCTGCCCACTCTCCAGCCCCGGCCCTGGGAACCGGGTCACTTCCAGGAACACACCAGCTTGCTCGCCTCCAGGTTTGGACATGCAGTTCCTGGGCCGGAAACTCCCACGAAGCATCTCCAACCCCGTTGAAACGCCTCCTCCAGGAAGCCCTCCTGGCCCCCCAGCCAGGACACAGGCCTCTTCTACTGCACACCCTCTGTGAGCACTCGCCACGCTGCGGGTGCCCCCAGCCTGCCTGTCTGAGGCTGCCAAGGTCTCGGGACCCTGAGGGGAGGAGCCACAACCGGTGCACCGGGCATCCCTGGGGCCTGGCACACAGCAGGTGCCAAAGAAAGGCTTACTAAGTGGATGGATGGGTGGGGGTAGGAGAGCTGGGGTTCACCACAGTCCTTAAGAACCAGCCGAGCAAGCACCAGCTTTCAGAGAGACCCCAAGGCACGAGCAAGCTGTGCAACCACGAGCAGGTTGGACAACCTCTCTGAGCCTGTATTTCCTCTTCTGCAAAGGGACGTCACAGACGAAGGAAGTGGCTCGGAGTGGAGGGTAAGCGGCCACGAAGCTGGCCTTACCGCATCTGTCCCCGCAGGTGATGACCACGGGTGGGGAGGTGCAGGTGGCCCCCAGCCAGCAGACCTGGGCTGATTCCTGGCCGCCTGACTCACGGTGGGCGGGGCCACAGGCATCTGACTCAACCCCGCCGGCCTACCTGTCCTCGTCCTCAGAAAGGGGACAGCGCCTCCTCGCAGCTCCCTTCCCACGTCACAGAGTGCTTGCTAGTGGGACGCCTACCCGCCCCCCCCACGGCCCTCGGCACTAGGGACAGGCAGGTGAACCAGGCCGGCCCTGCCCGGGGACACCCCGTCCCGTCAGAGATAGACCGACAGCCTTTCCCAGGAGCCCAAAGGGCCCCATCAGTGATGCAGCAGCAGAAGGCGGAGCCGGGGGGGGGGGGGCGGCACTCTGTCCAGGTGCAAACATCAAGGAGGGCTTCCTGAAGGAGGCACGGCTCACCTCCCTCCGGCTACAACACGGTAGACTCCATTCCCCCAAACCACACCTGGACACTCCCTACACAGCCGGGGGACCCACCGGTCAGGCCTATATACATACACGCCCACCGTGAGGTCAGCCGCCGCGGCCTCTGCGCCCGGGAGGGTGGAGGCAGATGAAGGGGACCCCGGGCGGCAGGAGGCACTGAGACTGGGGTCCGGCCCATCGCCCGGCCCAGGACCGCGGTAAACAGCGCCGCCTGTCTGGGCTGCGGTGTCCTCACCTGGAACACGGGCCGGCAGGGCTGCCCGAGGACACACGTGGCCGAAGCCGAGCACGGTGCCCGGCGCGCAGGAGGCGTGGAGCTGCTGCGGCCGGCAGGCAACCGCCACCGCTCCTGGTGCGCCTCGGGGGTCACCTTCCACCACCGCCACTCCCAGTCCCGGGGGGGGGAGGCGCTAAGACCGTGGCTGAAACCCACACTTCTTCCCGCCGACCACGAAACCCGCCTTACTTACGGAGCACGGGTTCCGACGGCCCCCTCACCGGCCCTGGCTCCACCTCCCCGCTCAGTGGCGCCGGCCCAGCCCCTCACCCCTTCTGGGCTCCCGCTTCCTCATCCGTAAGGGACTCAGCTCCAGGCCCCTCCCCTGCTGACAGGCGACAGGCAGGCGCCATCGGCGGGCCTGGCCACAAGTCCCCAGACCCCAGGCCCCACCCAGGTCTGCAGCAGCCCCCCCAGGGAAGGGGTCCTGAGCCCCTCTGGGCCTCCCCTCGCCCAGACAGCAGGTTCCAGAAGCTCCTCCACCAGCTCCACACGGAGGCCTCCCGCTCCCCTCAGGGATCAGAGAGCCCCAGCTACTTGCCCGGAGTCACACAGCTCAGAGTGGCAGAGCCGACACGTCCTTTCCCACCGTCCCTGTCCGCCCAGCCTGCCCGCAGGACCTGGGGAATGGCCTTCACCACCCAGCAACCTGGCCCCTGGCCCCTGTCTGTGTGCCCCCTCGGCCTCCCTGAGCCCCGATTCCCTCCTCTAAACACAGTGTGCCCACTGCAGGTGGTCCAGGTGCCAGGCCCCACTCTGGCCAAGGGAGAGGTCGCTACCCATTGTTGCCTAAGCCCCCGCCTCCCACCATCTTCTCGATGGGGATCAGCCCAGGGAGAGACCCAGCCCCGGTGGGCGCAGGGGCCGGGACCGTGGCTGCCCGCTTCGGCCTCCTGACTGGCAGGAAGTCCTTGGCCTCCGGGCAGCAACGTCACCCCCTCCCAGGCCTGGGTTCCGATCCCGCCCTCCACGCCAAAGCACCTGACCTCCCTCACACGGGCAGGTCACGAGGGGTCCGTGGGCCCCGAGTCATGTCACCCTGCCCCGCGTCACAGCCTCCACCCTGCCCTGGGCAGCCGTGGGGAAGGAAACGGAGCCAGGCACCCAAGAGAGAGAGAGAGGCTGGGCTGGGCCTGGCACCCAGGGCCTGGACACCCAGTCCTGTGACGGGCCGGCAGGATGTTGGGAAACCCACGAGCCCTAATTTCAACACCGCCAGCCACGTCACCAGCTGGTTTCCACACGCAGCAGCGCGGGGAGGGTCGCTGCCCTCCGTCTGCCCGCCGCCCGGCTCCAGCCCCCTCCGCCACCCCCCACGCGGGGGAGGGCCCTCGTCCTCAGGGACACACGAGACAAGGAGGGGCCACCTCGAAGGTGCAAGCCCCCCCCCGCCCCCCAAGCCTGCTTCCCATGCCCTGGGCCCAGCTGCAGGCCAGTGAACCGGGGGGACAGGCCCAAACTGGGCCACAGGCTCTGCTCCGTCTGAGCCCCGAGGCTGGCAGGAAAGGGGCGCTCTGGAGAGAGAAGGGCGTCCGGCCCTGAAACTGCCTCCTGCCCTGGGAGGCGCGGCCACGTCCGCCAAGGTGCCCAGCTAAGGGCGCACACACACACTCGCCCCGGCCCCTGGCCGCTCGCCTCACCGCCCCCCACAGCCGGTGGGGCCCACTTGTCCCGCCGGGCCTGGGCCTGCACGCTTCTGCTGAATTTCAAGTGAAAACAAGAGTGGGGCCAGGCCGAAACCGGTTTGGCTCAGTAGATAGAGCGTCGGCCTGCGGACTGAAAGGTCCCGGGTTCGATTCCGGTCAAGGGCATGTACCTTGGTTGCGGGCACATCCCCAGTGGGAGGTGTGCAGGAGGCAGCTGATCGATGTTTCTCTCTCATCGATGTTTCTAGCTCTATATCCCTCTCCTTTCCTCTCTGTGAAATATCAATAAAAACATATTAAAAAAAAAAGAGTGGGACCGGGACAGCAGCCACCACCCAAGGGCACCCCCAAATGGTCCCCTGAGCGCTGAGGGCAGCCGGCCCACGCTTACGTGGCCTGCACTCCTGGACCCAACTCTGCTGAGCATGAGTCCAGGTCCCGCACTGCCGCCCCCCCCCCCAGACTCTCGGGGCCCCGCCACACCACGGGCTCTCCGAAGGGCCAACGTTCCTACCCGACTGCCCCCTCCACTAGGGTCCAGCACAGCGTCCAGCCGACTCGGGGGGACAGAGAAGGGTGACGGGGCCATCACAGCGCAGTGGGCTTCAAATCCCGAAACGCTCTCTGCGGCCAGGCCGCACCGGTGACACGAATTTCCACGAGGGCCAACCACGCGCCCTTCCTCAGACGTGGAACCGGGGCCTACACGCCAGGCGAGGGCCCCGATCTGGGGACAGCGGAGAACCCACGGGGGCCACGGAGAGTGACCAGCACAGAAATAAAGCAGGTCACTGGGGTCACCAAGGGGGGAGGCCAGCCTGGACACAGTGGCCAGGAAAGGCCACGGCGAGTGGGGGGGGGGGGGCCTGCCAAGCCAGGGGCGGGGCAGACAGGCCCCGGGGCAGGGCCTATGGCAGAGGAGGCCTCTGCAGGGACAGATTTACTTCGATGCCCCTCCCCCCGCTGCTCCCCGGCTGCTAAGTGGCACGGAGGGAGGGAGTGTCCTGGGGCCTCCAGAGTGAGGGTGAAGTGACAAACGGCCACGGTCAGGTGGGACCTCAGGTCTGCCAAGGCTGCAGCCCGGCACACACACGCACACACGTACCTGACACACATGTACACACATACCTGGCGCACACGCGCGCGCACATGCACACACACGCACAAGCACACATGCGCGCGCGCACACACACATGCACACATGCACGCGCGCGCACACGCCCCGGGCAGCCCGGCCTGCAGTGCAGCCCCACAGCCCGGCGCCTGCGAGGGGGAGCGGCCGCCGCACAGTGACCCGGCTGTGTTTGCTTAAGGACAGATTGCCCGGCGGCAGGGAGTGTCTTATCGCCAGGATCCTCCGGCCGGTCCCCCCCCGCCCCCCGACTGCAGGCAGGAGCTGTGGGAACTGGGAGCGCCCTGAGCAGCTCTGCAGGGTCAGCGAGAACTGCCAGCTGAGCGGCCAGAGCCAGCGGGGCGCCAGGGACGGCGGGCGGCTCCCCGGGTGTCAAGCCGCGAGGGCCCGGAACCCGGAGGTGCAAACGAGGTGGCACGGCATCACCCCCTGCGGCTCTCCACCCCGTGCCCCGCAGGGGGCCCCTGCGCTCCTCCCTGCCCCCTGCACGGGGGGCACGTCCAGGCCTGGGAGGTGGCTGAGAGGCAGAAGCAGTAAAACCGAGGCAGACGTCGAAGGCGGAGACGAGAGAAGCCCCCACGCCAGGCAGGTGGCTGAGCTCTGTGCCACCTGCCCCCCCGAGAGTGGAGACCGCCCTCTCGCTGCCCCCCTCCCCCCCCCAGGGCAGGAGCTGGCCCTCAGGAGGCAGGGGTCAGTCCTTGTCCTGGGCACTGCACGGCCTCGGGCAAGGGACCCACCTCTCCGGGTCTGGTGGACAGTCCCTCAGCCCTTCACACCCTGACACCTCTTTCCAGGGGCAGCGTCTGGAAGCGGGGAGACCACCGGCTCAGGCGGAGGCCCCAGCGTGTGGGGGCTGCTTCGTCGTGGGCTCCCATGGCCAGGCTCAGCAAACACAGGCCCCGGCCGCCCTGGCCCGCCCAGGGGGCTCAGGGATGGGGCTCAGGGAAGGGAGGTGGGGGGCTCAGGGACAGGGGCTCAGGGACAGGGGGCAGCTGCGGCCGATGCCAGGAAGGAGGCCGAGTCTTCCACTCCCCCGAGCGCCGGCTGCAACCAGCCCCTGCCGCCGACACCCCGGGTAACTGGTTCCAGATTTGGCCGGGGGAGACAGGAGCAGGGCGCCCTGCTGAGGAAGCTGGGAAGGCCGAGATAATGCGGCATTCCTGAGCCCGTGCCAAGGCCCACGGACCGACCGGGAGGGGCGGCGTGCAGCGAGCCGGGAGGAGAGGCGCGCCGAGACCACCCAGGCAGCACGGGTGCGTGCGGGAGACACCCCGGACCACAGGCCCTCCCGGCCGCCTCCCTGCTGGGGCCCTGGCGTCTGCGAGCCTGCGACTCCCATCGGCCAGCGGCCCAGCACCTCCCCGGGGGCTGCTCTGAAACGCCGGGCCTGGCCCGAGACGCAGACAGTGTCAGCCACCCCCAGAAGGGACGGGGTGCACGCAGGCGCCAGACAAAATCCTACAGTTCGAGGCTCCGGCCAAGACAGGACAAAGCTCCTAGGGGTTGCTCACCTGACCGCTGACCCCCCACCTCGCACCGCCCCAAGCTTATGCAGAGGGCCTGGTTTCACCGCTGCACCCGGACCCCCCTTCATTCCCCACCGAACACTTCACAGCCTTCCTGACACCGCGGGAGGGACTGCCCGCACCAGGTGACCGTGGACAGGGCACAGCCCTCCTCAGCCTCCGTTTCCCCATCTGTAAGAAGGGGTGGGGGCAAGGGGCAGGGCGTGGAGGTTCTGCCCATCATATGATGTTCAGAAACAGCCAGGGCCATGGCCCGCCCACACGCCCAGCTCCTCTCCCGCACCCGGCGCCGGCTCCTCCCAGAGGCCCTCCGGTCACTGCAGGCAGGGCGGGCACAGCCTGGCCCATCGATGGACCCCCCACCCTCTGCCCCTCCTGGCCCACTTGGGGGCAGGGCTGGCGCGGGGGCTGCTCCGTCTCTACCACACCTCCACCAGGCCTCCCAGAGGGCCCGGCGGGCAAGGCAGGGCCCCCACTGGAATCGGGGCCTGCCCCGTCTGAGCCTCAGCTGCCCACTCGGGCTAGAGACAGGTACAGGGACCGTGCCCACGACAGGCGCCCGGAGGGACTGTCATCCGTACCGTCAGCAAAGACCAACCCCAGGCCCTTCCGAGAGCCTCTCGGAGGTCAGCGGCCCGTCCCCACGGCAGGGAACCCCACGATACACAGGGGTTCCCAGTGCCCACAGAGGATGCTCGCTGGACCTCGCGGCCACCTGGACACACAGGCCCCGCCCCCGGCCTCCACGGCCTCCACGCCCTCCAAGCACCTGGCCACTCAGCCCAGCGGGAAGGGGCCGTCACTCTGCCCAGATGTAGGGGAAGTCAGCCACAGCGCTACAAGGGAGAGGGCAGTGCCCAGAGAGAGAGCTGCAGGGGAGAGGGGAGAGGGGAGAGGGGAGAGGGGAGAGGGGAGAGGGGAGAGGGGAGAGGGGAGAGGGCAGTGCCCAGAGAGAGAGCTGCAGGGGAGAGGGGAGAGGGGAGAGGGGAGAGGGGAGAGGGGAGAGGGGAGAGGGGAGAGGGGAGAGGGGAGAGGGGAGAGGGCAGTGCCCAGAGAGAGAGCTGCAGTGGAGAGGGGAGAGGGCAGTGCCCAGAGAGAGAGCTGCAGGGAGAGTGGAGAGGAGAGAGGGGAGAGGGGAGAGGGGAGAGGGGAGAGGGGAGAGGGCAGTGCCCAGAGAGAGAGCTGCAGGGAGAGTGGAGAGGAGAGAGGGGAGAGGGGAGAGGGGAGAGGGCAGTGCCCAGAGAGAGAGCTGCAGGGGAGAGGGGAGAGGGGAGAGGGGAGAGGGGAGAGGGGAGAGGGGAGAGGGCAGTGCCCAGAGAGAGAGCTGCAGGGGAGAGGGGAGAGGGCAGTGCCCAGAGAGAGAGCTGCAGGGGAGAGGGGAGAGGGGAGAGGGGAGAGGGGAGAGGGGAGAGGGGAGAGGGGAGAGGGCAGTGCCCAGAGAGAGAGCTGCAGTGGAGAGGGGAGAGGGCAGTGCCCAGAGAGAGAGCTGCAGGGAGAGTGGAGAGGAGAGAGGGGAGAGGGGAGAGGGGAGAGGGCAGTGCCCAGAGAGAGAGCTGCAGGGAGAGGGGAGAGGAGAGAGGGGAGAGGGGAGAGGGGAGAGGGCAGTGCCCAGAGAGAGAGCTGCAGGGGAGAGGGGAGAGGGGAAAGGGGAGAGGGGAGAGGGGAGAGGGGAGAGGGGAGAGGGCAGTGCCCAGAGAGAGAGCTGCAGGGGAGAGGGGAGAGGGCAGTGCCCAGAGAGAGAGCTGCAGGGAGAGTGGAGAGGAGAGAGGGGAGAGGGGAGAGGGGAGAGGGCAGTGCCCAGAGAGAGAGCTGCAGGGAGATGGGAGAGGAGAGAGGGGAGAGGGGAGAGGGGAGAGGGAGAGGGGAGAGGGCAGTGCCCAGAGAGAGAGCTGCAGGGGAGAGGGGAGAGGGGAAAGGGGAGAGGGGAGAGGGGAGAGGGGAGAGGGGAGAGGGCAGTGCCCAGAGAGAGAGTTGCAGGGG
Source organism: Plecotus auritus (assembly GCF_963455305.1). NCBI lineage: Eukaryota > Metazoa > Chordata > Mammalia > Chiroptera > Vespertilionidae > Plecotus > Plecotus auritus. The sequence continues at coordinate 184,557,378 of NC_137776.1, read as the reverse complement.
AGAGGGGAGAGGGCAGTGCCCAGAGAGAGAGCTGCAGGCGAGAGGGGAGAGGGCAGTGCCCAGAGAGAGAGCTGAGGAGAGCAGGGAGAGTGGAGAGGAGAGAGGGAGAGGGGAGAGGGGAGAGGCAGTGCCCAGAGAGAGAGCTGCAGGGAGATGGGAGAGGAGAGAGGGGAGAGGGGAGAGGGGAGAGGGGAGAGGGAGAGGGGAGAGGGCAGTGCCCAGAGAGAGAGCTGCAGGGAGAGGGGAGAGGAGAGAGGGAAGAGGGGAGAGGAGAGAGGGGAGAGGGGAGAGGGGAGAGGGGAGAGGGCAGAGGGGAGAGGGGAGAGGGCAGTGCCCAGAGAGCGCGGAGGAGGGGCCTGGGAAAGAGGAAACAGTGTTCCCAGCTCCACACCCGCGCACAGGCTCCCCCAGCGCTGCGAAGGGAAGATGCAGGAGCCCAGGGTTTTTGCAAAAGGAGGCACACCAGCTCCGATCCCAAAATCACTCCGCTGGGCCTGGCCCTGGCCTCCCGCACCCGCCTGCTGGGCCTGGCCCTGCCCTCCCACACCCACCTGCTGGGCCCCTGTCCTCCCGCACCCGCCTGCTGGGCCCCTGCCCTCCCGCACCCGCCTGCTGGGCCCCTGCCCTCCCACACCCGCCTGCTGGGCCTGGCCTGCCCTCCCACACCCGCCTGCTGGGCCCCTGCCCTCCCGCACCCGCCTGCTGGGCCCCTGCCCTCCCGCACCCTCCTGCTGGGCCTCTGCCCTCCCGCACCCTCCTGAACTGGAGGGGAGGCCTGGCCACGCCAGGGCACCTGGAGCGTGGCGGTGAGCTCGGCTCCAGCACGGACCCTGAGACCCACTCCAGCAGGGCCTCCCGTCTCCTGCTCAGAGGAAGTGACCGCCAAGCCCCCGTGGCCAGCCCGGTGCCCCGCGCAGCGGGGATGCTCAGGAAGCCACGGGCCCACCAAGGGGAGGCGGCGGCCCCACGCCTGGAGTGGCCCTGACGCACCAGCACGCCCTGCCATCACCGTGCCGGGCACAGGGTCACGGCGGCCCCCGGCCCACCCGGCTCCTGCCCTCTTGAGCCCACAGTCCGGTGAGGGAGACAGGCCGGCGGGGAATCCCCTACACAGGCCAGACCAGGAGGTGGCCCCCCAGGTGCTCAGGCACCGAGTTCCCGTTCCAGAAACTTCTGCCTCCGCCGGGTCACTTGGGCAGGCGGTGGACGACCCCGCAAGGCACAAGCCTGCTCCCAGCGGAGCCGTCTCCCGAGTCCCCGGGATGTTCATCAGAGCCATTACGCGCGCTCCGCCATCAGGACACAAATCACAGGACGAAGCAGCTCGCTACCAACCAATGCCAGCACTCGGTCACGGTGAATGTGTGCCTTGGCGGCCGGCGGGAGCCAGCACCTCAGCCCCTCGGCCTCCCCGGACCCACACCTGGGCCACCGCGGCCACCGCCCTGGCCGGCCGCCCCCACCGGCCGGACGCCCGGCCAGGGGCTCGGCCCAGCCTCGCAGGCGGCAGGCCGTCAGCGCAGCCGGGGGTGGGCCTGGCAGTGCCTGAGGGAGGCCTGTTTCTTCACCCGCCGCGTCCGAACCTTAAACAGGATCTCCACGTTCCCTGCTGGCTCTGAGACCGGGTGCCTGACCCGGAGAAAGTTCCAGAGTCAACGAGCTGATGAACAAATGAGCGGAATGGTCACCGCATCCATTAGTGAGTCAGACGGCGGGGCACGTGGGAAAGTTGTGGGAAAGTCACGTCTGACGGCAAAGGCCGCTCTCCGCTCCCTCCCAGCAGACAACGGGGAGCAGTCGGAGAGGAAGCCATGTGGGGTCGAGGCAGAGGCAGGCCCGAGGCAGATGTGGGGGGGCTCTGCGGGCAGAGGCACCTCGCAAACCCTGCCAGGCCTCCCGGTTCCCAGACCACCCAGAGGGGGCTCCCAGATCCCCGCCCCGAGGACAGACGGGGTCCCCTGGGCGGACAGACAGACAGGCCTCGGAGCCCTGCCCTCCCGCCCCGTATGCCCACCCTCCTGCCCAGGGAGCGCCCAGACCTTGGCCCTGCCTGGGGCAGACCCCACTCATAGGGACTCCGGGACTGAGGACAGAGGTGGGGTTGTCCCCACCAGAATGCCTCCGTCGTGGCCCTGGGTCCCAAACTCAGCCCCGGGGCCACGGAGGCCGGGGCGGCTCCCCCTGTTTCTGAAGAACTGTCCCCGGACCCGAGAGGGGGGAGCCACAGCGGCGGCAGCAACGGTGTTCAGACAAGGCGCCCACACCTGCACCACCCCCACCCCCGTCCCGGGAAAAGGAAGTGGCTCGGGAGGCTGGTTAGAACCCGGACCCCCGACTCCCCCCACGAGGCAGTCTGGGCCTCACTGTCAGCGCGATCCTGTGGAGCGAGGAGTGCTGCTTCCTGCAGGCCCTGCGCCCTCCCACTGCCCCCGCCCCCCAGTAGAGGCGAGCGTAGCTGCAGCCTGTCACCAGCCCCCCTGCAGCCAGACGCTAACCCAGCACCCCAGGGCCTCGGGCAAGGCCACCAGGCGGCCCCTAAACTGCCCCTGGGGGGAAGCAGGGGCTGCAAGGAGGGGCTGGGGGCTCCCCACCTCCGGGGTGAGGTGGCCATGGTGAAGCCAGCTGGACGTGCAGCCGAAAGACCAGCGGACACTCCGCGTGGCTATTGCACCGCACTGCACCGCACTGCACCGCACTCGCCTGGTTCCCACACCTCTCCAGCCCCGGGCCCGGGGGCTCCGGAACCTTCCACCTGCCCCTTTGGGAGGTGACAAGGAGCCTCGGCTACATGAGCCCCCCCACCCCGTCCTCAGGGCTGTCAGGGAGCCTAGCAAACCCAGCTGGGGGGTTCGGGGCAACACAGGAGGGTGGCCTGCTGCCCCGCCCGGCCAGGGCTCAGCGGTGGCTGTTCAGGACCCCAGGCCACAAACCACGTTGGCTGCGTTTATTATTCATTCAGCGGAGTCAGCGAGGGTCCTCCATCCCCCATTTCCAGGAAAACTCAATGCACGCCCACTCATGGTGGGGAGGGGGTTAGCCCAGGTCCCGCCCTCCGAGGCCTGGCATTACCCCCCGGCCCCCCAGACGACACTCAAGGCCACACTCCCTTCGCAGAAAGGCTGGAGCCGGAGGAAGACCAGAAGGAGGATTCATGGAGTTCGTTTCCCACGGGGCTGGCGGCCAGGGGCGGGGAGGGCCCAGATGGGGACACGGGCGGGCGGGCGGGCGGGCGCAGGCCAGGAGCACCAGGTGAGCAAGGGCTGGGGGAGGGGCAAGGACTACTAGGTCCTGATTGGCAGGTCATTATCACCAGGTTCCAAACACAGGGGCTGGGGCAGCCGGGCACACCCACTCGAGCCCTCAACCTCGTCTTCTGGGCCTCAGTTTCCCCAGGTGCACAGTGGGATCCGTGCCTCTAAGGCGCCCCGAGATGGAGCAGGGGACACCTCGGCCCCAGCAGGCAGAGCTCCCCAAAGCTGGTCCCTGCTCACACTCGGCAGGCCCCCCCAGCCCTACCCTCTGGCTGCAGACCCCCGACTCCTCCTGGGCCTCACCCCAAACTCCTGTACCCAAGAGGTGCTCAGTAAATGCTCCCGGAACTGAACCGGCCCCTCTGTCAGGGGGGGCACCGGCTCACCGACCCCGCCACCACGTGGGGGTGGGCCCGTGGCCCCGAGGGCTGCACCTGCGCCTCCTCTTCCCTTCTTCGTGCTGGGCTCCCTGCCCCAGCCCTCTGCCCGCAGACTGGGCTCAGGCCTGCCAACATTCCCAAGCCGCCGCCGCCACACTGCCTCGCGGAGACCCCGCCCGGCCCGGGCCTGCCCCGGGAACAGCTGTCTCTGGCGGGGCTGAGCAGCCCTGCCCGGTCCTGCCACAACCCAGGCCCGGGAGAGGCGGGGGCGGGAGAGCTTGGGGCAGAGCGCTCTGCTGGAACAGCACCCAAACAGAAGCCTGGAAAGCCGGATTCCTGGAGGATTTTCTAGAACCGGGACTTGTTGGTTCCCACACCCAAGGCTGCCAAGCCCCACAGAGTCAAGTCCAGACCCCACGCAGGGACTCAGACCTGCCCTGCCTCCGCCCGCGACCTCCCCGTGCGAGCCCAGAACCCTCTCCCTCCTCGGGGCCTTTGCGCATGCTGTTCCCCATCCATTCCCTTGTCTGGGCCGCAGGTCGCCACCTCCTCCAAGAAGCCTTCCCTCAAGCTCCCGCCCAGGTCGATGGCGGCCCTTTCTCCCTGGGCTGTCACTCACCCCAACCACCCCGAGCCCTCACCTGGACCTGCCTGAATCCGACCGCGGGCCGCCTGACCGGCCTCCTGGCCAGCAACACGGCCCATCCGGCCAGGGCCCTCACCAGGCCCCCCCCACACACACACTTTCCAGGCTTCTGTTTGGGTGCTGGGCTACGCAGAACCCGGCTGTCTCAGCCCTGACCTGGCGAGGAGCTCACAGCGGCTCCCTCCCTGGCTGGGACCTGGGTGGGGCCGGGGCCGCGCGAAGGAGACAGCCGTCGGGTGCACAAGCGACCCAGGTCTGTCCACGAACACGCGCCACCGTGCCCCGGAGTGCCAGAAGGAGCCGGGCCACCACGCTCCGTGCTCCCACCCACCTCCTCGTGCTCAGGGTTCCGTGGACACCCGCCGAGGCCCCGGTCCTTTGCTGAGTGGCCCAGGCCACAAGCGGTGTTTTCGCCTCCCCCTGGACAGCCACTCGTCCCTTCTGACCTCGGCTCAGCTGCAAACCCCCCCCCCCCCGCCAGGTCTCATCCTGTGACAACAGGTCAAAGGTGCCGGGCGACCCCGATAACCAACGTCTGAAGAAACCCTTAGCGGACGCACGGTTTCCGAAGAGCAGAGGCTGGTCCTCTCTGCTCACGTGCAGGAGGGCATCCCATCTGAGCTCCGCTCAGGGCTGTCCGCCACGGCCCGTCCAGGCTTCCCAGGGGCTGGCACCGGGGTCACCGCGGGCCGTGGGTTCCCGGGGCCTCGGGCACCCGTGTGAACATCCCCGCGGACAGACAGGCCTCTTCCGCCCTCAGGGCAGGTGAGGACCCTGAGGCCAGGAAGTGCCTGCCGTCCCCGAGCCACCAGCTCTGTGGGAGCCCCCGCCCGCCCGCCCGCAGAGCCCCTGGCCCGGAGCCCCCGAGGGGCAGGAGGGTGAACTCCGGCCAGGTTTCTCCTCCCGGGAAGGGGAAGGCCCTCCGCCCGCCCCGCCGGGGACTAAACCTGTCCGACTGCCCAGACACTCAGCGCCTGGCGACTATCTGCCCATCGCATTTCTCAACCCGGCACCCAGCGAGCGATTGCGACAGGCTGTGGAGACAGATAAGGAGGCTGGGGCGGGCGGGCGGGCAGGCGGGCGGGTGGGGAGGGTTTCTGCTTTGTTTTGTTCCCTCCCCCACTGTGCCCGCTCTGCTCCCAGCCCTACTGGGCCGGAGGCCTCCTGGGGGTGTCCTGCAGGGGGCTGGGGCCCTGGGCCGCCCCCAGGGCTGCTGGGTGCGGAGGGAGGCAGGGAGGGCCCCTCTGTCACAGGGTGGGGGGTGAGCAGGCCCCCAGGCAGGGTGAGAATGAGCAGGTACACACACCACTACCCCCCGCCACAAGAAAGCCGCCCTATCCCACCTACAAGGTCACGCATGCCCCCCGCCAGGCTGCGACCTGCCCGTGCAGCAGGGCCATGACAGGAACGTCCCGCTCCCCGGCTGAGGCCCCGGGTCTGGTCCAGGAGCCAGGGAACAGGACCTTCACGTGTGTCCAGCACACGGGGCGCCGGAAAGCAGGGCCACACGGGTATGAGGGAGCCGCCCCTGGGAGGGGCCGACTGCCCAGCTCCCCTGTGAGGAGGCCGGTGGCTGTCGGCCCTGCTGCAGGCGGTCTGACAGGCGGGAGCACAGTGCGGTCCCCGCTCCCCCGGCCTGGCCGCAGGTCAGCGCTGGCCGCCGGAGGCCTGGCCGTGTCCCGGGTGTGAGCGGACACCTTTCCCCCTTCCAAGCCCTCAGGAGGCAGGACTTTCTCCTGCCCACGGCACTGAGGGGGAGGGCGAGGCTAAGGGTGGTTCAGACACTTGCCTACGGCCCCCTGCTCTCCGCGGGGCCACCCACAAAAGCCTGAGGCACCCCCTTCTCCCTGGAACTAGCCTGCCCAGCCTCACAGGGTTGAGAGCAGCTTCCCAAGAAGGTCCTCCCCATTCCCGCCCCCCCGCCCAGCCCAGCCCCAGCCCCCATAGGCCGCGGGGGCAGGAACGAAGCCAGCAGGGTCAAGCTCTCCTGGCCAGGGGGGAAGGCGGCCTGGCCAGGGGGGAGGACAGCCAGAGTCAGGCCCCCACAGTGAAGTGGGGATGCCTCCCTGGCTCCTGCGGGGACACGGCCTTGCCTCTCTGTGTGTGTGGGGCGGGGGGCGAGGCGTATCGAGGCCCAGCAGCCACCCCAGAGGGCAGGTGGCTGCCCCCCGCCCCCCAAAACCTGGCTGTGTGGCCCTGGGAGCAGGCAGCCACCTCAGAGCTCTGCTCCCTGGGACCAGGGGCCACGAAGCTTTCCCAAAACTGCGGACTTGGGGCAGGGCGAGCGGGAGCCGGGAGGAATTCCCTGTGCAGCTGCGATTGCACAACGGGCCGGCCCCTGCCTGCCCCCAGGTGTCACAAGGACCCGCCTTCCAGGTGGGAGAGGGGGGCGGGGGGCGGGGGGGCAGGCTACGGGCTCCCAGCCTCTCTGGGGACCGCCGCTACCTGGCCCTCCTCTCGGGGTCGCTGCCCCCCGGCCTGGGCTGAGCCCCTCCTTCCTCTGCATCCCCCCCGGAAGGTGCAGTCCCAGCGAGAGAGCTGAAGAGCAGCAGCCCGGGGTCCCTGCCCCTCCCGCTCTCAAAGGGCAGATCAAGAAACAGCCGGAGTGGGGGTGCTGCCCAGGCCCCCCTGGCCACAGTGAGGCGGGGCTGGGTTTGCCGTCTGCGTGAGCAGGGCCCCCTGCGCCCTCCTGGTGGGATGGGGCCCCGGCCGGGCCCACCGGGCGCTGGAGATTCCGCGGGAGTGACGATGGACACAGAGCGACCTCCTCACCCTCACGCAGCGCTGCGGAGTTCCTTCCGCACACAGGATGGCACCGCTCACCCCTCCTCCGCCGTCCTCCCCCGCAGACGTCACCAATCCATCCCAGCACCCTTTCCCGGGGAGGCCCCGACTCCTCACTGCCGAGCCCCCGCAGCCACAGCCGGGCCGTGAGAACGGCACGTGGATGGGCACGGCCTCGGCTTTCCCAGGCTTGGACCCAACGGGTATCTGACGGGAGCAAGAGCGGCTACGGTCCGAGTCCTCCCCCTCTCCTTTGTCCAGGGGCCCCTGGAGTGCGCTCTCTGAAGCAGCACCCCTCCGTCACCCCAGCCCCGTTCCCCGCAGCAGCTGCCACAGCGCCCCCAGCTCCCTGCGCTCAGCCTCACGACGGGGTGGGTGTGTTTGGAGCTGTCCCTGCGCCTCGCCAGCGCCGCCAGCGAGAGGTCAGGCATCTCGGGTCGCGGCCGGCTGGCTTACCCAATAGGTGCCCCCAGCTGGGAGCGAACGCGTCCCCCAGGCCCCAGGAGGCTTCCGAGAGGGGCCCCCTCTTTCCCCGGGCCTGACGCGGCCGAGCAGGGCTCCCCCTGCACAGGGAGGGCCGCACCCGCTCACCTGGAGGAGGGCGAGCTCGGGAGGGGCAGGGCCGGCGGGGCGCCCGGGGCGCTGGGGTTCTGAGCAGCTCAGAGCAAGTCTGAAAGCAGGTGAGTCTGCCCCGAGCAAGGAGCGCCTGTGGCCAGGCAGCGTGGGAGCCCAGCCCAGCAGGCCGTGCGCGGTGGACATGCACCCGCGTGTGCACGCGCACACACACATCCACGCGGCACACCAAGCCCCAGGCCCCTGGGACGCCCACGGCCCAGGCCCCTCACAGCCCGGGGCCGTCAGAACCCCACCCTCTGGGGTGTTTACGAGGAGGCTCCAGCAGCCCTTGAAACCCACTGAAGAAAATAAACACGCCTCCTCCCCCGCGGCCGGCGACTCCCGCGTGGGCTCTGGCTTCCTCGGGCCTCCGGCCAAGGGCCCGCCCCGCCCCCCCCCCAGCTGCCCTGAGCGGGTGGGCAGGGAGAGAACCCTGGGCCGCTCGCCCTCCCAGCCCACAGCCCAGGGGCCCAGCCAGACAGACAACGTGGATGGAAGCCCTGCCCAACAAGTGAAGCTGCAGAGGCCAACGCTCTGCCCTGCCAACGGGCACCAACGCCCACCCAGGAGGTGCCAAGCCCCCTCAGGGAGAGAGGCAGGGAGAACCCAAGCGAGGACGCATAGGGTCCTCGAGAGCCAACTGCCCCGAACGCTGCAGCGCCTCAGCTCCCACGGCCCCTGGGTGGGGCCCCTGAGCCGTCCATGCCCCCAAGCGAGCGGGCGCCCTTGCTCTCCCAGCTCCCCTTTGCCCCCCGACAGTGTGCACCTGGACGTGCGGGCGGCCGCAGAGCCGCTCCCCGGCGCCGTCACTGCACACGGCCCCCCCGCCCCCCCGCCCCGGTCAATCTCACGGCACCGCAGGCCGGGATTCTGTTCCCCTGGGGAAACAGACGCCCCAAGTCCGGCCAGCATCTCGGGGAGGTAAGGACGTGGTCAACGCCGTCTGCAGCCGGGGAGCCGCTCCGGCCCCGCCAAAGGAAAACGGGGCCAGCAGGACAGGGCGGGGGCTGGGTGGGCCGGACACTTCGCTCGCACGGTCTGCCGCTTGGCGAGCGGCCGCTTCTGCCCGCTGCTGGGCAGGGGTGAGGCGGGGAGGACCAGGGCCGTGCCGCCTGTCCGGGGTCTAGAGGGAGGACCCCGCGCCCTCCCCAGTGCCCTGATGCAGCCCTTCAGACCCCGCGGGCCGCGGCGAGCAGCCATCAGACCTGCCGGATGCCACCACCTCCCCGTCCCGCTGCTGGCCCAGCGAACCCTCCCGGGGCGGCACTGTCCACCAGGGTGTCAGCGCAGCGGCCCCTCTCGTCTCGCCAGGCCCCCGCCACACACCTGGGCAGCCCCAGAGCCCACGGCTGCCGTGCACCAGGCCCCGCCACTCCGCCTGGAACAGAACCCGTCCTGGCTGCGCCCAAGCCCTGCTCACCCCTCACCCGTCACTCCTGGGGCCCTCGCTCCCTCCCGGGGGGCAGTGGGGACCCGCTCCCCACACCTCGGGCTGTTGCACACGTGGCAGCTCTCCTGACCACCAGGAAGGAGACCTCAGGTACCAGCACGCCCTGCCCGACACACGCACACGTGCACACGCACAGCCAGACCCCACAGCCCTACACACACAGAGACCAGGACGACCCCCAGCCCACGCCAGCCCCACGCCACGCCCAAGCCCGCTGAGCCTCTCAGATCTCTCCGCAGCCCGGTGCCCGCTCTGCCAATCCCTGCGCTGCACCGTCCACCTCCCCCGTCTGATGGTCTAGACCCGTGGTCGGCAAACTGCGGCTCGCGAGCCACATGCGGCTCTTTGGCCCCTTGAGTGTGGCTCTTCCACAAAATACCACGGCCTGGGCGAGTCTATTTTGAAGAAGTGGCGTTAGAAGAAGTTTAAGTTTAAAAAATTTGGCTCTCCAAAGAAATTTCAATCGTTGTCCTGTTGACATTTGGCTCTGTGGACTGATGAGTTTGCCGACCACTGGCTCTAGACTCATTGGCAGCGACACTGCGGATCGCGGCTCGGCCTTAACTAACGAGCCCGCAGGACCCCGGCTTCCACAGCGCGTCACTTGCTGACTGACAGGCCCCATCGTCAGAGAAAGACCCCAACGTGCCGGCACGGAGCCGCCCCCTCCGCCCTCCGGAGCAGGGACGGCTCATCTTCAACATCTAATCCGCTGATGAAATATTCAGGGGCCGGGGGGGGGGGGGGGGCATCGCCTTTCCCTGGTGCAGCCCCCGCCGCTCAGGGGTTCCATAGCCGGGGACACCGCCTGGGGGGTGGGGTGACGGCGTCCCCAGCCACCCCACAGCCAGCACCCTGCCCGTCCCCTCCCCTGCACGGACAGGTCACGGCCCCCTGCCTGTGGTGAGTAAGTCCCTGGAGGGGGCGCCCTCCCAGGCCTCCTGGCCCCAGCCCTGCCGTGTCTGAGCCTCCATTGGCCCGACCCCTTCGGGAGGACCAGGCCCGCCCCCCGCACTGGAGTCTCCCAGCTCCTGACGCCCACGTCGGACATTCACACCTCACGGCGGCCACGCGTCTCACGAAGGCCGAGTCGGCTGCCCCCGTTTCACAGGAGGGGACACTGAGGCAGGGGAGAAGAGGCCAGTCCTCCCGGCGGCCGGCCCACCCACAGCGCAGGGCCTGCCAGGCTGACCGTCCCCAGGAGCAGCGCCGTTGCGGCAGGAGGCTGCCGTCAAGGAGCCGAAAGGCCGGCGTGGAGCGCGGCCACCACGGCAGCCGGGCAGGCACGGTGGCGGGAAGCCCCCTCGGCAGGTGAGCGAAGGCAGAGGGCACAGCTGCCCACCTGGCACACTCCTTCCTGTGGCTTCAGCCAGGTGCCCACCAACAAGGAAGGTAACAGAAACGGCGGGCCCCATCCCCACACACACATGTGCACACACGTGCGCACACATGCACACACAGCGTATGAGCCCCCGCGGTTCTGCACCGCCAGCCGTGAGGCGAGGACAGGCACCCCGTTCACAGTTGAGAAAACAGAGGTGCAGAGGGGCCCCAGCGGGCAGGGCCCGCCGGCTCTAATGCCAGAGCACCCTGCGCACCAGCCCCGGGGCCGCTGAGGGCCCCCCCCCCGCCGGCGGCATCTCCCTCGCGGCCCCCATGCATCCTGCCGTGCGAGGCTGACACTGACCAGCTGCCCAGCCGCCCGACAGGTCGTTCAATCAAAGCCCACGAGCCCGCGGGGCAGCTGTGCCCGCCAGCCATCTGCTGGGCCCGCGCTTCGACCCTGCGCCTGTGTGTGCTCTGGGCAGGCGAGTCCAGCACCTGGGGGAGGGGCCGGCGGTGCCAGGGACTTGGGGCGGCGGGGGGTGACCCGGCGGGAGGAGAGGTCCGTGTCAGAGGCGGGAGGACGGTGGGGGCTGGACGTCCCTCCGTCACAGCAGCCTGCCCGGCCAGGCCTGCCCAGCCTGAGCCAGCCACGCACGGCCTGCTCGGAGCTGCCTTCCCGAGGGGCTGAGCCCGCGGGCACAGAGCTGACACCAGGACCCACACCATGACACCCACTCATGCTGACCACAGACCCGAGTCCCACGTCTCCCCCAAGACCAAGCATCAGCGTCCCCCGCTCCTCCGTCTCCCCGCACAGCCTCGCTGTCCTAACCGCCCACCCAGCTCCGGACTTCTGCCCACCCTGCCCCCCACAGCGCCGCCCCCCCCCCGGGCCAAATCTCAGGGTCTCCCCTTCCTGGCCACCACCTCCCCGGGCCTCAGGACCCCACCCCACCCCCGGCCCCATTCTCTCCAGCGGCTGGGGCTCCCAGACCCCACGGCCTGAGCCCTGGCTCCTCACTGCTGTCAGGACAGGCCGCGCCCCGTGGCGCCCCACATGGCTCCAGTGTGCCCTCACTGCCAGGCCCAGCGCCCGCCTCTGCACAGACCAGGGCCGAGCTCGCTCCCGCCTCAGGGCCTTGGCACATGCCACTCGGCCGCAGCGCTTTCCCCCCACGTCTCTGCCCGGCTGCCCCTCCTCGTCCCGCAACCTCGGCTCGAACGTCGCCCCGTACCTGGGACGTGTCCATCGTCACAGGCCCCAGGCGCCTGCCATGCCTGGATCGGGTGTGGGGGGTCAGAGGGTGCCGGCTCGGACCGGACAGGCCACGGAAGGCTCCCCCAGGGCCCCTCCTCCGTGGATGCCCCAGCGCTCAGCTCCGCGTCCCCTGGGACGGTGTCTGCCCCCCGCCGCCTGGCCGCCTGGCCGCCTGGCCGAGCTCGCACCAGCGCCTCCGGGGGCGGAGACAAAGGCAGGCTGACCACAGGGCCCACCATCCATCTCGGTCACCACCGTGGCGTGGCGGCGTGGCTCGCCCTCCACCCTGCGATTTACATTTTTATTAAATCACTCGGGAAATTAGAGACGTTGCTTCCTCCCTCCGTCCTTAACTCCTTCTCTGCCTGCTGACCGGGCCGCCCACGCCGCCATTCCCAGGGGGGTGCCCAGGCTCCACCCACACCCACCTGCCTGTCACCTCCACAGGGACCACCCAGGGTCCACCCCACAGCCCAGGACCCCTCCCACCGCCCCGGGTCTGGCCCAGGTGTGCAGCCAGGAGGCAGGGCCTCCCCACACCTTCCCCAGTGGCCTGCATCGAGGACAGCGCCTCAGGCCTATCACCCCTTCTAGAAAGTGGGAAGAGGCAGGAACTGGGGGGGGGGGGGGGGTGTCTCAGCTAGGCCCCGGCTGTCACTCCTCCACCCACCACCGTCCCGACTCAGCCCCTTGGAGCACCTGAGGCCCCCCGGGAGCTCTCACTGCTGCAAGAGGCCCGTCCCCCGAGGCGGACCGTCCCGCCACCCCGCCCGCCCGGTGGGAGAAGGCAGCCCCCCCTCACCAGCCATGCTGACGGGAATGGGGGAGCCCTGGGCTACGGGGCAGGCCCCGCAGGCTCCCAGGCACCTGCATTCCCGGAGCACGTGCCCAGTGGGGACCGACGAGAGCCCCACCGACAAACCACCCGCAGGATGTGCGGCGCCTCGGAAGGAAGCAGGCGGAGGTGGCCGTGAGTGACGGCGGCGGGGGCAAGGCCACAACACCCGGGGGCCCTGGGGGGTGACACCCAAGTGAGACCGGAAGGAACTGGGCAGCAGCCACGGGGTCATGCGGGCGGCGCATGCTGGGCGGGAACAGCACGTGCACGGGACCTGAGAGGGGAAGAGCTGGGAACATTCTAGCAACAGGAAGCGGAGCTGAGCAGCTGGTGACCACGGGCCGGGACGGGTGCCAGGTCCAGGGCTGGGCCTTCACCCCGAGGACCCTGGCAGTGTGGGAGGCACCTAAGGAAGGACAGTACGATCGGGGTCCAGCGTTACAGAACAAGTGAGCGCTGACAGTACGTGGCTCCGGCTGTCACCCCCCCCCCCCGTGTGCCCCGACCCTAGGAGCTGCCACCCCTACTCCCAACACAGCCTCTACAGGAAAGGTGGGGGAAAGACGCCATCAGGTGCACGAGGCACTAGGCCGAGGGGTGGGAGAGGTCCTTCCCAGTGGGCGCATCAAGGAGGGCTTCCTGGAGGAGGGGGCGTCGGGGCTCAGGAGCGCTGCCGCTGTCCCACCATGAGGCGCCTGCTTGTGCTTATCTGCTGACCCAGATTCAGTCATGAATGAACCGGGCGAGAGCCGAGACTCTAATTACTTTTCACTCTCCCCTGGAGGGGAGGGGGGGAGGCGGGGAGGCGGGGGGCAGGGGAGCCTTTTGTAGCTGGATGCTTCACCAACACGTCCAGGGACCTAGCAGGCAGCTGAAGGTGGCAGGCGCTGGTGGCGCTGTGGGTGGGGGACACCCAGCCACTATCAGACGCCGAATGAAAACACCAGCGGGAAAGGCCAGGCCAGGACGGCGATGTCAGAGGGACAGGCCTCCACCCAATGGACACCCGTCGCTGGCGGGCTCCCGGCTCGTCAAAGGCCATTGAGACCGGGCTTCTTCTCGAACCAGATTCTAAGATTCCAAACTCCCGGCTGGTCAGCCGCCTCCACGCTGTGGCCCCGGGATGGGCGGGGGGGGGGGGGGTGGTCCGAGGGCCTGCCAGACGCTCCCACTGCTGCCTGCCAAGGGGCCCGAAAGCCTCAGGCCGGATCCGACCAAACGTGCAGCCTTGGCCCAGACAGCTCTGCGCCAAGGCGGCCGGCGGGGCACACATCAGCTCCCTCACCCCGGGCAGGTGGGAACGCAGGGCCTCCCCAAAAGCCCAGGCACCCACTGCCAACCTCCGGGCACGCCCACCTCCCTGTCCTCTTACCACCATGGTCCGGGCAGAGAGAGGCCACACGGCTCGCTGGACAGGGCAGCTGAGCCCGAGAGGCCGGAGGGCCCCCCACTCCCCACCCCATTCAAGCAGGTCCATCAACTTGCCCCGTGGAGGCCAACCCCGACTCTCTGCCAGGCACCTTGGCCCAGGCGAGCGGGCGCATGCCCCAGAGCCCCAGGAGGCCGGCCCAGCGGGGTGGTGGTCACTGCTCCCATCCCCGCAACCCCACACCCACCGGCCTGTCAGGCCCAGCACCAATGCCAACAAAGACTCCGAGTCCCTCCCATCAACACCGCCAGGGAAATCGGAAACCCAGGAGAGCTCCCTGGAAGAGGACGCTCACACATGGACCCCTGACAGAACAAGAAGCGGATGGACAGAAAGGCAGCGTGGGCAGGACCCAGAGGCAGGTGGACTGGGGGGGGGGGGGGGGGGGCGACCCGTGTGGCGGCAGGAGGGGCGCAGGCCCGGGGCGCTGGGGAGCCACAGAGGGTGGTGCACAGGGGAGAGAGCGGTCTGACAGCGGACCCAGGAAGAGGGGGGCCGTGTGCCCAGGAGCCCGGAGCCCCACGCTCCTGCCAGGAACCCAGAGGCGGGACCTGAGAGCCCCCCTTCCCACCTTCTTCGCAAGGAAAATCTGGGCCACGCGGCAGGCGCCCTTGGCCGGGGCTTCCGTCGAGAAACCTCCGGTTTCCCCTCCCTGCGGCTGCTGAGTCAGGAGCACAGCGGGCGGGCCGAACCTCAGCCCCTTCCTGCAGCGCAGGCACCGCCAGGCTCGCCGGCCCCAGGTCCCCGCCGAGCGCCCTGCACACCGGGCGAGACCCGAACTGGGTGTGCTAGCTCCCTCCATGCCCAGCGCCCCCTCCCCGGGACCTGATGCCACAGCATCCGCACCCTTCAGCGCCAGAAGGGATCCCTTTGGGGCTGGGGAAACACAGGTCCAGGCCGGGCCAGGGGGCTTGGCCGTGCTTGGCCGGATCCCCTCCGGGGCCGCGGAGCAGATGTGGGAGCAGATGTGGGACGGGACACGCTGAGGGCAGAGAAGCAGGCTCTCGGCGTCCAGCGGCGGACACCCTGGAATGGGCCGCAGGGACAAGAGCGGGACAGGGGGGCACAGGGAGCAAAGGCTCATGGCGGGCCCCCACGGAGACTGCCAAGGCTGGGGGGAGGGCTGCCAGGCATGCCAGCCCCTGGGCCATGGGCCGTGAGCAGGGCCGGCAGGAGGGCGCCAGGACGTCCCCTGCGCTGAGCCAGCCCCGCCCCCCTGCTGGGGGAGGAAGCGCTCTTTCCCACAGTTTCGAAAGATCCTCTCCGCTCGAGAGAAGGCGGCGAACCCAGAACCACACATCCTGCGCCCGCTGGGGTCGGGAGGCAGGTCCCCGAGGACCAGGGTGCTCCCCAGGGCTCACCCACCAGGGGGCCCAGGCCCTTGGACACAGGCCCCTCCCTGGGAATCGAAGCGGGCAAGGCTGGTGGCGTGGGGACAGCACAGGGGACTTCACCCCGGAGTCTGTGTCAAAGCCGCACCTGGCGGGGGAGCCGCTTCCCAGCCTGGGAAATTCCTGCGCCCGGGAAGGTTCTGACCAGCTGCCCTGGAAATGCCCTCCCGGGGGGCACTGCCTCCCAGGGGGGCGCGAGTGGGGCCAGGACGCGCGCCTCCTCCCGGGTTCTGGGACCTGAGCGCTCGGCACATTCCGGGCGCCCCTGACGCTGGGGCGAGAACGCCTCTCCCACCCATCGAGGAGGACACCGAGGTTCAGAAGGGCCCCCAGCCCCGGCTCCTCCTGCTCAGTCACCCACCTGCGAAGGCCCGAGGGAGGGCCGGGCCCGGGCAGGGGCTGCTCTCCAGCTCGCAGGGCCCCCAGTCCCGAGCCGGGTCCCAGGCTCCGAGGAGAAACCCTCTCCCGGGAGTGACAGGGTGGCTCTGGCCGCCAGGTGCCCTCTGCCCGTGCCACCTCCCCAGGGCGGGGCAGGTGGAAATCCCGGTCCCTGGGGCCTCTCCAAGGGGGAGGTGCCCACCCCACCCGCCTCCCCGTGGGATTCGGTTTCCCAGCCTCTAATCAAGGGATTACCGACAATCCCGGCACCGCACGTGCGCGCACCGGCCGCAGACTGTGACCTCGCCGCCCACATGGCTCACGCCGGGACGAAAGGACCTCCCTCCTCCCTCGGGGCTTGAGCCAGCCGGGCAGGAAGGGCCAGGAAGGGGCCGGGCGGGTGGGGTGCCCCTCAGTACTCCTCGCTCCCCTTGGGCCAGAGTCCCCCAGCCCGCCAGACGGGCCTGGGCACAGCAACGCCGGCCGTGGAGGCAGCCTGGCACCCTGCAGGAGCCAGGGCCGTGGGCTGCCCTGGAAGCACACTCTGCACCTCGGGCTGGCAGAGGTGCCAGGCATCGGAGGGCCCTGCAGGCTATGGGACTTGGCAGCGGTGCCCGCTCCTGTGCCTGGGGAGCACAGGGAGAGGGTGTGGCACCGCGCCCGCACCCACCAGCTGTGTGGTCCCAGGATGTGCTTGGCCTCGCTGAGCCCAGTCCTCACCCGCACAGGGAGTGTAACGGGCTTGGCGCAGGCTGGCACGGCACTCCCGCCTGGGCACCGCCGTGGGCCCAGCACTTTCCCCCAGCTGACCTCACAGCTCAGGCCCCATCCACCACATGCCAGTACAAGGCCCGCCGGTGCCCACGCAGGCAGACGAGGGTCCCCTCACCCACAGCCGAGGTCTTCGTGTCCCCCCCAGCCAGCAGCACCCGCCCCAGGAAGACCCAGCTGGCCAGACATGCCAACAGCCCCCGGGGCGCTCGGAGTGGCCCCACAGCATGGCGCAGTGGCCAGCCCAAGACCCACGCTTCGGAAAAGGTCGGGCCCAGCCCTGCGCTCGCCACGCCCCGCTCAGCCATGTCTGGGGCGGGAACACGGAGTCTCTATCTACCTGCGTGTCTCCGGCCCACCCCACCCAGCGCACACACCCTCACCGGTCACCCCTCCTCCTCCAGCACAGCCCCCCCACACCTAAGCCTCCCGCCGAGAACCACGGGAAGAGTGTGAGGAAACTGAGTCACACACCAGGGCGCACCCATTGCCACCACCAGCTCCCCAGGTCTGGTTCCAGGGGGCGAGAAAGGGCTGCCCCACAGAACCACCGGGGTGGGGGGGGGGAGCTCCCCGTCACAGGTGTGTGCAAGCCACGCTGCCGGGTCCTCCCCACGCTGCCGGGGTCACACACTCACCTTCTCCAGGGGCCCCGGGCCGGGCCAGGAAGCCTGGCGGAGACTGGAGGGCGGGGCCTATCTAACCCACTGTTACTAAAAAGAACCAACAGGGAAGTAAAAATAGGAAATAAAAATAAAATTGCTCCAGCCGCCCTGGCTGTTTGTGTAGGAAACAGGGCATCTCCCGGCCCCGCGGGGCAGGCTCAGCTCCAGCCCCCCCAGAGGATGTGTGTGTCCTCCGCCACCGCCACCACCACCACCCTCTAGCTGCCACCAGGCCCTCCACCTCACACCCAGGGCCCAGGCCAGGGAGCGAAAGAGGAATCCGAGAAGCAGGTTCGAATCCCAGCTGTATCATCACCAGCCGGGGGGCCTCGGGCAAGGAGCTGCGCTGAGCCCCCTCCCTGTGGGTGGCCTCCGTCCTCAGCGACGGGTGCAGACCCACCTCCTGGCACCACCAGCCTGCCACGGCAGGGGCGGCCCACGCTGGGCCTGCCACACCCTCTCTCTGCCAGGTGCCCCCCTCCAGCAGCCCCCCTCCCCACAGGCACGCTCACTGGTCCGTCCGCAGAGTAAGAGGACCTGGCTGGCCGCTCACGCGCTCGCAGGCAGCTCAGACCTCGATTTCCTCGTCTGCACAATCAAAGGAAGCCTCCTTCCTGTCCTCTCCTGCCGGGCCTTCCCGGGGTGGCGCTGGGCTTGCTCGCACTCCAGTGGGCATGACTGACGCTGGCTCTGGCGCAGGCTCTGAAGGTGCAGAACTCCACAGAAGACAGACGTTTGACCCTGGAGCCGAGACGCCCCAGCCCGAGGGCCAGGGAGGACCAGCAGGGCCAGGGCACAGCTCACACGGTCTCTCTCTCTCGCTCTCGCTCTGGATCCCAGCCTGGTCCCTCAGCAACATGGTTCTGACTCTTGAGTCCCCCAGGAGGGTCTGGGGAGCACAGACCCTCAGAGCTGGCCAGAGGGCCCGAGGTGGGTGTCCCCAAGGGTGGGAGCGTAAGGTAAGAGGGCAGGCCTGGCTCCTTGGCCTCCGGGTCCTGGGGACCAAGCCCACCCAACGCGGGCACACGGGCCATGATCCAGATCCCGGCTCCGAGTCCCGGGTCCAAGTGCAGAGTCAGCCAGGCAGGTGGAGACAACATCCTCTCCCTGTTCTCAGAAACGGGGGGGCCGGGTCGGGGGGAGGGCCAGCCACCGAGAGGGCGCAGGGTAGCCAGGGAGGGAGGCCGGGCCGTCCCCAGTGCCCTACAGGGATCTCCTCGCCCTGGCGCCCCCCGAGACACCCCGGTCTGCAGGAGGCCTGCCTGCTCCTTGGCTGTGACCTGCCAGCCCTGCCCCCACTCTCAAGGGCTGGGTGGGCAGAGGCTGGGCGCAGTGCAGGGCTGGAGTGGGGGGCCCTGGCTGCCCCTCAGATAACAGGCTCTACAGCTTATCACCCATCCAGGGCCCGCGGGGCCGAGAGCCCCCCGCCCCCGCCGCCAGCGGGTCACCAACGGCCCTGCTGCTGGCGCAGGAGACCCCACAGTGTCCACAGCAGAGAAGCCCCGGCCGTGGGCTCGGCAGGGAGGCCGCCCTCACGCAGGCTCCCGTGCAGCTGGGCAGATGCCGGGGGGGCGGGGAGGGGCGTGCCTCTCCCACCAAGGAGGCCAGCAGTGACACGTGGGGCCGTGACCCGCCCGTGACCCTGGGACTGCATGAGGGGCAGCACCAGCCGGTCAGAGGGACCAGGACGCCACCTGGGCTGGGGCCGGCCCTGCAGCGGGAGGGCCAGGTCACGCCCCGACACCAGGCGGCCCTCGGCGCACCACGCGTGTTCCTTTTATAAACGCCGGCCACGCCAGCTGTGGGAGCCAGAAATAAGTCGGCTGGGATCGCATGCCCAGTACTGGCCGGTGCCAGGCCAGGCTGTGCCCACACAGGTGCCCACCCTTCCCGGCCAAGGACAGAGGCCTAGACGAAGCCGCAGTGCAGGGGCCCGAGGAGGTGCTGCCCGCAGCGCCGGCACCAGGCCCGGCTCACACGGAGTCGGCATCTCCTGGAACGCCGGCGCTGGGCTGTGCAGGGCCCTCCTCACCGACCTGGCACCTGAGCGGGCACCCAACCAGGCCGACCAGCCCAGCTGCCGGGGCCCAGGATGGGCTTCCCGCTTCCCGAGTGTCCGAGCTGGCCCCCTGGAGTGGCACACGGGCGCCGGGCGGGGGGCAGTCCCAGCCCCGTGATCTCGGACACGGCCCCCCTGCGGCTCCCCGCCACACTCCCTTCCGACAGATCGTCCCAGGGCACAGACCCTGGGCTGCGGGCTGAGGGCACCACCCACACTGCAGGGAAGACAAGGCCTACCGTCCTCAGGACAGGCCTGGGGTGCCCCATGCTGCCGCTGGCTGCTGCTCGGCGGGCATAGACCCCCCAGGACGCGGGCACAGACCCCCCAGGATGCGAGCACAGACCCCCCAGGACGCGGGCACAGACCCCCCCAGGACGCGGGCACAGACCCCCCCAGGACGCGGGCACAGACCCCCCCAGGACGCGGGCACAGACCCCCCCAGGACGCGGGCACAGACCCCCCCAGGACGCGGGCACAGACCCCCCAGGACGCGAGCACAGACCCCCCAGGAGGCGGGCACAGACCCCCCCAGGACGCGGGCACAGACCCCCCCAGGACGCGGGCACAGACCCCCCAGGACGCGGGCACAGACCCCCCAAGGATGCGGGCACAGACCCCCCAAGGATGCGGGCACAGACCCCCCCAGGACGCGGGCACAGACCCCCCAGGACGCGAGCACAGACCCCCCAGGAGGCGGGCACAGACCCCCCCAGGACGCGGGCACAGACCCCCCAGGACGCGGGCACAGACCCCCCCCAGGACGCGGGCACAGACCCCCCCAGGACGCGGGCACAGACCCCCCCCAGGACGCGGGCACAGACCCCCCCAGGACGCGGGCACAGACCCCCCCAGGACGCGGGCACAGACCCCCCCAGGACGCGGGCACAGACCCCCCAGGATGCGGGCACAGACCCCCCCAGGACGCGGGCACAGACCCCCCAGGACGCGGGCACAGACCCCCCCAGGACGCGGGCACAGACCCCCCAGGACGCGGGCACAGACCCCCCAGGACGCGGGCACAGACCCCCCAGGACGCGGGCACAGACCCCCCAGGACGCGGGCACAGACCCCCCCCAGGACGCGGCACAGACCCCCCAGGACGCGGGCACAGACTCCCAGCAGCGGGAGCAAGGCCGGCCAGGGGAGGAGATCCCTGTAGGGCACCGGGGATGGCCCGGCCTCCCTCCCCGCCACCAAGACCTGAGAAGTGAAGGGGAAGCTGGGGTGGGGTCCTGCCTCCCAGACAGCCCAGAAGGAGCCCGCACGGGGGTCCGCACACAGCCCCTCCTCCCCCGGGACCAGCCCTGCCAGACCTCGCCCAGCGGCCAGGCTTTCCCGCCACCTGGGGGACGGCACGTGCCAGCCAGGTCTCGCCCCCGAACGCCGGCCCCACACACCGGCTGCCCGCCCGACCTCTTGCGGGGCCAGAGCGTACCCACACCCAAGTCCTAACCGCCCCGACACCCACGCGCCACCGTCTGCCTCTTTTGGTAAAAGGTGCGCAGTCTTCCCAGGGGCTCAGGCCCAAGGCCCTGGGGCCCCTCCCGCGCCCTGCGGCCCCCACTTCCCACACAGCAGCAGAGCCTCCTCCCCAGCCAGGCCACGCCACCCTCCCAGCCCAGGACCCTCAGGCAGCTGACCCCCTGCTCACCCCCGACCCCCAGCCAAAGGGCTAGGCCAGTGGTCGGCAAACTGCGACTCGTGAGCCACATGCGGCTCGCGAGCCGCAGTTTGCCGTTCTGTTGACTAATGAGTTTGCCGACCACTGGGCTAGGCCTTCTCCTCACTCTCCTTCCTTCCCTGGCTCCGCCCCCGCTGCACAGGCAGCCTCACGGAGCTCTGCCCAGAGCCTCCGACGCCACACGCGGCTCCCGGGAGAACTCCTATGCGTCCTTCAGGACCCAATCCAGAGGGCCCAACCCCCGAACACAGGGCAAGCTGAAGTCGCCCCTTCGCCACACCCTTCATACGGTCTCCTCCCCAGGCAGGTGTGGAGGCAGGGGCAGAAATGACATCAGGCTAGTCACGCTCAGCTCCACACTTGCTCTGAGTGGCCCGCCCGGACACGGTACCAGCCCACCTTACAGACAAGGAAGCTGAGGCCCAGCAGAGTTTTAAAAGTCTGACCCAAGGCGACACACTGTCTTGACCCCAAGCACCGCTCACCCCTTGGGGGGCTGGGCCTCCCTCAACTCTGCCTCCCCAGCGGCCAGTAGGAGCCAGGCATCTGTGGACAGACAGCTCATCAGAGGGACGGACGGATGGATGATGGGTGGACAGATGGATGGATGGACGGACAGACGGACGGACGGACGGATGGATAGAAGGATGGATGGATGGATAGATGGATGGGTGGGTGGGTGGGTGGGTGGATGGACGGATGAACGGATGAAGGGATGGACGGATGGACGGATGGACGGATGGACGGATGGATGGACGGACGGACGGATGGACAGATGGATGGATGGACGAATGGATGGATGGACGAATGGATGGATAGATAGATGGACGAATGGATGGATAGATGGATGGACGAATGGATGGATGGATGGACGAATGGATGGATAGATGGATGGATGGATGGATGGATGGATGGATGGACGAATGGATGGATAGATGGACGGATGGATGGATGGATGGATGGATGGATGGATGGATGGACGGATGGACGGATGGATGGACGAACGAATGGAGGGAGGGAGGTAGGGAGGGAGGGATGGATGGACAGATGGATGGAGGGATGGATGGACGGACGGACAGAGAGCAGATAGGTGTGCTCTGAAATTTCGGCCAAGCCTTGATTCCCCACCCACCACCCAACAGCATGCGCCCGGCAGCAGAGGAAGGGAACCAGGTCGTTTAGGAAGGAAACAGTCACTACGGCTGAGGGCAGTGAGTCCCAACAAGGGTCTGCCCAGTGGCGGGTGGCAGGTGCGGGTGGCAGGTGCGTCTAAAGCAAGCAAGGCCGAGGGTGGGGGCTCACCCGTGGACAAGAACACACACAATCACAGCCCCGACTGCAGGCTCCCTGAGGGCCCCCAGCATCGAGCACTGGCCCGGGATCCCCTAGGGCAGGTCCCAGCCCAGCGTCCCAGGAATCGGCACCAGCTGGACACACAGCAGGACCCCCAGCCAGGGATGGGTCACCCCCACGACATTTCTGAGACCGAGGTGGCAGGGGGAATCTGCAGGGAACGTGAATTCATTCAACAAACATTCCACGGGGCTGGCGCAGCGCCTGGCACCGTGGGTTTGGCCAACGAGACCTCGGAACCAACCCCATCGATGAGCAGGGGCTGAGGTCCCGGGACCCTCGCCCATGAGCAATGCCACCCAGGGTCCTGATGCAGCAAGGCCTCCCCCACCTCGACCTCGACCCAGCATCCTTCCTTCCATTTCACACGAGAGGAAGCCCAGCTAAGAGTGAGGAAGTCACAAAGTTCACCAGGCAAACCCGAGGGGACAGGCAGGGCCCTGAGCGTGCGCCCCTCACCCAGCACCTGGGGGCTCGGCTTCTTGTGGGGGAGGTCTCTGGGGCCCCAGCCTCAGCAGGGGGAGGTCCCTGGGGTCCCAGCCTCAGAGGGGGGAGGTCCCTGGGGTCCCAGCCTCAGAGGGGGGAGGTCCCTGGGGTCCCGGCCTTGGGGGGGAGGTCACTAGGACCCCAGCCTCAGAGCGGGGAAGTCCCTGGGGTCCTGGCCTCAGAGGGGGGAGGTCCCTGGGGTCCCAGCCTCGGGGGGGAGGTCACTAGGACCCCAGCCTCAGAGGGGGGAGGTCCCTGGGGTCCCAGCCTCGGGGGGGAGGTCACTAGGACCCCAGCCTCAGAGGGGGGAGGTCCCTGGGGTCCCAGCCTCGGGGGGGAGGTCACTAGGACCCCAGCCTCAGAGGGGGGAGGTCCCTGGGGTCCCGGCCTCGGGGGGGAGGTCACTAGGACCCCAGCCTCAGAGGGGGGAGGTCCCTGGGGTCCCGGCCTCGGGGGGGAGGTCACTAGGACCCCAGCCTCAGAGGGGGGAGGTCCCTGGGGTCCCAGCCTCGGGGGGGAGGTCACTAGGGCCCCAGCCTCAGAGGGGGGAGGTCCCTGGGGTCCCAGCCTCGGGGGGGAGGTCACTAGGACCCCAGCCTCAGAGGGGGGAGGTCCCTGGGGTCCCAGCCTCGGGGGGGAGGTCACTAGGACCCCAGCCTCAGAGGGGAGAGATCCCTGGGGTCCCAGCCTCGGGGGAGAGGTCACTAGGACCCCAGCCTCAGAGGGGGGAGGTCCCTGGGGTCCCGGCCTCAGGGGAAGGTGGGCTGCTGCCCTGACCCTGTGCCAGGGAGAGAGAAGCGGACGAGGGAAGGCCCTGCTCCCCTCCCCGCCCACCTCCCCTCCCGCTGGCCCACCTCACCACAGCTGAGCCCAGAGTAGCCGGGCACCCAGTACCTAAAGCCCCACCTCCAGTCCTTCGACCTTGATCCTGGGCAGAAAGTCCAGGAGCCGGCGGGGCGGGGCGGGGCGCTGCACACCTCCCTGGACTCTGCCCCCCATCAGAGCTGTTTTCCTGGATCCCGGCGGGGAGCGGGGGAGCGGCCCCCAGACAGACCAGCACACACAGGACACTCCTGGGCAAGTGACGCCTGCAGCTGCCCATGGAGCGGGCAGGGGGCCCCGAGGGGTGTGCAGACAGACGGGTGGAGAAGGGGCCTGACAATGGCACTCACCCCAGGCGCCAGGGATCCGAGCTGGGGTCGCCATGCGCGGGGGGCCAGCGGGGGTCATGCTCTAGGGCAGGACGTCCCAGGGCCCAGGAAGTAGAGGGGACATCAGGCTGCAGGGGACCGACTCAGGGGGCTCCAGGTCCCGCCGGGCCCCCTCCCGGCCCCACCTCCTCCCACGGTTAATGATTGCCAGACCAGCTGACCACACCCCCACGCTCACACGGCTCCCCACCGGCACAGGCCTGTAACCCAGCCAGCAAGGGGCGGGGCCTGGCCCTGCGAGGGGATCCTTCTGAAATCCCCCAGGAAGGACCCCGACCCATGGCCACATGGCATCCCCTCTGCACACCCCTGGATGGGGCCAGAACTCCCTGGAAAGGGTCCACCCGTTCCCTCTGCCTGGTTCCCTTTTGGCAGTCCACCCAACAAACTCCTGTTCATCCCTCAAAATCCATCTACAACACCACCTCCTCCTTGAACGCTCCCTGACTTCCCAGGCACGAGAAAGCCAGGGAGGAGACGGCGTGGTGCTTGGTGTGGCACTGAGCAGAGGCCTGGCCTCCACCTGGGGGTCAGGGGGGCATGGAGAGTTCTAGCATGGGAGGTCAGAGGCCAACATGATGACCCCACCGTCCCCTGCTCAGCCCAGGAAGTGAGGTTCGCTATTTCCCCATCACATGGCTGCTCACCCCCCAAGGGTCTCTCCATAACACGCTTAGTTCAAACCGGAACCAGGCCCAGCTGGCGTGACCAGGTGCCTACCCCAGCCAACTCAGAGCCCGGGGCTCCTTCGCCACCCCCACCCCCCAGCCCAGGCCCTGCGCTCTCAACAGAGGTGGGAACAGAGCCATTTCCTGAGGAACTGGCCCCCAACTCTGCCATCCTGACCAGCCACCAGTTCGTGGGAACAAGGCCAGGAGGGAAAGGCAGACGCTCTGGCAGCCAGAGAGCCTGGGGACACTGAGGCCCGGAGAGGGGAAGGGACATGCCCGCAGCAAGCTGGTCGGAGGGCAGGCCTGGGCCCCCGGCGCCAGCCCCAGGCGGCACCCCTGCTTGGGAGAGGGGGACCGCCTGCCCACGGGAACAGGGCAGGGCCCAGGGGCCCAGGGACCTCCCAGCTCCAAGGCACAAACCACTCCCCAAACCAGCAGCGACAGCCTCAGCTGAGGGCACCCCAAAGCCACTCTGGAAAATGGGTCCCGGGGGTCCACGGTAGGTGCCAACTGTCACGAGAACAACGCATCGCGGCTCGGCCCCGAGCCGGCACTCCAGGTCCTCCCCAGCAAGGGCCCCTGGCACACGTCCCTCCACCTCCGTGTCTGAAGGCCTCGTCCCCAAAATGCCTGGGGCCTGTCCTCGGAGAGCTGAGCACGGGTGGCTCAGCCAGGGCCAGCCCTGCGCCACCACTGACAGCGCTGCCCACGCCAGCCCCGCCTCTGAGGGGCAAGCAGCAGCAGGGCAGGTGCCAGGCCCCGAAAGGCGGCCTTGCTGGAGCGGGGCTGGACCTCAGCCGTGGGGTCTCCATTCCCGGCTGCCCCGGCCGGCCCTGCCCTCAGGACGCCTCGGAAACGAGAGAAGACGGGGAGGGAGGCTGGCACGTCCTGAGCCCACGCTGTCCACACAGCCGCTCTCCCAGGCCGGCCCGCGCCCTCCGTGTGCAGTCAGCTCACCCCCGTGTGTCCCCACGAGCAGCACGCCCGGCCCACGAGGAAATGGCAAGGGGCCAGCAGATCGGACGCCCCAGGCCCACACTGGGCCGGCACCCTGCCCGCCCCCCGCGCACGGACGATGGCGCACGGACGATGGAGGCCAGTGTTGGCCCTGCCGGGAGAGCCAGGCTTCCAACGGATCCCGCACGCAGGCGAGAGAGGGGCGGGCGGGCGGCGGGGTCCCGGACGGAGACTCGGGGTCCGGCGGCCGTCCAGGGGAGCTCAGCACAGCCACGGTGGCCACCTGGGCCTGTCACCGCCTGACCCCTGCCTGGGGCCAGTACGGACTCTTAAGCTAAATTGGTCAATTACAGACACTTAGATCCCTCCCCGGGGCTCCCAGCCTCCCCGTCTGGGCGGCAGGACCAGGAAGCCGGTTGAATCAGTAACCTCATTACAGCGGAGCCCACACGGGGCGGCTTTGAACTCCGCGGGGTTGATCCACGCGCGCCGAGGGCTTACACACGGCCTGGCCCAGGCCCAACTCGCTCTCCCCCCGCCCCTCGGCGCTGCAGGCGCCAGATCAGGACGCGGCCAGACGCTGCTGAGGCCCGTCGCCACCAGCCCCGGGCCCGGGCCACCGTCAGGGAGACTGAGGCACGGCTGGAGACCACAGCTGATCGAGCGCGCCCCGAGGCGGGGAGGCCAAGGCCAGGCTCAGGGCGCCCGGGAGCTGCGTGAGGCCCCCCTTGCGTGCCGGGTCTCGGCTCACGAAGCTCGGGCCACCCGGCTCAGGAACTCTAGCCAAGAGCCGGCAGAGGCTCTGAGGAAACGCCACACAGCGAGGCCTGAGCGGTTTGGCCCTCCAAGGGCCCCCAGTGTCCCATCCCCCCGCCCCAAGGTCAGAGCCCACCTGCCTGGCCCCGAGGACAGCCTGTCCTCCCAGCATGCTCAGGGCCTGGCCTGGCATGTCCTTCCAGGCCCACAGCCCCCTTGCCCAGTCCCCGGGCCCCTCACTGACACGCTAGTGCAGAGGCCCCGGGACATCCCATCACCCTGGGGCGCAGGGGCTGGGAAGCATCTCTCCAAGGACGGGAGCCAGGGCCAGGGGTGGGGGTCCTCCCCGACTCCTGCTCAGGGAAGGCGGACATCCCCAGCCCAGGAAGCCACGCAGAGTCTCCCATCCCAGCAGCAGAAGGGGGAACCGGCCGCTCAGGGTACCTGTCATGTCAGGCTCCAAGCCTCCTGGGACCCTGCTCCTTCCAGCCCACCCTCTGCCCAGAGCCGGAGGCCCAATTCCAACCAGGAACACGGCTAGGCCCTCAGCACCGCGGCCCGGCCCCCACACACCTGACCCGGCCCCGGGGCCCCATCCGCTCCATGTGTCTCTCTCCAGCCTCCGCTCACACGTCGTCACCTCGCCCGCTGCAGCCGCCGCTGCCTCGGGCCTTTGTCTCCGCTGCCCCTGCCGCGGGGAGGCCCCTCCCCCTCCACCTGTTGCAACTCTGCCTCCCCTCAGAGCCCGAACCAGCACCAGCACCAGCACCAGCACCACGCGAACCGCTCCAACAGGAACCCTCCCCACACCTCCCTCCCCCCGCCCGTCTCGGGGGCGCAGGACCAGGCCGCACCGACAGGCGTGCCCGGGGCGCCGGGTGGCCTGAACCAGCCAGCAAACCTGGCTCCTGCTGAAGATGAAGTTGTCGAGACGGTTAGGACCTGCTACAAAGGCCTGTGGTGGGCATGCATGGACATGTGTGTCTGTGTGTGCCCATACGTGCTTCTGCATGTAGCCTCATGTGTGTACATGTGTGTTTTGTGTGCGTGTATGCACGCACATCTGTATGTTCACATTTGTGATTCTGTGTGCACGTATGTGTCTGTGTGGGCTCATGTGTATGTGTGTGCACTGTGTATGTGTACGTATGTATTCACGCTAGTATGTTGGTATTCATATGCACATGTGTGTGCATGTGTGTTGGGGTGGAGACCACAGTATAACCAAGGCCCCACCCTGCCTTAGGGACCCGTGTGACCATCCTTGCCCAACCCCCACCAGTACCAGGTCCCTCGGGGATTTGCTTCCAGACAGCTCCACCCGGGGGGGGGGGGGGAGTGAGGTGGGCACCAGGCCCCGCTGCTCCCCAGCCCGTGGCTCTCCAGCCCGTCAACGGACCCCACTTGCCCCACCCCAACCCAGGGACCCTGGACGAGGTCTGAGGGTCTCCAGTTCCCAGAGGCCTTCACGGGGTGGAGAGGGCAGAACAGAGTGAACCTTCCCCCCTCAACGTTCCACAGAGCAAAGCAGACCCCAGGGACCCAGCCAGGGCCCGGGCCCAGGCCCAGCGGGCGGGAGCTTCCGGGGGTGCTACCTGAGCGTCGGCAGAGCTGGGGAGCAGCATCCCCGCCCGGACAGGCCCGGCTCCGCCGGCGCTCAGGGCCCCCGACGGGGAACTCAATGTGCTAACAAAGGCAGGCAGCGGCCTAGGGACCCGGCCCCGGTCCGGCCCCGCACAGAGGCCGGGACGGGCCCCCGGACGGGCTCCGTTTCCCCACCTGCTCACGGGGCTCATCTCGGGGAGCCTCCACGAGGTCCTGGAAATCCAGTCCCAGCCACACGGCAGGTGCCGGTGGGTGGGGCCTCAGCGCCTCCACGGGGCAGCGCCGGCCCGGAACTGGGCGACAGGAGCACGGACCGGCGGGAGCCGGGGAGACCCGTCCCCATCTCCACAGGGACTCAGGCCCGAGCAGCCACCTCGCACAGGGCACACAGACACGGACACACAGTCACAGGAACACACAGACATAGGGACACGGGGTCATAGGGACACCGACACAGGGACACAGAGTCACAGGACGTGGGATCATAGGAACACATAGACACAGGGTCATGGGGTCATAGGGACACAGAGTCACAGGACACGGGTCACAGGAACACACAGACATAGGAACACGGGGTCATAGGGACACTGACACAGGGACACAGAGTCACAGGACATGGGATCATAGGGACACAGAGTCACAGGACACGGGTCACAGGAACACACAGGGACACAGGGTCTCAGGGACACACAACGAACAGTGCCGGACGGAGCTGCAGGCAGGGTGGCTGAGCAGGAGCGTGTGAGCACGTGCGAGCCTGCTCACCCAGGCCCTGCACGCGTGTGCGCACCCCACGCTCCCGGCACTGGCCGGGGCCCGTGTCATGAAGCTGCTTTCTGCTCCATTTCACGCGCGTTTGGCTGCTGAGCCAGACAATCGCTCTGTAACTCTAGGGCGCAATTTCCCCGGCTGGGAGGCGCCGGGCACAACGGCTCGGAGCGGCGCGCGCCAGGCTCGGGCGGGTGTGCCCGCGGGTCCCTGGTCCCACCTGCCTCCTGTGGGCCTCGGGGAGAGTCTGTGCCGGGAGACCCTGCTCCCGAAGCTGCTGCGCACACGCCGGGGCACCAGCCATCATCCCTGCTTCGGGGTTCCGTTTTGGTCCAGCACTCGGACCCGGCCCGCCCTCGCCCCGCCCTGACCCGGGCAGGAGCAGAGGCAGACAGGCCCCAGAGGAGCCCAGACGTGCACCCCCTTTACAGACGGACAGGGCGGCTCGGAGGCGGACGGGCAGGCCACACACACAGCAGCAAGGACAGAGGGAAGGACCCTGGTGGCCTGACCAGCACCAGGGCACAGCCCCCCAGGAAGGTACAGCTCCTGGGGTCCCCCCAAGGGATGGCCACATCCTTCCAGAGAGAGCGGGTGGGGGGAGCAAGTGACACAGGGGCCTGCACGGGAGCGGGGAGGGGGAGAGGGAGGGGAAAAGTTAAGGTTGAATGCTGAAAGGAGGGAAGGTGGGGGCGGGGGGGTTGCAGGCAGGGAAGGCGGGGGCGGGGGGTGCAGGCAGGGAAGGCGGGGGCGGGGGGTGCAGGCAGGGAAGGTGGGGGCAGGGGGGTTGCAGGCAGGGAAGGCGGGGGCGGGGGGTGCAGGCAGGGAAGGCGGGGGGTGCAGGCAGGGAAGGCGGGGGTGGGGGGTGCAGGCAGGGAAGGCGGGGGGGGGGTGCGGGGTGCAGGGACGCCCTCTCTACACCCCTCCCCAGCATCCCTGAAATTGACCTGCTTAACAAACATCGGGGCAAAGGTCTGGAAGGCGATGCCCAAACAGATGCCAGCCCCAGTCCAGACAGCCAGGCTGGGGCACCCTGCCCATCCCTGGCCTCACCAGTGGCCAGTTCCCATGGAAATAGACCAGCTAATGGGCCACCTCAAGGCCTGGCCAGAGGAGGCGGCTGTGAACCCCACACTGGGAGCCGGAGAAAGGGAGGAGGGCCGCGGAGAAGGGAGGAGGGCAGGTCCCGGCTTGCGGAGGGAGCCCTGGCCTGCGGCAGCGGGCCGGCTCCACTCTGTCCTCCGAGCTCTGTCCTCCGAGCCCAGCCGCGGCGGGCGCCACAGGGAAGGAGCCCTCTCACCCTGCAGGACGGTCGGCTCGCAGCTCGGGCCTCGGCCCTGAGACGCGCCCACCCTGGGAAGAGCCCACACAACCCACAAACATAAGACCCTGCAGGCAGCTTCCAGAGCTCTGGGCAGGCATTCCCCCCACCGCCACCCCCCCCCGACCCCCTTCTTTTAGCTCAAGTCCGTCCCACCGCCCTCCCCCGGGGGCCCCCCTCCTGGTGCCACAGCCCCAGGCCTGCACTCTCAGCCTGCCCAGGGCAGGGGGCCGCCCCAGAGCACCAGCCTGTGCCCGCACAGTCATTCCACGACTACCCGCCCCCAGGCCTCCTTTCCCAGGAGAGGAAGCGAAGACCACCAACCGAAACTGGCCCCCGAGCCAGAGGGGGTGGGGTGGGTGCCCAGGCGGAGCAGGCAGAGGGCTTCCTGGAGGAGGTGCCGCCTCCCACGGGCCCTGAAGGACAGGCGAGGCCGGAAGAACTGGTGGAGCTGCCTCACCCTGGCTCGGGGCGCAGGCCCATCCTGGGGGCCCCCGGCCCGGTCCCACCCACGTCCTGGCAGAGGGGGACGGGGCTGCACGCTGGGCCCAGGCCGACAGCCAGCCCCAGGGAAGGATGCAGGCCGGCAAGGCCATGGCCACCGTCCGGCCACATCTGAGAGCTGCTTCTCTCACCCTGACACTTCCCCGTCAACAAACAGAGCCCCCTCTGGAGTTCACCAAAACAAACGCCCCAACAGTCGGCAGGGCCCGGGCGCGGGCGAGGCAGAGCTGCCTGGGCAGGCGGACTCCAGCCCGGCCTCCCGAGAGTCACGTGACCCTGTTATTTCGGGAGGCCCTGGAACGCGCTCTATTTTGGGTCCCGAAGGCTCTGATGTTACCAGAAGCCCCTCGCCGGGGCTCCAAGCGCGCCCAGGTCCCCAAGAGCCCCCCGAGAGGTTGGCCAGTGTGTCTACCATTCTGCTCCAGCCACCCACCCCACCCCGGGCAAATGGGTCAGTAACGGCCAAGAGGGTCTGGTGTGGTCCCAGATCCCAGACACCCTGTCCAGGCTGCCGTCCAATCCCACTGTCCAGGCGGATGGCAGCACAGCCTCGCCCGCCGAAGGGTGCGGGCCCCTGGCCGGCCCCGGGCAGCAGGGGCAGCCAGCAGGGGTGCCTCGGGCGGGTCGCTCGGCCTCCAGACCTGCACCTTGGGGCTCATTCCTACCCTCGCCAGGCGGCTCAGCAGGCAGCAGCTGGGAGGCTCTGGGCGGGTGAGGGCAAGTGCCCACAGCACCCACCAAGCCCCACGGCGCTAGGAGGAGGGAGCCTGGGGCCCGAGGCCTTGAAAGTGGCCAGACAACTACGAGGGGGGCACGGGTCGGGCCTCTGACTGCCACCCCCTGGAGGGGTTAGGGCCGTGCTGGCAAAGGGCTTAGGCCACCGGCCGCTTAAATGGCCCTTCAACTCCACTGCACTTCGGCGCTGGTCACAAGCTCAGGAAAAAATAAAATGTAATCAGAGCCCAGGTCTCCCGCTCAGGCCTGGGGTGCGCGGGCCGCCCCAAGGCCACAGGCGTATTTGGGGAGAAGCCTGCAGCCTCCTGGCGGTGTGGGGGCGTCCACCCAGGGTCCTGGGCAGTGGCTCCTAGGCAGATCTCTCCTCCTCACGGAGACCCTGGCACCGTCACCCTGCAACCTGGGTCCCCCCTGCGCCAGCTCTCAGGACGTCAGGGACAGGGACCTGTCCTGCTCCCAGTTCCCAGGGCCCTGTCACGTGGGGGGGTGGGGGGTGGGACCCGATGGAGCAGAGCATTCTTGTTCCAAAAGGATCCTCTGGGAGAGCCTCGGTCTGTGTGTGAGTGTGTGAGTGTGTGTGTGTGTGTGTGTGTGTGTGTGCACGCGCGCACATGCAAAGCTTTAACGGGGAAAAGGAGATGTGGGCCCACTCGGGACCCGCCAGGCCGGACAGCAGGTCACAAACACCTCAGCTCTTCCCTGCCCCCCACTCCACGGGGGTCTGTAAGCCTGTGGCCTCAACCTTTCCCAGCCAGGTTTCCTATCTGTAAAATGGGCATGCGTGCCCTCCCCGGGGCTGAGGGGCAGCCCAGGTCCTCGTCATACAGTCAGGGAGGGAGTCTTGCATCTGACAAACTCGGAACCCTCGCAGTCACCTGCAGCAAGCCCCGAGGGACCCAGTGCTGGACCCTCGCCCTGACACCCTGGGGCCCAACCCCCAAGGCCCCTGCAGCCGGGCCAGGTTCTGACCAGCAGGCCAGGGGCCAAACTGCACCCCAGGCTGCAGAGAGGGGGCAGACAGGGGGGAGAGGCGGGGGGGGGGGGGGACTGACCGTGGGGTTTCACTCAGAATCAGCTGTTTTAATTTCCATTCAGGACAAATCCTTCACCCAGCCTGACAGCCTGGCTGCTGGCCCCACCACGGAATTAATACCCTTCCCGGCACTCATTTATAAAGTCTCCCACCGCCTCCCGCCCCTGCCTCTCGCTGGCTCTCAAAACCTGGGGAGGCAACAGCTCGCGGCGCCTGGCTATGCCCCCTCCTCCTCCCAGGAGGGTCCTGGCCTGGAGTTGGAGGGCGGTCAGCGGCCAGGAAGCCACCGAGCGGGGTGGCAGCAGGAGGACAGGAAAACTGACCCTCCGCGCCTCTGGGGCGTCCTCCTCCAAGTGTAGGGCCAACCCAGAGAAGGCCCCGGAGGGCACCCCGAGTGCGCCAGAGTGAGGGGCCCCAGTGCTGGGATGGGGCATTCCCAGACTTGACGTGCCCGGCCGTCCGGCCCCTGGGTGACCCTGCCCACCGCGCCCGGGCTGCTCTGGGGAGGAGGGTCCCGGTGTCCCCGCCGGCGGCCTGCTGGACTCGGCGGCCGGGCGGCGGCGCGGAAGCCGTCCCGATACCAGGGCGGCCGGAGGCTGCGAGCGCACAAGTTGCTCCGCCCGCCCGGCCCGGTCCCTGCGCCGCCGGCTGGAGCCGGGCACCGGGCCGCCGGGCGCTGCCAGGCCGGGGGCACAACCCGTCCCGGCCGACCCGCAGCCCTCCGGCCCCGCGCGGCCCGCCGCCCTCCCGCTCCGAGACCCAGAGGCGGCCCAGCGCTGGCGGGGGCGCCTGCCGCCCTCGCGCCCTCCCCGCCCGGCGCGCGGGTAAAAGTTGCCCGGCCCCCCGCCCCGGGCCCGGCGCCCCAACTCCGCGGAGGCCGGGCGGGGGGCGCCCCGCGCGCGGCGAGAACGCGCCCCCGCCAGCGCCCGCCGGCCCGCGAGCACTCACCGAGCGGCAGGAAATGTTTGGTGTCCATGTCGGCGGCGGCTCGGCGGCAGCGGCGAGCGCGGCGGCCCCCGGCGCGGCCGGCCGGGCCCGGGCGGCGGGAGCCGGCGGCGGCGGGGCGGCGGCGGCGCGCGGAGGCCGCGGCGCGGCGAGTTGTTGCAAAAGTCGCCCAACAATGTAAACTACTTGTGCTGCGCGCCGCCGCCGCGCGCCCGCGCCCGCGCCCCCGCCGCGCGCGCCCGCGCCCCGCTCCGACCGCTGCGGCGCCGGCGGGGGGGCGGCGGGGGGCCCGCGACGGGCGCGAACTCGGCGCAGCGCCGCCGCCCCGCCCGGCCTCCCGCCCCGCCCGCCGCCCGCGCGCGCCCCCCCCGCCGCCCCCGCCCGCGCGCGCGCCCGCGGCCCGCCCGCCTGCCCGCCCGGCCGCCGAGTTGCAAGCGAGCCAGCGCCGTGCAAACTTGCAAGTTTGCCTCCGCCAGGGGTTCCCGGGAGCCGAGCGGGGGCGGGGCGCGGGCGGGAGCAGAATTCCCTCCCCGGCTGCCAAAAAAAAAAAAAAAAAAAAATGCCACTGGGGCGGAGGAGGCGGCGCTGGAGGAGGAGAGCGGGGCTGGGGAGCTCGACGCGGCCGGGCCATTGTCTGCGCGGCCATACAAAGCTGCCCGCAGACCCAGCACCGCCGCCCGGCCACAGTGGGGAAACTGAGGCCGGGGTGCCGAGCCCGGAGGCGGGAGCACAGGTTGGGCTCCTCCACGGGGAGTCGGGGGGGGGATCTTTTCTGGGCCCTCCCCCCAGTCTCCCAGTCCACCCCTCACTTTCAAGCTGGTGGGAAAGCAAAAACCAAAGGGGACCCCATCCCCCAGGACGGACGCGTGGGCCCACCGGGAAGAGCGGGGGCTCACGCTTCCGCTGCACGTGGGGCCCGACTTCGGGGACCCCTCTGTGAAGGCACCGGGCTGGCGAGGAGCGCCCGGAGTTGAGCACTGACTTTGTGGCTGTGGCTATTTTGATGCCTTGGGTACCTCTGCTCCGACTTTTAAATTCAGGATTTGTTTGTATGAAAATGAAAGGGAGCCGCCTGCCCTGGACAACTTGGGCAGCTGGAGCTGGGGGTGGGGGGAGTTACCTGCACGGGGCGGAGAACCTCCCGGAGCAAGCGCAGCCCTGAGGCACCTCCCTGCGCCCCGCTCCAGGCTGGCCCACTCAGGCGGCTTCCCCTCTCCGCCCCCACAAGTTTGCTGCCATCTGGACCTACCTTCCCAGCGCTGACCCAGGCTCTGGGGGCAGAAGAGCTTACCTAAGGCACCTAGGGTGGCCCTGGGGCCGGGGTGATGCAGAGGGAGGCGATGACAGAGCACGCGTGGCCCTGCTGGCTGCCCAGAGACAAACACAGCCCCACGGGAGTCCTACCGCCTGGTGCACGCTGCACGGTCAGACCGCGAGTCAGGCGTGCGCGCTGGGCGGCACGATCCCCTCTGTGAAATGGGGGAGTAACAGGACCCGCCTCCGGGGGACAGCAGGAGCTGGATCCCACAGGGGCCAGTGGGGCCTGTCCAGGAGGGAAGCACTGATTCCCTCGGGGTAGGAGCCCCCTGGGGGTCTGGAAAGGCAGCACTGGCTGGGGAGCCGCCCCCAGCACACCCCCAGGCTGCAGCTAAGGCCTGCCCTGTCCTGGGTTCTGCCTGACCCTCCCCTGCTCTGGAAAACCTCCTCCTTGCTGGCTCCTGGGCCCTCTGCCCACCTGACCCCAACACACACACAAACCTCCGCCTGTGCCCGCCCCTCCCTGCAGCCCCAGGCTGGTGAGCTGCAGCCACGGGCTTCCAACCCTGATTTCCTCCCTCCAGGGCTGGGGGCAGGCATCACGGGGGCTGGGGGCAGGCATCACGGGGGCTGGGGGCAGGCATCACGCAGGACGGGTCTGACTAGGAGCGAACCTAGGCTCACTGACGCGGATGGGGTGCGTGCTGTGGGTCAGCCTGGTCCTCAGGCCTCTCTCCATCGCCCCTGGCGTGCCCTTGGCCGTGGCGCCAAAACGTGGCTTTGCTGGTCACCCCAGCAACGGGTGGGCAGTGGGTACTACTAACCCACCTGACTGGTGAGGGCAGTGAGGCTGGGAGAGGTGACATGATGGCACGTCCCAGGGCAGAGAGGATAAGCCGGCATTTGAACCCAGGGCCCGTCCTCGGAACCTCTGGACCAGTGGTTCCCAACCTTTTTTTGGCCACGCCCCACCTGAGCATCTCTAAAATCCTGATGCCGGCCCCCCGTGACATAGAATTCGTATTTTTCAAAAAGTGAACTCCTAGTCACGTGGAGGAAGCCTAAAAGGCCATGAACTTGGTCTGAGCAAGCTTCCAAAGAACATGGCATCCATGAAAGAGAAAAAGAAAAGAACAAAAGGACAGTGGAAGGACGGAGGAAGACATCACTAGGAAATGGTTAAAAAATAATAATAATAATGTGAAGTGATATGACAAAATAGCAAATAAAGTTTCAAAAACATCTAATAGAGAACTGACGTGCATAAATATATCACAATATCTATAATAATAAAAGCTAATTAGACGGGACAGCCAAACAACCTTCCGGACGTCCTTCTGGACAAAGCCACAGCGGCGGGGGCCAAGGCAGAGGTGGCTATGGGTGATCAGGCAGGCAGGCAAGTGGTTAGGGGCGATCAGGCAGGCAGGCGAGTGGTTAGGAGCCAGCGGTCCCGGATTGCGAGAGGGTGCAGGTCGGGCTGAGGGGGCCCCCACCCCCGCCCGCACAAATTTCATGCACCGGGCCTCCAGTACCTATATATTTATATACTGTATATGAGGCCCCTAAAACCATAAGAAATGTAAAAAATTCACTGTTAATAACTCATTCTGGAATTGCCCCTCTAAAAAATCAAATGCCCCCCCTGTACCCCACGTTGGGAAACCCTGCTCTGGGCCATCAGAGGATGTGAGCCGGGGATCAGTGACGCAGCCCATTCTCGCTCCGGGGCAGGGGGCAGGGAAGCATGAACGGCCCCTGTCTTCCAGAGCCTGGGCCACTGCCCCACTCGGCAAACCTCTGCTCAGCACCGGCCTGGCCTGTGCTCGGGTGGGGACTCAGATGGAGGTGTGGTCCCAGACCGACAGGCCTGACCAGCCAGCGGCCTGACCGGGTCGCTCTCCTTCCTGTGCCTCAGTTTCCTCATCTGGAGAGCCACGCCTTCCCCCCTGAGTCACCGGGCTGACTCACAGAGATAACACGGGAGAGGCTGGCATGGGGAGGAGGGGTTCCAGAGCATTCTACCTTGACTGTTACTACTCTCATCACGAGGTGACGGATCGCCCTCGGGGAGCCCCACCCAGAGGGGGATGAGACACGCCCACGAGGAACTTTCCTTGAGGTTGAGCTGATGGGCAGACAGGAAGTCTATGGACGGTGAGGGGTGAGGGGTGAGGGGTGAGGGGTGAGGGGAGAGCAAGGCCAGGCCAGCGGGGGGCCCAGGCGTCTCCCGGGCTGCGGGTTCTTGCGTCCCGTTTTGGAGGTGGGAGTTTTCGCCTGGCAGAGGCGGGGTGAGGGCGCCCCAGGCAGAAGGACAGGCAGGAGCAGGGGCCCGGAGGTGGGAGGACCCAGCGGGGTGAGGGAGCAGCGGGCGGAGCCGCGGGCGGCCCGGGGGCGAGCAGGTCGGAGCACGCAGGGCAGGGCGTTGGTGGGAAACTGGTCCTGGAGGCCTGCAGGCCGGGCTCCGATCCGCAGCCACCTCCCCCAGTGGGCAGCCACGCCTGGGCCCCCCCCCACCCCCCCGCCTCCCACGGCACCCTTGCCACGGAAAAAACTCGAGACTGCTTGGAACAGTCGGCGCCCGGAGACGGGGAGCCACACGCACAGTTTTCCAGGGAGGCACAGGGCTCAGGCTGTCCAGGGTGTGAGAGGGGCCCTCTGTTCCCCAGAGAGACCTCAGGCGGCGGCACCCCGCCCAGGCCTCTCGCCCAGAGACACGTGGACAGGAGCGGGGGCCCAGCGCCCCGCAGGCCTGGCAGCGATCCAGCCCGGGCTGCAGATGCTGCTGCTCTCCGCGGCCCCTCTCACCTGCGGGGGGTGGCGGTGCGGGTGCGGGGGGGGGGGGGTGCGGGGGGTGGCGGGCCGGGTGCTCGGGCAGGAGCCGTGCCTGGGGGTGGGCAGAGGGAGGGGCCCCGGCTCCAGGGCCCGGGCTGGGAAACCCTGCGGCTCCTTATTTCTGTTCTGCTCTCCCCTCCGGCTCCGGCCCTTTGGTGCGAACGGTCCCACGACACCTTCCGAGACAGGGCCGCCCGCCTGGAGTGGCCGGGTCCGAGCCAACCATGGAAAAATCCGCCCGGCCTTCCTGCCTGCCCGCCCCGCTGCAGCCAAAAATATCCTCGTAGTAATATCCATCTATTTACAACCTGGGATCTGAGAGCGTTTTGTTTTCTGTTTGGGGCTTTTTATTCCCCCTGAAGGGTGCTTTCTAAGGGACTTGGGTCTATTCCGTGCGCCTGTCTCGGCTCCGTCTTGTAAACAGTCTCCGGAATCGCCGGTGAATAATATTTTTAAAGGCGGGTGTCTGCCGGGCGGGGGCTCCTGAGGCTGGCGTCTGGGCGGGCGGCCCCCAGCAGCTCCTGCAAACCCCGGGAGGCACCCCGGCGGCCGGCTCCTTCCCGCAAAGGAGGGCCCGTGGGACCCCGAGCTGGCGACCAGCGGGACCTCGCGGGGGCCTGGGGCCCTGGTCCCCCACAAGCACGCCGTGGCTTCGACGCTGCCAGCCTGTCCGCGTGTGCAGGTGGCCTGTCTCCGTCCCCAGCACCCTCGCCCAGGGGGCCCTTTCTCACCACCGCCTCGGGGGCTCTTTTGGGGGCGACACTTTTTTAAAATATATATTTTATTGATTTTTTACAGAGAGAAAGGGAGAGGGATAGAGAGTTAGAAACATCGATGGGAAAGAAACATCGATCAGCTGCCTCCTGCACACCTCCTACTGGGGATGTGCCCGCAACCAAGGTACATGCCCTTGACTGGAATCGAACCCGGGACCCTTCAGTCCGCAGGCCGATGCTCTATCCACTGAGCCAAACCAGTCAGGGCGGGGGGGGGGGGGGGCGACACTTTCTGACAGATGACAAGCTGGGGGGTGCGGGTGAGGCCCAGAGAGGCGAGGGCTCGCCCAGGATCCCGTGGCAAAGCCAGACGGAGCGACCCGGGCGGTGTCCAGTCTCTCCATCCGTCTGGGGGAGCCGGGGAGGGTGCTGGTCCGCACTGGCCCCCAGGCTGTTCTGCTTCATGGAGGGGAGAAAGGACGAGGGGGCAGGCGGGGGACAGGAGAAGCGGGGAAGGAGGAGGGGAGGACGCGTGCCGGTGACCGGGCCTAAGGGGACGGGGCTGCCTGTGGAGAAGGACCAGGACCCAGGGCAGCTCAGGCAAGAGCTGGTGGGTTCCCTGCAGAGGCCCCCAAAGACAGGCTCCTGCCACACCCTAAGGCCCCCGGGAAGCCGCAGATGCCGAGGGGGTGGCGGGGCAGCCTGGGAGGCTGGAGAGAGCCAGGGCGGGCCAGAGAGTCCCAGGCCGGGAGAGGAGGGCACCGGTGCTCTCCAGGGGCCCTTGGTGCCAGGTCTACGCGCAGCCAGGCCCCGTCTCCTCCCGCAGCGCCCGGCCTTGCAGACTCCGCGTTCCCATTTCACAGATGGACACGCTGAGGCCGAGAGGAGCCGTGGCTGCCCCGGGCCGGCAGCGGCTCCAGCACCTGGTCACCGCAGCGCGGGGAGTGGTCAGACCCCCAGGGAAGCCGTGGAGTCCGCCTTCAGTGAACCGCTCCACCTCCCTGCCGCTCCAGGTGGGGGCGGGGCAGGAGGGCCAGGTGCGACCCAAGTCCAGAGAGAAGGGTCAGGCCGCAGACTGGGAAAACGGGGTACCAGGAAGGGTGGGTCGCCGTCTGGCCCAGCCGACAACTCACCCGCGGCGCCCTCTGAACCTCGGTCTCTTCCTCTGTGAGGTGGGCGAGCAGGGCCAGCGCATCGCGGGCCGTTTTGGCCGTGAGAGCACGTGACCAGGAAACCCGATGTGAACGCACTGCGGTGCAGAGGAGAAGGCTGGGGCGGCCCTGCCCTGAGGAGAGAGAGCCCTCCGCTCTGCCGGACCTCTCTGCCCATCCGCACGAAGAGGACGTTTCCTCCGGGCATTTACTCTGGACAATTACCCCGTCCATCCCTCCCTGTGCACATACTAGGACACAGACATAAGCGGGGGACACACAGGCCCATCCCTCCTGTGCACATACTAGGACACAGACATAAGCGGGGGACACACACCCCCATCTCTCCCTGTGCACATACTAGGACACAGACATAAGCGGGGGACACACACCCCCATCTCTCCTTGTGCACATACTAGGACACAGACATAAGCGGGGGACACACAGGCCCATCCCTCCCTGTGCACATATTAGGACACAGACATAAGCGGGGGACACACAGGCCCATCCCTCCCTGTGCACATACTAGGACACAGGCATAAGCGGGGGACACACACCCCCATCTCTCCCTGTGCACATACTAGGACACAGACATCAGGCCACACACACCCATCCATCCTGTGCACATACTAGGACACAGACATCAGGCCACACACCCCCATCCCTCCTGTGCACATACTAGGACACAGACATCAGGCCAGACACATCCATCCCTCCTGTGCACATACTAGGACACAGACATAAGCGGGGGACACACACCCCCATCTCTCCCTGTGCACATACTAGGACACAGACATAAGCGGGCCACACACACCCATCTCTCCCTGTGCACATACTAGGACACAGACATAAGCGGGGGACACACACCCCCATCTCTCCTTGTGCACATACTAGGACACAGACATAAGCGGGGGACACACACCCCCATCTCTCCTTGTGCACATACTAGGACACAGACATAAGCGGGGGACACACAGGCCCATCCCTCCCTGTGCACATACTAGGACACAGACATAAGCGGGGGACACACACGCCCATCTCTCCTGTGCACATACTAGGACACAGACATAAGCGGGGGACACACAGGCCCATCCCTCCCTGTGCACATACTAGGACACAGACATAAGCGGGGGACACACAGGCCCATCCCTCCCTGTGCACATACTAGGACACAGACATAAGCGGGGGACACACAGGCCCATCCCTCCCTGTGCACATACTAGGACACAGGCATAAGCGGGGGACACACACCCCCATCTCTCCCTGTGCACATACTAGGACACAGACATCAGGCCACACACACCCATCCATCCTGTGCACATACTAGGACACAGACATCAGGCCACACACACCCATCCCTCCCTGTGCACATACTAGGACACAGACATAAGCGGGGGACACACACACCCATCTCTCCCTGTGCACATACTAGGACACAGACATAAGCGGGGGACACACACGCCCATCCCTCCCTGTGCACATACTAGGACACAGACATAAGCGGACCACACACGCCATCCCTCCTTGTGCACATACTAGGACATACTAGGACACAGACATAAGCGGGCCACACACACCCATCTCTCCCTGTGCACATACTAGGACATACTAGAACACAGACATAAGCGGACCACACACACCCATCTCTCCCTGTGCACATACTAGGACATACTAGGACACAGACATAAGCGGACCACACACACCCATCTCTCCCTGTGCACATACTAGGACATACTAGGACACAGACATAAGCGGGCCACACACACCCACCTCTCCCTGTGCACATACTAGGACATACTAGGACACAGACATAAGCGGGCCACTCCCGCGGGAGCCCCCGCCAGGCTCACCACGGAGCGCTTGCCCCCATAAAGATAACGGGAAATGATTCATAATATTTATTTGACAGACATGATACGGCCCGTAATGGCCTGCTGGGATTGGAAACGCCCGTCTGTCTCTGTCACCCTCCGATGTGCTTTAAATATTATATATGTGGCCGGGGCGGCCGTGGGGCCGGCGCAGTTATTGATGGCGCCATAAAGCACGCCGTTTGCTCTGAAGGATGGAGAGGTCCCGAGGAGTGTGCCCGGTGCCCTCATCCCCGGAAGCAGCACTCACAGCCCAGGCTTCCCCCCACCACACCAGCCCGCGGTGCCGACCGCCCGGGACGGGCCATCCTGCCGCTCCAGGCTGAGGAGGCCTGGCCTGGCACCACGCTGCCGTCCCCACAGAGGGCCCCCCCCCCCGAAGGCTCGGGCCCCACCCTCTCTGGCTGGAGACCCCTGACGGGTCGGCCTGGACCCTGTTCCCCTCCACCCAGCAGAGCAGAACCCCCTGCCCCATCCCACCCACCCCACCCCCGTCCCCATCTGGTCACTTTCAGCTTAAAAGCCCCTTCCTGCTCCTCACTGGCCTTGGGATAAAGCCCAGACTCCAAAGGCTCGCCCTCCCTCCCTCCCTCCTTCTCCCCTCCCCCCTCCCCCCTCCCCCGAGTGTCTCCCTCCTCCGGGCGCCCAGCGTGGCCCCTCGCAGCGTGCTGAGTCCTCCCAGGCCTGGCTGGGGCTTCTCGGTACCCAGCACCCCCCGTCCCTCCATGATATTCCCCTGAGCACCCCGGAGGCCAGGGCCCCAGGGATCACCAGCTCCCATTTCCCTGCTGGGCTCCACACGGGAAGTTCACAGACGGAGGGGGAGGGG
Source organism: Plecotus auritus (assembly GCF_963455305.1). Classification (NCBI taxonomy): domain Eukaryota; kingdom Metazoa; phylum Chordata; class Mammalia; order Chiroptera; family Vespertilionidae; genus Plecotus; species Plecotus auritus. The sequence continues at coordinate 184,515,449 of NC_137776.1, read as the reverse complement.
GAGGGGCAGGGGTGAGAGGGGACGGAGGGCAGGGGGGGTGGGGGGCGGGGAGCAGAGGCCCCTGGAAGCCTGGAGCATTTAACCACCGGGAAGCCTGTTAGGGTTTGCTATGGGAAGGGCTCGGGGTCTCGCACTGAGAAAATGTCTGGGGTTCACCCCCTTCCACCATGACCCCACCTCCTGCCACCCCACCTGGGTCCCACCCGCGGGCCCCCTGCCCCCAGCTCCGTTCAGGGGAGCCCCTCCCCAGGCCGATGAGTTACCCTCGTGGTGACAATCAACCTTCGTTTCTCCACGGATGAGGGTCCCAAAGGCCACGCCTGAGCTAAGGCACCGCCTGGGGCGGGGGGGGGGGGGCGCTATCCTGGACTGAGGTCCCCGGGGGAGCCCAGCCTGCCTGCCTGTGGCCCAGAACGCCCCTCCCCAGGATGAGCCTCAGGAGACGGAGCTTGCGCTTCGGAAGCCCTTTGGGTGGGACCGCATTCCTCCTGGGCACCCCCCACACACGCCCCGCCTCCTGCTGTGTGGCCATGCTGCTTGGTTGTGCAGGGGGGCCCGCCAGGAACCTCCCACTGTTGGCATGGCAGCCCACCTGGGTGCCCCCTCGGGCAGCAGCCCCTGTACTGCACACACCTCTGCCTCCCCCACAGCGCCCCCTGGGCCCTGCACGCAGCGGGCACCCAGAGAGGGGGCTGGCTGCCCTCGCCGGGGCCCCACTCTGCCCCTCTGCCCCCACCTCCTCCCCAGGATGCAAGAGACAGGACCCCACCTGCCCAGGGGGACAGAGACACAGGGAAGGGAATGGAGGCCCAGGGCGTCCGGGGTCCCACCCACGGCCTGGGACCGGGGGGCTTAGGGACAGGCCCTTCCTCAGTGCTGGGTTTAGCGGGGCCAATGTGAGCCGGGGGGGGGGGCAGGGGCGCGGGGGGGGCACGCCCTGGCTGAGAGCGACTGGCGGGACCCTGCAGCGTCACAGGTGCTGAGTCAGGAGGGACCCCAGGGGCCAGGCCGGCTCCCTCCCCCTGGCAGGCAGCCCAGGGCTCTAGACCCGGGGGGGTGGGGGGGGCTGTGTGTGCTCAGGAAAGGAAGTCAGCCGCCGCCGTCGCCGCACCATGCCAGCAGTGACGGGAGCGTACCCCCCTGTCCCCCAGAGTGGCTGTCCTCCCTTTCTGCAGTGTGGCTGCTGGGGTTGTTGGGAGATGTCGAATTTTTGAGAAAAAGCGTTGGCTTCTCACTGGCTTTCCCCAGGTTAACCATACGTCCATCTCCTGACAAACCCAGGCCCAGGGGTGCAAGTGGGGTCCTGACCCGAGTCCGGTCCCTGCCGTGGGGGTGCCCCGCCTGGTTCCCGCCTGCGCAGCGGGAAGAGGGGAGAGCCGGGCTGACCCTTAGGGCTCCCGTGTGGATGCGGGACAGGTGCGCAAAGCCGCCAGCCAGCCGCACCGGGATGGGATTCCCGGGGCCGGTGCGTGAGGTCGGAGCACACCGCCCGCAGCCACCGTGGTGCGCGGCTGTGCAAGGCGAGGCCTCGGCCCTGCCCGGGTGGAAGCCACACGCAGCAATTCCCTGACTGTCCTGGGGTTCATCCGCCGCCCCCTGACCTTCCAGGGCACCGTGGCCTCCAGGGAGGGCGGGTCCATTACAGCAGAGCCACCCGTGGGTGGGGAGACAGGCAGGTGGCTCGGGCCCTGAGGGCTGAGGGGTGAGGGTCCCCCCCATGAGCTGTTCTGCCGGCTCAGCCCTTGGTCTTGACTCTTAAGAAGCGTGAGGCTGGGGAAGGCAGGGGAGCCTCCCCGGGGGGCCGCTCAGAGCTGACCACAGGGGCACCAGCGGAGAGGTGAGCTCTCGCCCTGGGCAGAGAGAAGACCCGCTGGGCCACACGAGGAGCTGGCTGCCCAGCTGCCCGCTGAGCTCCTGGCACGTGCCCGCTGGCCCTCTGGGCTCACCAGGCTCAGAGGAACCCGTCACCCCGAGCTTGCCAGCGTGGCCTCCTGGAATCCAGGCTCAGGGAGTGCCCGTCCGCCCGGCCTGTCTGACATCTGACCGTGGGGCAGGCCCATCCTCTCTCCCCACCTCAGCTTCTTCTCTATTCAATAAGCCCCCACCCCACTCCCACGGCGTGTGGCCCAGAACCCCCTCCCGGGGACGCCGTGGTCCTCAGAGGCGAGTCGGAGCCGGCCTCTCCCATCCAGCCCGGCGAGGGGTCCCCAGGAAACTGGGGGGATCCCGTGACAAGGGCGTGGACGGGGCCCAGCCGCAGCCGGGAAGCGGTTTAGAATCCCACGCTCACACACAGCCTGGAGAGAGGTCCCCGCTTCTCCACGCCCGTGAGCTCTGGGGGCAAAGCCGGGCAGCGCTCTGCACCCCTTTGCAGATTCCTTGTAACGAGCTTTTCTTACGCGTACGCGCAGGAAAAGTGGGGTCCATGAAGGCCTGTCTGAAACGCATCGGAAACCAGGCTCCTGGGGCCTGTCTCCCCGAATCAGAGGCCCCCACCAGTCCCACCCCCATTCCTGTCCCACCCCCGTTCCTGTCCCACCCCCGGGTCCCCCATGGGCAGCCTCCTGGGCCCTGTCAGCCCGTGGCCCTGTCTCTGGAGCCCTCTCTCCACTCTAAGCACCCCTGCCCCCCACCATCCTCATCGTGGGGGGCTCCCAGCCCCACCGCCCACCCCCCTCAGTGTGGCTCGGGAGACACCCCGTGACTACTTTGCACCGATGAGAATACGCTCGCCCTCCCCCGGTCGCAGCCAGGATGTTTATCTGACCTGCCCACCTTGTCCCTGGGCCAAGCGAGATTAATAGCACACTTAATTTCACAAGCACAGAAGGCTGCGTCTAAATGGCCCAAATATTTGGACCGCAGCGCGACGGGCGAGCTCACTTCGGTGGTTTGAGGCTGACGCAGGAGGCTTGGCTTTTGTTCCCGGCCGTCCGTTGCCAGCACGGCTCAGGGGCCGGGCACCTCCCACAGGCAGGGAGTGCAGGGCGGTGCCCGGAGCCTCCTGTGAGCAGCGGGGGGCATGCACCATCCAGGCCCCCCTCCCTCCCCTCCAGGTGACACACTGGTATGATACATGTCCCGTGGGCCAGGTTCCACCCGTGCCCGCCTGTGGCTGCCAACGGGGGCCAGGCGTTCACAGGGTGGAGGCGGGCAGGACACTAGAGCACAGAGGAAAGGAGACGCGGGAGCAGGGACACCCAGAAGGGGCTGGGGGCCGCTGGGTATGGGGCCTGGAGGTGGGGCCGAGTCAGGCAGGGGGGCATGGTGGGCAGCGGTGGGGAGGGCGGAGCACTCAGTGAGCAGGTCCTGCTCTGGGGGTGCAGGGGCCCAGGTCCGGAGGGACCGTGATGACTCAGCTGAGCTCAGGCTCTGGGGAACGGGGCGCCGGGGCCCCAGGAGGGTCTGAGTGCAGAGGGACCGGCCATCAGGAGCGGCGGGCCTGGCGCTGCTGTCATTTCCACCGAGATCCACGCCATCGTCAGCTCCCCTGTGCGGGGACACCCCCTTGAGCTGCCAGGTGACTTGCTTGTCATCGGAGCTCACCCGGACACTGTTCCGGGAGGGCAAGGCTGGTTCAGCCTGGCCGGGGAGGCGGCGGCGGGGGACTGAGGTACCCCCATTCCACGCCCCTCAGGTCAGGGGGACTGAGGCACCCCCATTCCACGCCCCCCAGGTCAGGGGGACTGAGGCGCCCTCACCCCACAGCACCCCAGGTCAGCTCTGCGCTGGGCCTGCGGCCTCGCCCTGCCCGGAGCACTTCCCAAGTACTAATGCGCGAAGCTGTCCCAGGCAGGAGCCAGGAGGCCCCAGGCCACCCTCGGTGCCCTGGACCTTCTCTCAATCCTGGCCCCCAGGCCCACCCCGTTGGCAGGGCCTCGCAGGCCTCCCAATCCTCAGAGGCTTCCAGCAGCTGCGTGGCCGTCCTGTCACTCCCCAAGCTCAGCCTCCGCTCCCGCCGCCTGCCCTCCCGCCTGCACCCCCCCCCCCCCACCCTGCCCCTGACTCTTCAGCAGCCGCCAGCTGCTTTGTCTGGGAGCCACCTGACAGGGGCACTAAGCAAAGGACCAACAGGGTCCCGGCCCGGTCCCTCCTGCTATGACCCCCTCCGGCGTCTGAAGAGGAATTGGAGTCCACGCTCCTCCCTCCACCCAGCCCACCCTGACTGCCCACCTCGCGGCTGCCTTTCCCAGTCCCCCTCAGAGCTGAGCCCCAGGTCAGGCCTCTCTGACCGGGACCCCGGGCACAGGTGATGGACAGACCTGGCTCTCTGGCGGGTCAGGCAGCCCTCTGCCCCAGCGCTGGGGCCCACGGGGTCGGGGTGTAGAGAGAGCGGGCCTTCTCGGCGCCTGAGGTTGGATTCCTGCTCTGCCAGTTCACGTGCCCGTGGGGCCCGGGATCACTTTGGAAGGCTCTTTGGCCAAGAGCTGTACAGAGAGCCCATAAGGTGTTTTATCATCTCCATCAACATCATCATCTTCTTCTTTACCATCATCATCACCACCATAATCACCCACAGCATCACTGTCATCACCACCATCATCACTATCAAAATCACCATCTACACCACCATCACCATCAGCAACACCATCACCACTATCATTACCATCAGCAACACCATCACCACCATCATTATTATCAGCAACACCATCACCATCAGCATCAACACCATCACCACCAACAAAATCACCATCAACATCATCATCACCATCATTATTATCCACAGCATCATTGTCATCACCACCATCATCACTATTAAAATCACCATCATCACCGTCATTACCATCAGCATCACCATCAACAACACCATCACCACTATCATTACCATCAGCAACACCATCACCACCATCATTACTATCAGCAACACCATCACCACCATCATTACTATCAGCAACACCATCACCACCATCATTACCATCAGCAACACCATCACTATCAGCATCACCATCATCAATACCATCAGCATCAACACCATCACCACCATCAAAATCACCATCAACATCATCATCACCATCATTATCATCCACAGCATCATTGTCATCACCACCATCATCACTATCAAAATCACCAACATCACCATCATTACCATCAGCATCACCATCATCAACACCATCAAAATCACCATCAACATTATCATCACCATCAACACCATCAGCATCATCACCATTATCAACACCATCAGCATCACCATCAACACCATCACCATCATCATTACCATCAGCAACACCATCACCACCATCATTACCATCAGCAACACCATCACTATCAGCATCACCATCATCAACACCATCAGCATCAACACCATCACCACCATCAAAATCACCATCAACATCATCATTACCATCATCATTGTCATCCACAGCATCATTGTCATCACCACCATCATCACTATCAAAATCACCATCATCACCATCATTACCATCAGCATCACCACCATCATCACTATCAAAATCACCATCATCACCATCATCACCATCAGCATCACCATCAACACCATTGCCATCAGCAGCATCACTACTATCACCACCACCAAAATAACCATCAACACCATCAGCATCATCACCATTATCAACACCATCAGCATCACCATCAACACCATCACCATCATCAACACCATCACCATCAGCATCGCTACCATCACCACCATTATCATTTTTTTACCATCATCATCACCATCGACGCCGCCATCACCTGTGAGGACTGTGCCTCTCTGAGGCCAAGGCTATCAGGGTGCCCACGGAACGATGAGGAAGCCGAGGCACAGAGCAGCTAGCCCACGTGACCCTGCTGGGAGCATCAGCCCTGGATGCCCGTGTGTCCACACCACATAGCCCCACGTGCCCTCCCTTCACGTGCCCGCTCCCCTGGTCTTCCCAGAGTTCTTCTGAGGCCAGCCCACGAACCCTCACCACCACGAGTGAGGGCGGCTCTCCCATCCCCAAACCGGAGTCAGGGAGGCTGAGACCCAGAGAGGAACAGGCAGGAGGCCGGTCTCTCCTTTCCAACCTTCTCTCTGCGCGGCCACAGCCGTCTCAGCTCAGACGCCAGGGGGAGGGGCACGCAGAGCAGACGCTGGCAGTTCTGTCTACGCTCATCAAGCGAATTGGGTGATTGCCACGTTGTGGTGCTTGGTGTTGACACGACCTTGAACTTGGCTTTTTAAGACCCTTTCCTCTGAACCTGCCCCGGCTGCTGCGAGTAGAGCCATCTGCCCTCCCAGGCCCCGGGGGCGCAGGTCTGCTGCCCAGTAGGGGGGAACGCCGCGGAGGAGAAAGGCTAAATGGCCATCGGAGGTCACAAATGACCGGCGGATGAGGTGGCGAGAGCAGTCCGCACCTGCCCACCGTCTCGGCTCTGACAGCTGCATCACCCCAAAGAGACGCTGGTGATTTCATTTCTATCCCACCTGCGGGAGGTGGGGGCAGGCGGGGAGCGATGTTGGCTAAATGAAAAAGGAAAAAGATCGGTTTACTAGGGTGCCATCGGCGACGACAAGTCAAAAACAAGACGGCGGGCCCCTCCGGCCACGGGCTGGGCTGTGATGGGGGCCCGAGATTTCAGAGGCCAGATGCTGGCCCGGGGACCACAGCGAGAAGGGGCACAGATTGGGGCCCACAGACTCCCCACTCTACCTGGCTTGTGGGGGGGCGGGCTGCAGCCTCTGAATGATCTCCAGCTGGACACCCCCAAACGGGAAAAGAGGGGAGCTAGCTGGGAAAGCAGGGCAAGGACTCTGGAAGGGGGAAGGAACTCTGAGCCAGGATGCAGTCTCCCCAAAGGGCCCACGCAGCGGAGGGGAGGAGGACCGGCGCCGGCGGCCCCCAGCAGGAGGCGCGCAGCCCGTTCGGGCCCCCGCAGGCCGACCCGGTGGGTTTTCGTGTATTCAGGGTGGTACAGCCCTCCCCTCTGACCCCACAATCTCCATCACCCCGAAAAGAAGCTGTGCCACTTAGCCACCGCCATCCTCCCGCCCCGCCCCGCCCGCCCCCGGCAACCACAGATCCGCGCTCTGGCTCCGCGGACTTGCCTGTCCTGGACACGCCGTGTACATGGAGCCACACAACACGTGGCCTTCGGTGTCTGGCTTCTCCCGTGAGGCGTGATGTTCTGAAGGGCATCCACCTTGTTCGGCCAGGACTGCGCTCCTGTTCGCGGCTGCATCGTATTCCCGTGCCGGGCCGCGCCGCCCGCTCTCCCCGCTCATCCAGCCCGGGCGCCGGGCTGTTCCATCGCGGGCCCCCCCCCGCCCTCAGGAAGGAGACTGAGCCCCGGAGCTGAAGGCCCCCCCTACCCCCGCCACCCCACCCCCCACCCCCGCAGAGGGAGGCGGCCATCCCTGCCTCACACAGTTTACATTTGACCCGACCCCATCCCGATCCCGGGAGGGAGACGAGGCCCCTGGGTTTCCAGAAGCACTTGCTGTCCCTGAGCAGAGGTGGGGCTGCCACCTGAACCCCACTCCACGCCCACCTCCCGGGCGCTCACAGGCCCGCAGGTCCCCATCCTGGGCCTCAGCCTCCCCACGAGGGATGGGGTCAGGTGGCCCCTGCCAGGACACAGCACGCCTGCCACACCGCTGAACCCCAACCGCTGCGCCCCAAGGCCCAGGGGGCCCCGGCTCCTCATCTGCAAAATGGGGTGAGGACACCCCCAGCCTGGGACTTCTGGAGAAGTTGACGAGATCACGCCGGCGGGGGCGGGGGGCATGGGGAGTGCGCGGTACGTGGCCAGCGGCTTCTACGTAGAAAAACGGAAGAGCTTGCCAAAACCGGTGTGGCTCAGTGGATAGAGCGTCGGCCTGTGGACTGAAAGGTCCCAGGTTCGATTCCGGTCAAGGGCATGGACCTTGGTTGCCGGCACATCCCCAGTAGGGGGTGTGCAGGAGGCAGCTGATCGATGTTTCTCTCTCATCGATGTTTCTAGCTCTCTATCCCTCTCCTCTCTTTTCCTCTCTGTAAAAAATTAATAAAATATATTTTTTAAAAAAAAGAAAAACGGAAGAGCTGGCTGATGAGAAACAATTATTGCGTGAAGACGCGATCGGACAGCGAGAGGAGGACCGAGGCTCATGGGGACACTGCAGGTCGATCATCTCTTTCCTTCCAGCCAGGTGGGAACTGGGTGGGGTCCCCTCTGCACCCCCACCAGACTAGGCCCAGGGCCTCTTTGCCGGGAGGGGTGGGAGCAGGGAGTGAACAGTGTAGAGTGAGGGTGAGGCCAGGAGGCCGGGACTGGGTCCATCAGGAGGCCCCAGGGCTGTGGGGTAGGAAGTGAGCGGCTGCTGTCAGCCTCGGTGTGACACCTCCTCCTGGCAGCCCCCTGGGCCCTGACTCCAGGCTGGGCCTGCCGAGCGCCAAGGGCCCCGGTGGGCGGGAGGCCTGCGGGGCCCCACTCCCTCGGCCAGGGCCATCCATCTTGCTCCGACCCCATTAAAATACATTATAAAGGGAAGAAAGGGGTGGGGGGGGGGACGTGATGCTGCAGGAGCCTTTGTGCGGCCTCCCTCCGGGGCCTCGCAGGGAAGATAAAAGGGGCCTGTGCTTTGTTCTCTGGGCCGGGAGGCCCAGCGCGATGGGGGGCTCTGTGGGAAGAAGAGACGCCGATGGGACGCGTGCATCTGTCTCGGGCCCTGCCCCGCCTCCGCCAGCCTTTGCACCCTCAAACACAGCTGCCTGGGCACCCGAACGCTGCTCGGCCACCCACACACAGGGGCCATGCACCCCGTCAGGTCAGAGAGCCGGGAGGAGACCTGGGCTCCCACTGCACCTGCAGGCGGGGGAACTGGATGCCCGTCTTGCAGACACGCAGGTTTGGGGCTTTCCTGCCCCTAACGCCGCTCCCAGCTCCCGCTCACACCACCCAGGGGCTTGTCCTGCCCCTAACACCCCTCCCAGCTCCCACTCACACCACCCAGGCTGGTCCTGCCCCTAATGCCCCTCCCAGCTCCCGCTCACACCACCCAGGCTGGTCCTGCCCCTAACGCCGCTCCCAGCTCCCGCTCACACCACCCAGGCTGGTCCTGCCCCTAACGCCGCTCCCAGCTCCCGCTCACACCACCCAGGCTGGTCCTGCCCCTAACGCCGCTCCAGCTCCCGCTCACACCTCCCAGAGGCGGGTCCTGCCCCTAACATCCCTCCCAGCTCCCACTCACACCACCCAGAGGCGGGTCCTGCCCCTAACACCCCTCCCAGCTTCCGCTCACACCACCCAGAGGCGGGTCCTGCCCCTAACACCCCTCCCAGCTACCGCTCACACCACCCAGGCTGGTCCTGCCCCTAACACCCCTCCCAGCTCCTGCTCACACCACCCAGGCGGGTCCTGCCTCTAACACCGCTCCCAGCTCCCGCTCACACCACCCAGGGGCTGGTCCTGCCCCTAATACCCTTCCCAGCTCCCGCTCACACCACCCAGGGGCTGGTCCTGCCCCTAACGCCGCTCCCAGCTCCTGCTCACACCACCCAGGCGGGTCCTGCCTCTAACACCGCTCCCAGCTCCCGCTCACACCACCCAGGGGATGGGGCCCTAGCGGCTGAGCTGGGAGGGTGGGCCAAGGGGGCGGCCCTGCCTCATCCCGGGGCTGGGCAAAGGGGCGAGCCCACCTGGAAGCAGATGTCCCCATGAAGGGACGCCAGGCACTCCCCCGGCAGACAGAGCCACGCGGCCTGCAGAGACGCCAACCCCACAGTGTCCACCCCAACCCCTCAGGGGCCACCCCTGGGAGCCAGGTGGGGGCAAGGCCTTGTAGGAACACGATGCCCTTTGGCCCTTGACCTCGCTTGTTCTGAGTTGATGCCTCCCCACAAATCCATGCTGGAGGCCTAAGCCAGGACCCCCGACGGAGGCCGAGGAGGAAACGGGGGCGTTGCAGGTGTAATTAGTCGGGGTGAGGTCGCACCGGAGCAGGTGAGCCCTGACCGGACAGGACTGCGTCCTTAGGGGTCGGCCTGTGAAGACAGACACACAGACAGGGAGAGGCCGCCAAGGCAGAGGCGCCAGCGGAGCCGCCAGAGCTGGGAGCAGCAGGAAGGGGGCTCACCCCTGGCCTCCACCCCTGCGGGCAGGTCCCCCCTCCCCCGCCCCCGCCACACCCGGCCCAGCAGGGCGGCTCTGCTCTGCTGTTCCCTAGACGGAGGGGAAGAGCGAGGTTTGCCTGGAGTCTCACGCGTAGCCTCGCCACGGAGTCAGGGAGACGAGGCTCCAGGCCACAGCCACCCCGGGCGCCGGCCTCCACCTCTCCGGCCAGGTCCCCGGGATCAGGTGTCGGTGAAAACCATCCCGAGAACCATCCGGAAGCTCCGTTTCCAGGCAGGGCTAGGGTTCCAGAGGCTGCCCCCAGCTCGTTATCAACACGACATATCGGGTAAACTCCTGTCCCCTGGCGGCCTCCGGGAGGTCGGGGGCAGGGGGCGGGCACGCTGTCAGCCTCCTCCTGTCCGCTGGGCTCCTGTCGCTGCATCCTCCTAGCGGGCCAGGGGACAGGCCAGGGGGCGGGCCTGCAGCGAGGGTGCTGCGGGGAGGGGCCGAGCCGGAGCAGGGGTGCAGGCAGCCAGAGGGGGCGCTGGGACCCACCGCAGCCTCCGCAGCCCTCGGCCCAGTGGGTCCCGAAAGGCCTCCGTCTGGCGAGCGGAGGGGCCCGTGGCGGCTCGGAGCTGAGGCCCGGAGGGGAGACCAGGGGAAGCCTGCCTGTGCCTGAGAGCGTGGCGGGGGCACCAGGGCCCTGGCCCTCCAGGCGGGACGCGGGGCACCGGCTCCTGGCCCCCGGGCCTCAGACTCACTGGAGTTCATGCCGTGGCCACACTGGTCTCCAGTCACACGCGAATGTCATGGGACTTCTCAGCCTCCGCCACCTCGTGGGCCAGTTCCTCGTCACACACACACGCACGTGCACACATGCACACTATCGTGTTGCTCTGCTGAATCCTAACCAACACCTGCCAACACACACACACACACACACACACACACATGCACACGCGCGCGTGCGCGCACACACACACGCTCCATGCACGAGCCACGGAGGAGGAGGACGCGGGCCCCGTGCAAGCAGGGCTGGGTCTCCGCTAGCGCCGTGGCCAGCGCGTCACCGCAGCTCTGCCATCCTCCCCATCTCCGGGGACAGGACTGCCGCTCGGAGCCGCGGGTGGCGGACAGCAGATCTGGGGGTCCCTGCCCAGCTCAGGGTTTTGCCTCAAACCCCCTTGAGTCTGTGGTTCACGTGCAAACACTCAACCGCACGTGAGGACCACGTGTGTGCGTGCTGCCCTGGGTGTCTGCTCACACTCGGGTACACACGCGTGCACACACCCCTGGGATGGGACACCCCAGGCATGCACACATCGCAGGGACACCACAGTCTCCCGCACACATCCACCCCCTCCGCACGGCGACGGCCAGCCCCTGCCGGGAAGCGGGCGGAGGACGGAGTCTCCCCCCACCTCCCCCCACCCCCGTCCCCCGTCCCCAAAGCAATGACATCGCTCTCGGCTCCGGCCATCAGCAGCGGCTGATGGATCACCCTGCGTGATGACTCAGCGGCCATCAGCCAGTCTATAAAAAGGCATTAATTCTGCCGGGGTCGCCACGGGAAGGCACACGGTGCGGCCCCGCGGCAGCCTGTGGGGAGGGTGAAGGGCGTCCACCCCAGAGGCCGTCCCGGCAGCTGGGAGCTCAGTGACCATGGGGAGCCCCCAGCCCAAGCTTCTCTCCCGAGGGACAGAGGCGCCCCCTGAGCAGCCCCCCCCCAGGGGGCCCAGGGAGTCAGGAGAGCCCCCAGGGCCCGAGACACACTGGGAGCGTCAGCCACGCCCTGGGCCTGGCGCGGGAGCCATCACCTCCATCCCGGACCCATGCCTCTTCAGCATTCACCCCACGCACCCCCCCCCCCCCACGCCGCCGGGCGGAGAGAGAGCCCAGCTAGTGACTGGCCATCGTCACATGAAGCCGAACTAGCTCGCTGCTCCTGGCCCCGCCTGCCTCTGACCCTGAGCGGCTGCACGGCCTCGGGCGGGTGATGTCACCTCTCTGTGCCTCAGTTTCCCGCGCGCGCAGTGGGGCCGCCAGCTGGACCCCCGCAAGGCTCGCGGGAGGACTCGATGAGTCAGCGCCGAAAACCACCGAGACGCGGCCCCCGTGGCGTGGCAGGTCCACGCGTTCGTCCCATAGCTGAACACACGCTAGCGTCCCCGGAGCCTCCCGCCAGCCCTGGGCCGGCCCGGTCCTCGCCCCGTCTCCCGAGGAGGAGGCTGGGACCCCCGAAGGCGCCAGGACCTTCCCCGGGGACCAGCTGCTCCCCGAGGACCCAGACCAGGCCGTGGCCAAAGGCCCGCGGTCAGCACTCGGGGCCGGACACGCGGTGCGGCCGCGCAGGGAACGCCCAGGCCGGCATGTCTCTCTCCAAGCCGCCCGGGAGCCGGGGGCTCGCCCTGGCCGGTGCCTGCACAGGAGTCTGCTCTCAGCCGGGGCCTGGCTGCTGCCGGCCCAGCTCCTGGAGGCCCCGAAGCCGCCGCCGCTCACCCCGCTGTCCTGTCCCGCCCCACCCGCGGTGCCCGACGGCCAGCCCTGGAGGCCGCCTGTGACCCCAGGTCCGCTGCCCCCGGCTGAGCCCTCAGTGCCGCCTGGAGGTGACAGGGTGGCTGAGCGCGTCTGGCGGGCAGTTTGCCCTCCTGTTGGCTTGGGCAGAGCTGGGCCGCCCCGACCACCCTCCCTGCCCAGCCCACCCTCCCCGCCGAGCCCTGGTGACTCCAGTGCAGGAAGCCCTTTGTCTGCGCCCGCAGAGGGGGAGGGGCGGCTGGGCCTTCTCTGGGGGGGGGCGCGGGGAGGGGGGCTCGGCTTCATTGATCCCCAGGGGCTCAGGCCCCTCAGCCAGCGCGAGCCCAGGTGCGTGACTGTCACCAAGATAAAAGGGACGTAATTAAATTCCAATCAGCGGAGTGATTTGTTTTCATAATGTAATATTCCCTCCAGCCCCTGGGCCCGCAGATCCGTCTCCGTCAGGCCTGCCCGCGTGAGGGTCCCTGTGTGCCGGCTCCCGGCCTCCTGTCACCCGGGCCCAGCTGTGGGGGGACGACGGGAGGTGGTGTCCGTCCAGCTGCCCCCTCTGGGCCACACACCTCCCTGCCCACTCCAAGCTGCGGGGAGGAAGGGAAGTCACTTTTCTGAGGATGGTCACCTGCGGGGCCCACTCACAGGCGGCTCCCGGGCCGAGGAGGGGCTGGGACAGGCTGGGGCAGGGGTGCAGGCCGACGGGGGATGGTGAGTCTGTGCCGCCAGCCCGCGGGGCGTGGGGTGGTCTGTGTGGGAGCGCCAAGGCCAGCCGCCGCCTCCGCCTGGCCAGGTGAAGAACAAGGGGATCCCGGGACAGACGCCCCAGCCCGCGGCCCCCAGCTCTAGCCCCAGGCAGGTGACACGGCGCTACCCTCCACTCACCCTGCACCCCTGGGTCCCAGAGTCGCTGACTCTGAGACGCCCCACCTCCCGCTCACCCGCCGCCACCTCGCCCGCCCCCTCGCGGCTCTGGGAGACGCGCTGCCTCCCCCCCTGCGCTGTGTGTAGCCCTCACGGTTCCCGCATCCGTGCAGTCCGTCGGGGCCGAGAGGTCGCCGGGGTCAGGCAGACCTGGCTTCACACTTGGGGGCCACCAGGTGCAGCCCCTGGGCCATTGGGCCTCCTGGCGCCTCGGTTTCCCCATCCGAGAAATGAGCACCCTAACAGGACTCAGGTGGCAGGTGGCCATGAGAACAGAGTGCCCCCAGCCAGGCACCAGGTGCAGGGGTGCAGGGGAGCAGGGGTGCAGGGGAAGGACCCAGAACCTGTACTGGAATCGTGAGAGGAAGAGGAGCAAGGAAGGAATAATCCAGAGGTCAAGTCACCTGGAGGGGGAGAGGAAGGGGCAACAGGGGGGAGGAGGGGAGGCAGGAGGAAGGGGAGGGGAGGAAGGGGGGAGGAGGGGGAGGAGGAGGGGAGGCAGGGGGAGGGGAGGAGGGGGGAGGAGGGGAGGAGGGGGAGGCAGGGGGGAAGAAGGAGGAGGAAGGGAGGCAGGGGGAGGAGGGAGGCAGGGGGGAGAGCGGAGGGGGGGCAGGGGGAGGGGAGAGGCAGGGGGAGGGGGGAGGAGGGGAGGCAGGGGGGAGGAGGAGGCAGGGGGAGGGCGAGGAGGGCCTGTGCTCACTGTTTACACCTTTCTGCTTCTCTGTGGCTTCCACGTTTGCTAAAACGGGTCTGTTGACTTTCGGGGAAAGCGCGGGCTGTGTGTGGCCCGGAGCCTGGCGGGCAGAGGTGGCATTCATGAAGCTGCAGGGCAGGCGGGGGCGGGGGGGGGTGCCGACCTGGGAGGTGGCGGGCGGCTGGGAGCACAGAGCGTGTCTGTGGGGCGGTCTGCATCCAGGCCCCAAGCTCGCTGGCTGCCGTCCTCCTGCCGTGGAGAGCAGCACCCCCCCCCCCCCCCCCCAGCGCCGGGCCCAGCACCCACCCTCGGCCCCCTTCCCTCTCCAACCCACCGCGGAGGCGGCTCCAGCCCCGCGTCCTGGGGCGAGCGGCCACCACGCAGGGCCTGGGCCTCCGCTCTCGCTCCTCCCACGGGTGCCGCGTCCCCCCAGGCAGGTGGGTGGCTGCATCTCACGGGAGAGGAAACCAAGTAACTGCCCAGTCACACAGCTCCGGGGGCAGAGCCCGGTGCAGGCCGCGGGGACAGGGGACGGCGGAGGCCTGGCCCAGCACCCAGCACGTCCCGCGGGTGGCAGAGCGTTGGGAAGCGCGGTCCCGGGAGCGGGTGGACTTGCACAGCCGGCCACACGGCCGCTCCCAGGGCCCTGCCCCTGCTCGTGGACAACGCAGGCTTCCCGACCCCCACCCCCACGGGCACACACATTGGAGATGGGGACCCGAACCCGGGGGTCTGAGCCCCTCTGCCTGGTGCCTGGCAGCCCTGGCTCGGCTGCCCCAGCTCAATGGCCTCCACTCGGTGGCCCAGAGCCTTTGGGGTGAAGCTCTGAGCTCCCAAGCACCCCGACTCTGAGTGTCTTGTGAGTGAAGCTGGCGGGGAGGGGAGGGAGAAGCAGCGAAGGAGCTGCCCGCAGGGGCGGCGAAGCGCGGCTTCATTTACTGCGTTTTCAGTGACTTAGGGCGGGGCGGCCGGCTCGGAGCCCAATGCCAACTGCCGTCAGCTGGCACGGGCCGCCCAGGAGGGCAGGCGCCAGGCCCAGCAGCAGAGGGGG
Organism: Plecotus auritus; assembly: GCF_963455305.1. Lineage (NCBI taxonomy): Eukaryota > Metazoa > Chordata > Mammalia > Chiroptera > Vespertilionidae > Plecotus > Plecotus auritus. The sequence continues at coordinate 184,500,240 of NC_137776.1, read as the reverse complement.
TCCCGCTCGATTCGTCATGTCTGCCATGGGCGCAGGAGGGGAGCGGGCCTCGCCGCATCTTCCCGGGGTACCACCCCATCAAGGGCGGCCATCCACCTGTTGGCGCTCAGCCAGGGAGTGGGGTGGAGGTGGGCTGTCCCCTCCCACAGAGGCACTGCCCCGCGTGTCTCTCATTCAGGGCGTCCTTTCCGAGGCCGCTGCGCCACCTCCTGTTGCCCGTTCGCCGGCCGCCCGCCCATCTGTCCGTCTATCCATCTGCCTACCTGTCCTTCTAACCCTGGCTGAGGCCCGTGGCCCCATGCGGGTCTGTGAGATGGGGCTGTGGGAGGCGCGGGCTGGGTGGGGCCTGCATTTCCCCGGGGACAGGACAGCAGGTGCGAACAGGGAGGTGCAGGCACTCCTCCCAGGACAGGAAACAGCGAACCGGAGCCGATTCCTGGGGTGCCCACAAGACACTGTGTATGTGGAAGGGGGTCCCCGGGGCGGGGCCTCGGTAAGGAGCACCAGCCTCCAGTCAGACGGGCCCAGGTCGAATTCGGCTCCTCCTATAGCACCTCTGCTGTGTTGAGCCTCCCAGCCTCAGCTTCTGCATCTGTGAAATGGGGGTGCTGGTCCTGCCTCCCTGGGTCTGCTCCTGGCACAGGGCAAGCTGGGCTCCCAGGACGGGCTCCGCTGCAGCCGGCGGCCGCCAGCTTCCCCAGGAGGCCCCGCCAGCTCCTGGTGGAGAGACGCGCCAGGGAAGGCGCCAACCCCGGCGAGAGGGAAATAATGTAACCAGGAGGGAGAGCGGCGGCTTGTGCCAAGATGGTTATAGCAGCTCCATTCAGACTGCGCCGGGGGGAGGGCGAGGGGGGGGCGCCAGGTGCCCACATGGGGGCGGGGGAGCCAGCAGCCGGAAAGGCAGCTGTGCAGACCCAGTGGGCACACAGCACCGGGCACACAGCACCGGGCAGAACTGGTGGAGGCAGGGAGTGGGCAAGGCCAGGCAGTGGGCCACTGCACCATAGCTGCCCGGGGGTGGGGACGGTGCCCAAAGATGCGGGCAGAGGGAGCACAGAGGAAATGGGAGCTTGGGGTCTCCAGCGCCAGGGTCCCCAGCTCTGCAGGGAGCCCCCCAGAGCAGCTCAAGCCAGTCCGCATTCCCAGGGGGGCAGTGCAGGCCGGCACCTCCTCCTCCCTCACCGCCTGGAGCCATGGTGCCAGTTCCCTTAAACCTGGACAGCGCCCAGCCTGTGTGGCTCAGTGGCTGAGCGTCGACCTAGGAACCAGAAGGTCACGGTTCGATTCCCAATCAGGGCACATGCCCGGTTGTGGGCTCCATCCCCAGTGGGGGGCACGCAGGAGGCAGTGCTCAAGGATTCTGTCTCATCATTGGTGTTTCTCTCTCCCCCTCTCCCTTCCTCTCTGACATCAATAAAAATACATATTTTTTTAAAAACCCTGGACAGGGCCTGGCAGCGGGCGCCAGGAGCGGGCAGCTGCTACACTTGCACAGCGAGGCTGTCGGTGGAGGGGCTCCTGTGGAGGGGACCCCGTAAGTGCAGACTGCCTGGCACCCCCCAAGCAAGGCTCTTCTGGAAACGGGGGCCTGCGCCTTCTCACCGGCTCCCCCCCTCCAAGAGCTGGTCTCCTGGGCGAGCTGGGCAACCACTGCCCGCAGCCCTCTGGCACACGGTGCACGCTGGGATTCTGAGGGGGAAGGCAGTGCCAGGGGAGGACCCGAACCCTCCTCACCCCCTGCCCAGGCCAAAGGCACCTGGGGGCCCTCTGGGAGGGACATGGGCCGGGGGGAGACGCAGGAGCTAGGGGTGGATGGAGACCCGGCCAGGGAATGCAGCCTCTTCCACGCAGGCCTCCGTCACTCACGGCTCTGGGCTGTGCCCCCAGCAGGAGCCTCGGGCGGGTGGGGCGCCAGCAGGGAGCCGGCCTCTGGGGGTGCAGCCTAGAGCTCGCAGGAGGCGCTTGGGACCCTGGCGCCTGGGGGAGACAGGACCGGGACAGAGAGCTGTCAGTGCCCTGGGAGGTGGCAGGGCCACGCTCCCCAAGGACCACACCTCACTTGGTTTTTATTTGGTTAATCCTCACCAGAGGGTATTCCTCCCGCTGATTTTCGGGGAAAGTGGAAGGACGGGAAAGAGAGGGAGAGAGAAACATTGATGTGAGAGAAACAGCGATGGGTTGCCTCCTGCCTGCGCCCCAGCGGGGGTTGCGGGTTGAACCTGCAACCAAGGTACGTGCCCTTGACTCGGAGTCGAACCCGCGACGCTTCCGTCCACGGGCCGGCGCTCTAACCACTGAGCACTCCCGGGCAGGACTGGCACGTCACACAGCCCTTCCTTGGTCAGCGTTTCAATGGGTTCGTGGGCAGCACCACCTTTTTACAAACTTTAAGGGCAGGCCGCCGGGTCACGCTGCTCGGGCAGGGAGCAGAGGCAGAGGCGGGATTCGAACCCAGGTCTCCAGGGGGCCCTGGTTCTTTCTCCGCCGGACCACGTTGCCGGGGGCCATGGGTCCCGAATCCTAAAGTCCACGAGAAGAGGGCCCTGGGCTTGCTCCCCACCCTGTGCCCAGCACAGTGCCCAGCACCCAGGGCGGGTATGACCCCCGCCTGCCCTTGTCCTGGGCGTCCCCCCGACCCGGGCCCTGTGGGCTCATTCCCGCTCCTCTGGCCTGGACACGTCTGGGCTCAGGCTCTGCTCGAACTGGGGCGGCCCCTCCAGAACCCATGAGGAAGCGGAGCACGTACAGCCATTTCTCGGATGAGCTGTAATTTTCCTTCATTTCCCCTTCAAAACACACTAATTAAACGGACATTGTCGGGGCCGCCGATGGCGGTTTCTATAGAGCGCCCGCTTCCTGGGAGGCGGCCGTGTGCATTGTGCAAACTGCGCACATCCGCACACCCGTGCTCACACACGTGCACGCACGCACATCCGCACACACGTGCGCACACGCACACACGTGCACGCGCGGCTGCAGACGCCGCTCACCCTCCATGAGCGGCACCCGGCTCTCGGATCAGTCCCTCCACATCCCTGCAGCCCCAGGCCTGATTCCCCTCCCCCCTCCCCCGACATCCTGGCCCCCGAGGTCTGTGTTTGCCCGCGCCCCGTCCTCCTGGCCAGCGTGAGAGCTGAGGTCCCAGGAGGCCAGGCTGGCCCTAGCCCTGGCCATAGCCCCGGACCAGCCACTCTCATCACCTATCCACCTATCCCTCCTGCACCCGTGCAGGGCTGGGCACGAGCAGGCGCCCCATAGACACCTGGACGGAATGGCGATCCCCACACAGCACTGGGCATGCAGCACGGGCACACAGCACGGGCACACAGCACGGGCAGAACCGGGGGAGGCAGGGAGTGGGCAAAGCAAGGCCAGAGCCACAGGACTTGGCCAGACACGTGGGTGGCAAAGCCCGGCATTCAGCCTGCGGGGTGCTCTGGCCATCTTGGGACCAGCCCTGCCCTGACCCCGGCTCGGCCTGGCCACCCAGCCCGACCCCGTCTCGAGCTCAGAGCCCCACCCCCCTCAGGGCCCCAGAGCACGCGTGTGCGTGTGTGTACACATTTGGGGCAAAGCCGTGTCTCCCAGGTCCCACTAGGCCATGAGCTCTGGGCGGGGGGGGCGGGGGGCGGGGGGAGCAGGGGTGGTCTTGCTCAGCAAGCACCTGGGGACACTGGGACTTGCAGGGCCCCCACCTGCACTGTCCCCGAGTCCCCGTGGCTGGGCTGCCTGGGCCCGGGGCCCGGCCACTGTCCAGTCCAGTGTCCCCCCCCGCTCCTCTGGCCGAGTCCTCAGGCCGTGACCGTGCCCCAGGCTTGGGAAGGTGAAGGCCCCAATCAAGGAACCTTGACCCCGAGAACGAGGTCAGGCCAAGATCCCGAGACTGGGGGTGACTTGGGCTTCGAGGAAAGACGGGCCCCCCAGCCCTTCCCTGCACCCTCCCCACCCGAGGGCCGTGGCACCTGGAGGCAGGTGGTGGGCCAGGGTGCCAGGCTGATGCACCACCCCTGGGGGAGGGGCGGGGCCTCCAGGGTCCTGGGAGCTGCGCCTCCAGCGGCCTTGCCCCTCCCTCGCTGGACCCCTCAGTGCTGGGGGGGCCGGCCTAGACACTGTCACTGGGGCGGTGGGGAGCAGACCACACAGTGTACCTCTGAGAGGCCCTCAGGGTGGCCCGAGGCCCCTGGACAGGGTGACTTCGCGGGAGGGGCCGTTCTCCTGAGTCAGCACTTCACGTTCCAGAACCGGGAGCCAGGACCGCTGCCAGCCCTCCCGGGCGAGGTAGGCTGACACATGCGGGCCGATGATGGGTGCCCCGCAGCATGGTCCGAGGCTCCCCGAGGCCCCAGGGTGGAGGGCGGCGTGTCACCGGGCACTTCAGAGGAGAACACAGGCCTGGAGGCCGGGCTGCTGGCCTTGACCTCAGGCGGCCACTCGCAAGCTGGGTGACCTCAGGGTGGCGGGGAGGGGCGGGGGCTGGCCTCCCTGAGCCTCAGCGTCTTCACTGGTAGCGTTGAATGAAAATAGCCGTCAGTATAACAATACTGTCATGTATCAGTCAGTTTTTGCTGTGTAACAAACCACCCCAAAACTCAGTTAAACACCTAACAGGGGTGTCCTGGCCCATGGGTCTGTGGGTAGGAGTGGTTCTGGGGGGGCTGGGTTCGGGGTCTGCTCCCACATTTCCTGCTCCCCACCCCCCGTCACCCCAGGGCAGGTCGCCCGAGCAGGAGGGAGCCACAGGCCTCAGCAGCCTGCCCTCGCTCACCTCCACCAGCCCCAGCCGTCCACGGCTCAGCCCAACAGGGTGGGGCAGCGAGCCCCCTCCATGCCAGGGAGAGGCCAGGGAGGAGCCTCAGCCTCGGAGGCTGTGAGGAGCCGGGCGCCGGGCCAGGGCCCCGCCTTCAGTGCAGGCGTTGGGACATGCGTTGCCCAGCGCTGTGTCAGGACACAGGAGCTCTGCCCCACCCCGCCCACAGGACTTGGCCGGCTCTGCTACGTGCCCGTGGAGGCTGGGGGGCGGGGGGGGGTCGGATACCCTCTGAGGACCCCCCATCCCAGGCCCCTGTGCAGGGTCCTCAGATACCCCCACCCCCAGGCTACCTCTGCACGCACCAGCAGCCTCCGCCATCTGGGGTTCTGTCTGGCCCGCAGCCCCGTCCACCCTTATCTCCAGGGACATGGCCTCAGAGAGGAAGGTGCACCGGCCTCAGCACCCTTTGGGGCTGCCAGGCACCTCGGCACCAGCCCCACCCCCAATGTGGACCGGCCCTGCCACCTGGCCACCGAGGCCCTCATAGCCCAGGAACCGCAGACAGAGCGGGTGGAGGTGCTGGGAGGCCTCTCGAGCTGTCCACCCGTGAGCAGAGGGGAGGCGGGGGCGAGGCAGCCCGCCGGGCCCCGTTGTTGGCTCTGGATGGGCCTCCCCTCGAGGCAGAAGGCTTCCCTTGCATGCCTCCAGAGACGGGCACCTCGCTGCCACGGAGGCAGCTGGTCAGGAAGCTCCTCCTTGTTTGACCTGCGCCACGCCCGGGGCCCCACACCCGCCTCCACGGGGCAGCCCGTCGGCATGGGTTGAGCACCTGCTGAATGCAGTGCTGGGCTGCTGTGGATGCTGTCGCCCAGCCCTGGAGGCTCGGGAAGCTCAGACCCTGCAGGGCCACCTGGCGGGAAGCTCAGCTCTGCCCTGCTGTCTGCCAGGGCGGCCACCGCCCCTGCCCCTGCCCCCGGGTCCCCTGGCCAACAGCAGCAGGGCACCACCCACCGGGAAGCCTGAGCGACAGCAGCTTCACACACCTGCCTGGGGGCATCTTCAGGGTGCTGGGGGGGGGGAGGGGCGGGGACATGGGTGAGGGAGGGGGAGGCGAGGAAGGGGGAGGAGACAGCGCGAGCTGCCACCTCGGCTCCGTTGTCTGTCTTAGCCCCACTTAGCCCGGCTGTTAAAGAGATTCCGAGGCAATTAGGCTCCGGGGAAGCCATAAATCTCAGTAAGCATCCCTCCCTGCTCTCCTCCTTGAAACAACAGATACAGTTTCACTGGTGGCGGCCCGGGTCCCAGAGAGCTTTCTGATAAAAAGCCACTTCTTCAAAACATCCAAACCAAGTTCCTCTCATCTTTCAAACCACCAAGGGTCAGGTTTCCCCAGAGGGGACAGAGGCCCGAGGCGGGAGGCGGGAGGAGGCGGGAGGAGGCCGGGTTGGCCAGGGTGGGTCTGCCCACGCCAGGCTACCGGGTCAATGGTAAGGCTGCGGGGTCAGAGGCCATTCCGTGGCCTCCGTGAATGGAACAGAGCCCCTCTGAGAGGTGGCCGTCAAACCTCTGCTTGATTGCCACCAGCGACGGGGGGCTCACTCCCTATCAAAGCCAGGGTCTGCCCTGCAGCACGGACGCCCGGTGTGAGCATGGTCTCCGGCCACTTCCTTCTTAACTCCCTCCATGTGCGTCTGGATCCCTCTGACACACACCTCTCACACACACGTGCTCACACACGTGCTCACACAGGTGCACGCATGTGCGTGCACGCTCTTGAATCCTGATATCGGGGTCCGTCCTGGGCCCCAGCCCTCCCGGGCTTGGCACCGGCATCACGAATTCCCACGACGCTTAGAAGGACACAGGCTCAGAGGTGGTGGTAGCCCGCACAGGGCCACACAGCTCAGAGCCGGCCACGCTGGGGTTCTACCAGCATTGCTGCTTTTTAAAAAAAAAAAAAAAAATTTATTGATTTCAGAAAGGAAGGGAGAGGGAGAGAGAGATAGAAACATCAATGATGAGGGAATCATTGACCAGCTGCCCCCTGCACGGCCCCCACTGGGGATGGAGCCTGCAACCCAGAATCAAACCATGAACTCCTGGTTCATAGGTCAACGCTCAGCCACTGAGCCACGCCGGCCGGACTCTAGTAGACTTTTCCGTGCTGATCCCTGTCATTTCACGGGTGCCCACACACACTGTCACCGTCTCCTCAAGGAGATCCCGCTGTGGCCCGAGCCCGCAGGCTGTGCCGGGCAGGGGCAGGGGCAGGGCTGCCGATGGGACCGGCCGTCCACAGGGCACACCGCCTCCTCCTTGACTGCGCATCAGGCAGGGGGAATCCATCCACCACTCAGACACGCGGGAGGCGCCGGGGGCTAAGGCCAGGATAAGCGGCTGACCTGGGCCCTGGCCTGGCGCTCCCGATGCCCGTGAGTATGTGCCAGGTGATCCGTTCCTAAGGTCTAACATAAATGTCTGATCCCTGTGCTGTGCACCCGAAACTAATATAATATTGTGGGCCCACTGTAATGGGAAAATAATTTTAAAAAACACACACACACACACACACGAAGTGCTGATAACAGCAGCCCGAGCGCTGGCTCAGCGCCCCGTCAGGCCCCCTCCGGCTGGGCAGCTGCGCCCAGCTCCCGGCCACACCGCCTGCGGTCGGCGGCGGCCGCCAGGGCAGACCCGGTCCAACGCCAAAGCCTCTGCTCTCGTCCCTGCTTCGAACCCCCTCCCGGGAGTTCCTGCTCCCGTTCCAGGCCACGGTCACCTCCACGTGGACAGCTGGGCCCAGCTACTGGACAAACAGTCCTGCTCCTCCCGAAGAGCCAAAGTCCCATCATCCCGTCCACGCGCCGCTTCCAGTGACCCCGGCCTCCCCTGGCAAGGCCAAGGCCGGCCACTGGCGTGGACGTCAGCCAGCGCCGGTCCAGGGGCCCTGACCCGTGGGAGAGAGAGCGGGACTGGAGGGGTCCGGAGGACGGCCAGCCCGGCTGGAAGGAATGGCGGGGGCGGGGACGGTGAGGTGGACCACGATGGCTCCTAGGGAAGCCGGCACCGAGCCCGCCTCTGCGGGAAGGGCAGCTCCCGGCCGGCACACACCTGCCAACTCCCCCAGGGACCCCTACCTCCAGGTCCCAAAGCCTGAGGGTTACACCCCCTTCTCAGGCCGACTATGAGGGCAGGGAGTGCTCCCGGATCCCACCCCTCGGGGAAGGAAGATCCCCAGACCCCCACACCCCTCATCTACGAGGTTGCACCCGGGGAGAAGGTATGGAGGGCCTGGGCTCCAGCAAGGCCAAAGGCCATTTGTCCACCCACCCACGGAGGGGCTCAAAGCTGGGATTCCGGCCGAAACCGGTTTGGCTCAGTGGATAGAGCGTCAGCCTGCGGACTGAAGGGTCCCGGGTTCGATTCCGGTCAAGGGCACGTGCCTTGGTTGCGGGCACATCCCCAGTAGGGGGTGTGCAGGAGGCAGCTGATCGATGTTTCTCTCTCATCGATGTTTCTAGCTCTCTATCCCTCTCCCTTCCTCTCTGTAAAAAATCAATAAAATACATTTTAAAAAAAAGCTGGGATTCCGGATATGGACTGAGATGGTGGGTCCAAGGCCCATCCAGGCACCCAAGCCCTCACCCACCTACCACCAGATCGTCCACCCACCCACCCACCGCCACCTCCTGAGCGGTTCCCAGCCCCCCGAGGGCATTGGGCGTTTCTTCGAGGGACTGGCCGATCCCTGGGCCCATCAGAGACCCAGGGAGGTGGGGCTCTGGGTCGGTCATCACCTGTCAGCGATGACACTTAGAAAGCCTGTCTGTCGAGAACTCTGAAGCTCAGACCCAGGCCCATGGCCTTGACCGTCAGCCCGGGCCGCGTTTCCCAGCACACACCGCTTAATGTTTAACCCACCAGAGCATTTCCAAGCGCTAATGACACGACATTAATTCTGCACAAATAAGAAAGTTCAGAGTGGCCGACCCAGAAGCCATCAGGCATCAGCCGGGCCGCCACCTCCCCTCTGTCCACCCAGGTCTCGGCTGGGCAGTCCAAGGGCTGGGGCGAAGGGCCTCGCTGGCTCACCAGCTCTCGGGGGTGCGGGGTACAGTGGGGGGACCTCAGGAGCACAGAGCCCCACTCTGACCTCCCCCACCTCAGCTGTTCCTAGACTGTGCTCAAAGGCGCCTCCTCCAGGCAGCCCCCCGGCCCCCCGCCCCCACCAGAGTCCCACTTCCTGAGCTGGTCTGTGTCTCGCCTCTCCTGTGGGTGTGGGGGGTAACCAGCAGCCCTCTTTCTTAGCCACACCCCCCCTTAAAGCACACCTGCAGGCAGCTGCTCCTGGAAGCACAGTGGGGAGCAGAGAAGGCCCCGTCCCCCGGGGACTGTAGAGCACACCCCAGAATTGTTACCCTTCCCACCCCGGGGAGGGCACCTACCCACCAGCACCCCAATTGAGGGTCATCCGTGGGGCGTTAAGAAGCCAGTATCCCTGCCCTGACAGGTTTGGTTCAGTGGATAGAGCATCGGCCTGCGGACTGAAGGGTCCCAGGTTCGATTCCGGTCAAGGGCATGTACCTTGGTTGCAGGCACATCCCCAGTGGGAGGTGTGCAGGAGGCAGCTGATCGATGTTTCTCTCTCATCGATGTTTCTAACTCTCTATCCCTCTCCCTTCCTCTCTGTAAAAAAATCAATAAAATATATTAAAAAAAAAAAAAAAAGAAGCCAGTATCCCCCGCAAACCTCATCTGTAACCCATGGAACACGGAAGGCCTGCAAGGGACGTGGAACAGCACCCAGCACCCTGGACCCCAGCAGGCCCCTCAGCTGCTGCGTCAGCGCCGCTAACCCTGAACAGCTCTGTGGGGAACGGCGACCGCCCCCATTTTACAGATCAGGAGACTGAGTCTCTGCTCTGACCGCTGGCCCCACGGTGTGCTCGAACCTGTGGGCCACACGCCCTGAACCTCCAGCCGCCCGGGCTGGGCCGTGTGCGGGGGGGCTCGGAGCTCCCAGTCGGGAAGGCAGTGGAGGAGGCCGCCTTCCCCTGCGCTGTCCCCGGGGGTCCACCCGGCGGGACAGCGTGCAGGACAGGGGCCGGGAGGCCTGGGAGAGCCGGCTTGTTCCCTGGGCTGTGGGCCCCCCGCCAGCACGGAACCTCCCTCTTCCACCCGGAGGGAGCGGGCCGGGCAGGCGCAGGCAGTCGCGGGCCTGCATCGGAACTCAGCATTCCTGAGGACGGCGGCGGCTCCCGAGCCTGATTAGACAGAACGTGCCGTCCTGTCCTCACGGAAAACTCCACTGCGGCTCCGACGCGAGGCCCCCGAGGAACGGAGAGCAGAATGCGGCCCAGACCTGCCTGCCGCCGGGGTCCTCCGCCCGCCCCCCCCCCCCCCCCAGCCCACCACCAGGTCTGGGCTTGGCCCCGTGGATTCCAGAAGCAGAACGACGTGATTAAACTCCCGCCCCCACTTTGTACTAACAGCGCCCGAGCTCCGAGCCTCGGTGTTCCCGTCTGTGAAATGGGGATAACAATGCAATGCGCTGTGAGGCTCGTGGCGGGGCGGGGGGGGGGGGGAGCAGGCAGATACACAAGTGGCTGTGTGTCTCTCCGGCGGCCAGCTGCCCCCCGGGATTCCCGGAGCTGAGGTCGGGGCCTTCCAGAACGCGTGGCCTGGCGCCCCTGTCCCGGGCGCAGGCAGACAGGGGTGCAGGGTCAGTGATCACCTGGCAGGAGGTGAGCATCCTCACCTTTGTCCCTGAGCCGGCCTTATCTCCTCTCCTTGCAGTCTGTCCTCCGTCTGTTTGTCCACGTCACGGCGATGGGCAGCTCCACGAGGCGGGGGCAGGCAGGCAGGAGCCGGGGCGGCCGGGTCTGGGCGTGGGGAGCCCCAGCCAGCGCAGCCAGGGCCCTGGAGGGCCTCCCGGGGCTGTGCCCCCAGACCGTGCCCCCAGCCCCACCTCACAGATGGGGACAAGGGGTCCAGAGATGGGAATGGCACCTCATCCAGAACTCAGGCCTCCTGCCTGCTTGGTGGACAGTGAACCCCGAGGCTTGGGAAGTGGGGTGCCCGCTCCCTCTGTACCCTAACCTGGCCCCAGCTCACCCACAGCTCAGGGCCTGGGCTGTGGTCCAAACAACGCCGGGGGAGACCGGGTCCACGCCGCAGTGCTTCTGCTGCGAATGCGACGTCCTCTCTGCAGGGCACGGTGCTACACCTTCCAGAAGCTTCCACGAAAACCAAACCAAAACTCAGGCCCAGGAAAGGGACGCAGGCGAGCCAGGGCCACCATCTGGGCGCTGTGTGGGAGCCGCACTGGCCGTGGGAGCCACATCCCCGCACGCAGGCCCGGGCAGCGCCCACCCTAAGCGACCCAGGTCCCCGGCTCCCCTGCCCACACGTGTACAGCGATGGCCCTGACACGTGGGGAACTTCAGCCAAAGGCGCAGGGGCTGCCCGCCCCCACCCCCGCCGCACTGCGGAGCGCCCCCCTAATCCTTAAACACAACCCCCCCAGCTGCAGCGTGCAGTAAAGAAAGGATCATCAGTATTAATATCGGTTATTGTCATTGATTTCAGCTTTAAGGAATTGATTTCCAGTCGGGGCCCCTTTATGAGGCTCTTTGCAGAAGACGCATGGAGGCGGCCCAGCTGTGGGTACCAACTGGCCCCTCTGCAGCCGGGGCTGTGAACTCGCCCCGAGGGGCCTGAGGAGTGGGGACCCCTTGCCCTGCTCTGCCCTCCACAGGAGCTGACATTGGGCTGGGGGGGGTCCTCCATCCAAGGAACGCAGACCCTAAAAGGCCACATCTTCTCGGCTCCCCACTCACCAAACAGCCTGATGCCAGGACCCATCCGTCCCCCCCTGCCCCTTTCCGTTCCTCACTGAAGAATTTACAGAGACCGGCACCGGGGTCGCACACAAGAGCCAGACAGGGGCCCGGCCGGCGGGGCTCAGTGGTTGAGCGTCGACCTAGGAACCAGGAGGTCACAAGCCCGGGTTGTGGGCTCCATCCCCAGTGTGGGGTGTGCAGGAGGCAGCCGATCAGGATTCTCTCTCATCCTGGATGTTCCTCTCGCTCTCCCGCTCCCTTCCTCTCTGAAATCAATGAAGATACATTTAAAAAAGAAAAAAGAGCCGGACAGTAATGCGACCACCCGGGCATCGTACCTGACGGGGCAGCACAGAAACTGCAGCCCGAGGGTGGCCGAGGGTCCTGCCATGGGCATTTGCTGCCCCCCTGTGCGCAGGTCGGCCCAGGAGCCACTCTGAGGACCCAGTGGCCTCCCTGAAGTCCCAGGGAACTGCAGGCTCCCGACCACCCCAACCCACCCTCCTCGCTGGGGACACCCTCGTCTCCTGGGCCACCGGCGCTCCTGCGTCCCCTCAGCGGTGTGGGCGAGGTCAGGGTCCCGGCCGCAGCAGAGATTCCCAAAGTCGCCACCCAGGTGGGAGGCAAGGTGGAGTCCACCTCCCGCTGACCCCAGAGCCCAGGTCATCCCGGGAGGCTGGCCACACCCCTCGTCAGGCCCCACGACGGCCTGGCCTGGGGCTGCGCCCTGAGGGGCCCCTCGGGGTCCAGGCGTTGGCACTGAGCAAGCAGCTTCCTTCCCCTCCCCCTCCCCCCGCCATGTCCCGTGCCACCCGCCCGTGGGAGCCGCCCTCCTGTGCCAGACAGGGCGGGCGGGCGGCGAAATGCTTTCTGCAACCGGCCTCAGCCTCCAGCCTCCCACGTGGCCCCCAATCCGAGGAGCAGCAGGCATGTCCCTCTCCCAGGGGCGCCCCTCCCGGCGAGGACCCACGCGTTACCCAGTGTCATCGGAGCCCAGCGAGGGCGCCGCTGGACGTGAGTGACAGGCCGGGGTGTGAAGGGCCAGGTGCCCACTCCGAGCGCGGGAGGAAAAGCTGGGTGACCCTCCGTGATAAAATGGGTCTTTAAATAATTATCTCAGTCCCTCCTTGAAAGCCACGTTGGGCACGATGACTTTAAATATTGTGTTCGCCTGTTACCGGCTATCAATTAATCGCGGCGCCGTCCGGGGGTGATTGGGAGAGCGCGGCGGAGTAATTAGCACGAGGCGCGAAGCTGCCGCCAAAGAGGCATATTTTACACTTAAGTTATAATTAAATGTAGCGCAATCTCCCCCACCCAGCGCACAAACAGCCCGCGCCGCCTCCCCGGGCTGCGGCTCTAATCCACGCGTTTACGTCTCCGCCGCTGGGAGAGGGCGGCCCGCTCTGTGCGCCCAGGGCGGTCGGTCGCGGCAAAGGCCTCTGCAACATCCAGCCCCTGGCCTCAGCCTGCAGGGGGAGCCGCAGCAGGAGCGCCCTGGCCTTGGCCGGGGTCAAGGGTCAGGACCAGCTGAGGGTCCGGGGTGGAGAGATGGAAGCCCTGTGGGCTGGGCGCCAGCGAGGGGCCAGCAGGAGCCCCGGGCAGCACCACCGCCTGGGAGGCCTGGGACGGTGCCCCGAGCTGGAGCCCCACCGACCCGGCGAGAGCAGCCCCCTGGCCCCGCCCTTGCCCTAACTGCTCGTCTCATTGGAGAGTAGCGCAGCCATAAACTCCCCTTCTGGAAACTGAGGCAGGAACGGGGCTGCCCAGAGCCTCGAAGCTCTCCTGGGACAATGTTTGCGCTCTGTCCCCCAAAATGGGCAAATTCCAAGACTGCCTGGCCCCCGAGGGTGCGGAAGCCGATTACAGCCCAGACCCTGTGACGGGGGATGAGCTCCCAGACCCAGAGCCGGTCCTCCCCAGCCTCTGCGGAGGCCTGGAGCTGGGGCTGGAACTGGGCCTGGGGCTGGGCCTGGGGCTGGAGCTGGAGCTGGAGCTGGGCCTGGGCCTGGGGCTGGAGCTGGGGCTGGGGGCTGGGGCAGGGGCTGGGGCAGGGGCAGGGGCAGGGGCAGGGGCAGGGGCAGGGGCTGGGGCTGGGGCTGGGGCTGGGGGCTGGGGCTGGGGCTGGGGCTGGGGCAGGGACAGGGGCAGGGGCTGGGGCTGGGGCTGGGGCAGGGGGCTGGGGCTGGGGCTGGGGCAGGGGCAGGGGCAGGGGCAGGGGCTGGGGCTGGGGCTGGGGCCTGGGGCTGGGGCAGGGGCAGGGGCTGGGGCTGGGGCTGGGGCTGGGGCTGGGGCTGGGGCTGGGGCAGGGGCAGGGGCAGGGGCTGGGGCTGGGGCTGGGGCAGGGGCAGGGGCAGGGGCAGGGGCTGGAGCTGGGGCAGGGGCAGGGGCAGGGGCAGGGGCTGGAGCTGGGGCAGGGGCTGGGGCTGGGGCTGGGGCTGGGGCAGGGGCAGGGGCAGGGGCAGGGGCTGGAGCTGGGGCAGGGGCAGGGGCAGGGGCAGGGGCTGGAGCTGGGGCAGGGGCTGGGGCTGGGGCTGGGGCAGGGGCTGGGGCAGGGGCTGGGGCTGGGGCTGGGGCAGGGGCAGGGGCAGGGGCTGGAGCTGGGGCAGGGGCAGGGGCAGGGGCAGGGGCTGGAGCTGGGGCAGGGGCTGGGGCTGGGGCTGGGGCTGGGGCAGGGGCAGGGGCAGGGGCAGGGGCTGGAGCTGGGGCAGGGGCAGGGGCAGGGGCAGGGGCTGGAGCTGGGGCAGGGGCTGGGGCTGGGGCTGGGGCAGGGGCTGGGGCAGGGGCTGGGGCTGGGGCTGGGGCTGGGGCTGGGGCTGGGGCTGGAGCTGGGGCTGGGGCTGGGGCAGGGGCTGGGGCTGGGGCTGGAGCTGGGGCTGGGGCTGGGGCTGGGGCAGGGGCTGGGGCTGGGGCTGGGGCTGGGGCTGGGGCTGGGGCTGGTGCTGGGGCTGAGGCTGGGTGGGACTGGAGTGCCGTCGGGGCAGACAAGGCCTGCTGCCCTCACCAGGCAGGGTCCCAGCTCAGTGCCGGCCCTGGTCCCTCTGCAGTTGGTGCCATGGGGCCATCGCCCCCTGGACAACGGGGACACTGAAGCTCAGGGAGGCCGAGCAGAGAGGCCAGCAATGGAGGAGCCAAGATTCAAGGCCAGCGTGTACCCTCGGCCCTCTGCCCACACCGAGGAGGGGTGCCCACACGGGCCACATGGGAAGAGGGGGAATCAACCCTGCCCCCCTTCCTGGGCAGGAAACAGCCCCCACCAAGGCCCCTTAGTCAGCGGGGCAAGCAGGACAGAGGACCACAGACAGGGCGGCTTAAACAAGGGAAATGGCCCTGGCCGGTGTGGGTCAATGGATAGAGCTTCGGCCTGCGGACCGAAGGGTCCCGGGTTTGATTCCGGTCAAAGGCACGTACCTCGGTTGCAGGATCCTCCCCAGCCCGGGCCCTGATCGGGCACATGCAGGAGGCAACCAGTCAATGTGTTTCTCTCATATCGATGTTTCTCTCTTTCTTTCCCTCTCTCTTCCACTCTCTAAAAATCCCTCTCTTTTCCACTCTCTCGAAAAATCAATGGGTTTTAGAGAGAGTGGAAGAGAGCCAGAAAGACGGAGAAACATCGACTGAAAAATCCTCGGGTGAGGATTAAAAAAATAAAAAGGGGGGGAGTGGATTGTCTCGCAGCCTGGGGGCCAGCGGTCCAGGATCAGGGTGTCCGGTGAGAGCTCCCTCCCTGGCTCACAGGTGGCCCCCCTCCATGTCCTCCCGCTCCCCTCCTTTTCCCAGGGGGCACCAGTCTTTCGGAGCAGGGCCCCACCCCATGACCTCAGTTAACCTCAGTCCCCTCCCGAAAGGCGCCCTCTCCACATACAGCCACCCGGGGGTTTCGTCGGGGCTTCCGCACGGGAATTTAGGGGAACGTTACTCGGACCAGGACAGGAGCGAGGAGCCGGGACACCAGCATCACGTACCATGAGACTCTGAGGCCAGAAAACCCTCAGCCAGAAGCCAGACACGAGACCCACCAGACCCCGGCCCCACGGACAGGCCGATGGGTGGCCTGGGCCCCGAGCGGGCTGGGTGACAGAGGTCACATTCCCCCAAATCACTGACCACCCACCGGTTAACTCCAACCGCCACGTACCACGCAGAACCGTGCACCCCAAAGTGCCCGGCTGGCCGGGTTCTCACAAAACCCGGATCAATACCCCACAACCACCCTCAGACGACGAGGGAGCAGCGCCACAGAGCCAGGCTCCTGAACCCCCTTCGCTGCCCCCCACTCCCGCCCCCACCTCCATTCTGGGCGCTGCATGGGGAGAGGCCCTGAATCAGTTTGAGGCCATTTGAACCCAGAGGCGGCTCCGGGGGAAACGGCCGAGGCTGATCCCTGTTTCCTCTGGGAAATCCACAGCTCTCGGCTCCTCAGGGGAAAGGCTGCGGGGGCCCACGGGCGGGGCAGGGCCCTCCGACGGCGAGCTTTGTGCGGCCGGATCAGCAGCTGGTGGAGGAAGCAGCCTGTCGACTTCACCGCCGGCCAGAAAACTCAGGGGAACATGCTCAGGTCACAACACACGGGGCTCCCCGGGGACCCCACAGCCCCACACGTCGGGGATTCGGCAGCTGGCCGGCCGGCGCTCAGGGCGGGGGGTGCGCAGCCAGCGTGGCCCACAGCACCCTCCGGGGAAACACCCAGTGCCACCCCAGCCGCCCGCAGCCGCGAGCAAGGCCAGGCTGGCTGCAGCCCAGACCGCTCTCCCCCGAGTCCTCCGGGGCCTCGGTTTACCTGCCTGTCCAAGGGGGGCACCCACGCTCGCCGGCATGGTCCCAGTGGCCACACAGGAGGCACCCTCAGGGGCGTGGGTGTGGGTGCCCTGGGAGGAAGGTCAGGGTCACCCGTCCTCCCCAGCAGGTCGGTCACTAATAGACACCGACGCCCATCCCCTCGCCACAAACCCATTTTCCTCCTCAGACTCGTGGCACGAAACCAAGCCATTTGCAGCTCCAACCTCCTGGGCACCCCACCCTCACACCTCCGCCCCCACATTGCCTCTGGGGCTTGGCCAGGGCAGGCCACCCTGTCAGGCTGCGGCGAGGGGGGCGGAGCAGGGACCTCCAGAGACCAGGCGAGTGGGGAGACCACAGAGGCGGAGGCGGGAGGAAGGGGCCCGGGCGGGCGGGGGCTGCTGGGCGGCAGGTCCAGGGCTTGTGCAGCCCCCGCAGGGCCAGTCGGACCCAGAGTCCACCGCCCACCTGTCCGGGCACTGGGCACACCCTGCCTGGCCCCGGGCTGCCCCCGTTCCCGATGAGGGCGGTGGGCTGGGGGGGCCCGGGAGGAGGGAGGAGAGGAGAGGAAAGTGCCAGCCCAGAGCAGGCTCTCGGGACGCTGCCATGGGGACAGGCGTAAACAGACATTCACGAGGGGCCGGGCCGAGTGCTTCCCAGGCTCTGAGCGTGGCCGTCGCCGGGGCCTGGGACACTCGGACCCGGATGCCCACCTGGAGGGACACAGCCGCACGGGACCCCGGCAGAGCGGGGGTCAGTACCCCCTCCTCTCGGGCAGGGGCAAGGACGGAGCGCTCCTGGCTGCGGACACGGGGGTGGGGGGGGCGGGACTGGAGGGTTTCCGAGGCCCAGGCCCCCAGGGGACGGTCAGGGTGGGCTGGCTGCGCTCATTCCCGTGTGTGGACACCGGCGCACGGCGCACGGCTCACTAAGCGCTTCCCGGCCTCGGGCCCCTGAACCCCAAGCTCCTGCTCCGCTCCACACCCCAGGACCCTGAGGTCCACCTCGCCGGCCTTCAGGGGGCATCGAGCCCAGAGCCCCCTCTGACCTCCAACCTGAGGCCCGGCCGCTGCCTCTGCCCTCGGCTCGGGCCCTCGTGGAGCGAGGAGGCCGCAGAGAGATGGCCGTGGGACCGGGAAATGCAGGAATGTCCGCGCCCCCCCAGATGGCCCACCTGGCACCTGGACACCCTGGGCACAGGGCCAGGCCCCCGGGCACCCACAGCAGCGGGTAAAGGGGAGAGACAGTGAAAGCAGGAGCCGTGGCACCGGGAGGCGGGCGGGGGGAGGGGCGGGCTCCTCTGTCGGGTCGGGGCTGCACGCGGGAGGCAATGAGCAGTGTGCTGGACGCTGGACGGGGCGGGGGGCCGCCAGCCACCAAGGGGGTCGGGAAGGGGTCATGCCGAGGTGCCGAGGTGTGATGCCTGCGGACTGGTGTTCTGGGAAGTTCCCTCGGCTGCTGTGCGGGGAAGGATGGAGGAGGGGCACCCAGTGACCCCGGAGCTGAGAGTCCCCGGGCAGAGCTGAGCAGGACGAGGGGTCAGTGATCCAGACTAGAAGCAAGGCCCACCTCCTCGCTGGTCCTTCCGCTGACCATAACCCCGGACCGGCCGGAGCCCAGGCCCCATAGCAAAACCCCTGAGGCGGCTCAGGGGTTGAGCATCCACCTATGAACCAGGAGGTCCCGGTTCGATCCCATGGCAGGGCACAGGCCCTGGTTGCGGGCTGGATCCCCAGCAGGAGGCATGCAGGAGGCAGCCGGTCAATGATTCTCCCTCAGCATGGATGTTTCTCTCTCTCTCCCTCTCCCTCTCCCTTCCCCTCGGAAAGCAATAAAAATCTATTTTTAAAAATAAATAAGTAAAAAACAAAGCCACACTGTGGAGCGGAGCTGCACCCACCAACCAGGCTGATGTCCAGATGGCCCGGAGCTCAGGAAGCAGCAGGGCCTGGGGGAGCGCAGGGGGCAGGGGACGGGTGTGAGGGGTCCCCCTACGGCTTGCGGGTTAGGAGCGCTGGTTGCAAAGGCTGGAAGCGGGAGGGGGCGGCCGGAGGGGGCGCTGGGCGGGGAAGAGGCCCCGGGCATAAGCCACGTGAGAGAACCAAGGCAAAGGTCATTCTCCCAATTACCAGCCGCGGGGGGAGGGGCAGCGGGGGACCCTCTCACACAGGATGGCTGGCTCCTCTCTCAGCCCCGGCCCCCAGCACCCAGGTCGAGGCGGCTGCCCCTTTGGGCCACAACACCTCTCCCCTACAGCCCTCTATGGGGCGGGCCCTGTGCTGGCCCCGGGACAGTGGGGCTCATGCCATGGGTGTGGGGGGACCCTGCTCGGAGGTCCAGGCCTTAGAAAGATGGGGATGGAAAGGGCGTCTCACTGTCCCTCGTACCCCAGCTCTGTTTCGGGGAGCAGCGGAGTGAGTTACAAGGTGACAGTGATGACTCGGGGGCCATCCTATCAGCAGGGTGCTCAGCGTTCTGCCGAGAAGGGGGGCTCCTCCCAGGCGCCCCCCACCCCCCCGTGCCGGCTCCCAGCCTCCAGCCTTGTAATGATTCATTTCACCTCGGACCCGTGTTAGAGGACCCGTGTTGGGGGCCAGCAGCCCTGGCCGGCTGGCCCTCTGTCCAAGCCCACACCCTCCGCTCCCGGGGTGAGCCCAGCTGGCCCTTTAAGAAGCTGGGGCCGCGGCTGGCACAGCGCACAGCTGGCCCCCGCGGAGACGGGCACGTTCCTGATCCTTCTGGAAGGCTGAATTGGAGAGGAGACAAAATGTTCTTGCGCAGCGCAGTAAACAAGCCTGAAGTGTTTTGAAAGCCTCTGCCGGCGGACAGGCCTGTGAAATAAATGCAAGAATTGCAAAAGGCCCAGCTGCTGGGGGAGCGTGGGCGGCGGGCACCAGGCTGCCCCCGGGCTCCGGGGGAGGAGAGAGGGAGGGAGGGGGGGAGGGGGTGCTCCAGGCTGCGCTGGCTGCGTGGACAGATGTGGGCTCCGCGTGGGTGCATACACACGTCTCTGCTGTGAACATGGGCGTGCGCAAATGCACATGGCTGTTTTGTGCATGTGACTGGGTCTGTCTGCACAAACGGAGCATGTGTTGTGTGTGTGAGTGGCTGGGTCTGTCTGCACACACGGAGCATGTGTTGTGTGTGTGAGTGGCTGGGTCTGTCTGCACACACGGAGCATGTGTTGTGTGTGTGAGTGGCTGGGTCTGTCTGCACACACGGAGCATGTGTTGTGTGTGTGAGTGGCTGGGTCTGTCTGCACACACGGATCATGTGTTGTGTGTGTGAGTGGCTGGGTCTGTCTGCACACACAGAGCATGTGTTGTGTGTGTGAGTGGCTGGGTGTCTGCACACACGGAGCATGTGTTGTGTGTGTGAGTGGTTGGGTGTCTGCACACACAGAGCACACGTGTGTGGTGCACAGCACCCAGCGCTCCCCTGGGAGCCCTCTGGAGGACCCAGGTTCGTGCCGCCCGGGAGGGAGCAGGAGCCACGCTGGGAGAGCTCAGGGCGCTGGGGTGTGGAGACCTGGCCTCGGAAGGCAGACGTCTGCAGGAGCCGGCGGGCGGGCGGGCAGGGCGGGCGAGGAGGCACACCGCGGAGGGCACAGGCGCTGGGGCAGCGGCCAAAGCCCGCCGTCCTGGTAAGACCAGGTCCCTGGGCAGCTCAGCCCCGCCCGCCTGCCGCCCGGGGCACCGGTGGGGGAGCGCCTCTGGGCTCAGTTTCCCGTCTGGGAAGTGGGCGGCTTCACTGCCTCTCAGCGGCGGTGGAGCTGGACCAGAGCCCGCGCACTGGGCAAGGTGCCCACGACGGGGAGGCAGGTCCCCCCACCGCCCGCCGCTGCGCCCCCAGGTCTGCGCCCCGTCCTGTCACTGCAGCGGGCTGTCAGCCACCTCTCCTGACACCACCGCCCCGGCCCCACCTCTCCCCAACATCCAGCTGCCCGATTCAGGGCTGGGCGCCGGAGGGACAAAACCCCGCTGGGGGCCCTCGCCCTGGAACAGGCACCCACAGGGCCCGGGCGCGGGGCGGCGCGGAGCTGCAGCAGCCACACTAGGCCTGGGCCCGGCCTGGGCGGGGGGGGGGGGGCAGGGCACACTTCTCGGAGGAGGAGCCAGCCACATAGTAGGTGCCCATGGGTGCCCGCCCGTGAGTGAGTGAACCCGTGGGGCAGGAGAAAACTGAAGCAGGGAAGGAATGTCCCTCCAGGTTGTGGGGTGTCCCGTTTGCTGGCCCAGGAGGTGGGGGTGGTGTCCCCGCCGGCCCGCCCGCCCAGGGAGGGCCCTGTCCCCGCGGCCTGCTCCTCTCCAGCGTCACAGACACGGCCTGGGCCCAGGGCTCAGCCCCAGGAGGCCGCTGGTCCTCAGGGCTGCTGGGCAGGGCCGGCTCCCTGAACCCCTGCCAGCCCCACGGGGGGCAGGGGAGCGTCCCCCTCTCCTGGCTGCAGCAGGCACGGCCCAGCCAGGAGGCCCATTTGGGACACGGGTGGCGGGAGGAGGTGCGGGCGGGAGGGGGCAGCGGTCCCCAGCCAATGCCAGGGCTGCCAAGCTGTCCACCCCTCAGGCTCCCCGCGGCTGGAGGGGACTCCCCAGCAGGGCCAAGCCTTGGGTACCTGTGAGCCAAAACCACTCAGAAACATGGCCAAATGGATCCACTTTCTGAAGTGCCCAGGGACGGGGAGTGGGACGGAGGGGGGTTACCGCAGCTTCTGGGCCAGCAGCCCCGCCCAGGGCAGTGTGAGGCGGCCGAAGGCACGGGGGGGGGGGGGGGGGGGGCGGGCGGGTAACACGCCCTGAGCTGTGGCCAGGTCCCCAGCCCCCAGCAACTGGACGTGCCCAGTGGTGGCCCCCACCCTGAGAGGCCAGCTCATGCAGGCACGCCCCCCGCCCCCCGCCCCCCCCATCCCAGGGAAGTGACAGAGGCACAGCATCGGCCCAGCCAGGGAGGGAAGGGGTCAGGACGGGTTGGGGAGGGGAGGCAGGGCCACACCACCAAGTCGGCCTCACAGGGGCGGGGGCGGGGGGCTCCCATAGCGGGGGGCTCTCTCCCAGGGCCGGGCTGGGCCTCCCTCCCTGAGCCCCAGCATCCACACATCCCAGACGGCCCCGCCCTGGAAACCACAGACCCCGGGGCGGGGGAGCGGGGGCAGGGGGGCTGCCTCCATGCCCTGCCCACTTCCCAGGGGGGACACACGCCCGAAAAAAAAGGGTCCCAAGGAGGCGGGCAGCCCGGGGGTCCGGGAGAAATGTGCTCCTCCCCCCGCCCCCAGGACAGCTCCGTGCCTCAGTGTCCCGCTCCCTGTGCCGGCAGCCCTGGCCCCGTCCCCTCAAAGGGCCTAGTGCCCTTCTGACCCCCGGGACCCGGGAGGCGACCGGAGTGCGCCCTCCGAGCAGCCCCGGGCCTCCTTTCCTGCTGTACCCCACGAGCTCTGGCAGCCCCCGCAGTGTTGCCCAAGGGCTGTCCTGGGGTCCTGCCTATTGGGGTTCCGGGAGGGGGGGGCGGTCTGAGGAATGCACGGGCAGCATGGGGGTGACAGGCGAGGGGGGTTAATGTCCCCTTTGACCTTCGCTTCAGGGGCCTCGTTCACTCCCACAGACCTGGTGCCCCAGGAGCCACTTCCCGAAGCTCGGCCCGCGCTGCCCCCCCCCCCGGCCCTCGCCGCCCCCCGCCCTCGGGCCTGGGGTGGCCCCCGGCAGAGCCACCAAGTCAAGGGCAGAGAGCGCGTCAACAGCAGGGACCGACCAAGTCCCCCCTCCCCCCGCCTCCCCTGCTGGGCACTTCTCACGGGGTTCAGTGGACACGGAAGAGCTCGGACCCCACCTCCGTCGGTGCCCCTCAAGGCCATCACCCTCTCCACCAACCAGCACCACTTCCCAGAGCAGGCGTCCTCAAACTACGGCCCGCGGGCCACATGCGGCCCGCCGAGGACATGGATCCGGCCCGCCGGGTGCCGCTGCCTGTCCTGCTTAGCAGCCGATGCGTCCCGGGCCCGCAGTGCGCATAGGAATTTGTTCATAGTTTTTTTTTTAAACTATAGTCCGGCCCTCCAGCGGTCTGAGGGACAGTGAACTGGCCCCCTGTTTAAAGAGTTTGAGGACCCCTGTCCCAGAGCACGGGTGTGAGCCCCGCAGTCCCCCGCGCCCCGGCCCCCAGAACAGACGGCCTCATCCACAGGCTTCCTCTCCCTCCCGGGCCTTCTTCCCTCTCCTCCTCAACTCCCCAAGCTGAGGCCACTCCTCCCGCCGCCCTCTTCCCAGGGACCCTCGGGGTGTCTAGCTTCACCGAGAGGCGCTCCCAGCCCGCCCCACTCCCCTGGGCGCAGGGGCCCTCCCGGCTCCGGGGCCACGCGGTCTGCAGACCTGCTCACGCTAGGGTGGGCCTGGCTGAGAGGGGGTGCTGGGTGAGCTTGGCCAACACCCCGCTGTGCACATGGGGCTCCTCCCAGCCAGTCAAGCCACGGGCACGGAGCTTTAGAACCGAGAGGGACCCAGACTTCAAGGTGGGGCCTGCTGCCTAACTCGGGGAGACCTCGAGCGGCCCCTGCTCCCCCCCAGCACCCCCAGCAGGAGCAGCCCCCGCTCCCCCCCAGCACCCCCAGCAGGAGCAGCCCCCGCGCCACCCCAGCACCCCCAGCAGGAGCGGCCCCTGGGCCCCCCCCAGCACCCCCAGCAGGAGCAGCCCCCGCGCCCCCCCAGCACCCCCAGCAGGAGCGGCCCCTGGGCCCCCCCAGCACCCCCAGCAGGAGCGGCCCCTGGGCCCCCCCAGCACCCCCAGCAGGAGCGGCCCCTGGGCCCCCCCAGCACCCCCAGCAGGAGCGGCCCCTGGGCCCCCCCAGCACCCCCAGCAGGAGCGGCCCCTGGGCCCCCCCCAGCACCCCCAGCAGGAGCGGCCCCTGGGCCCCCCAGCACCCCCAGCAGGAGCGGCCCCTGGGCCCCCCCAGCACCCCCAGCAGGAGCGGCCCCTGGGCCCCCCCAGCACCCCCAGCAGGAGCGGCCCCTGAGCCCCCCCAGCACCCCCAGCAGGAGCAGCCCCTGCTCCCCCCCCCAGCACCCCCAGCAGGAGCAGCCCGTGCACCCCCCCCAGCACCCCCAGCAAGAGCAGCCCCTGGGCCCCCCCAGCACCCCCAGCAGGAGCGGCCCCTGGGCCCCCCCAGCACCCCCAGCAGGAGCGGCCCCTGGGCCCCCCAGCACCCCCAGCAGCACGTGACGCCCAGCCAGCCCGCATCAGGAGGCCGCAGGCGGGTCCCCGTCCCAGGGCCGGGCCTGCAGTCCAGGCCCCTCTCTGTCCAGACCCCGAGAGGGAGGCTGCGGGCCTCTGACCCCTGCACTCCGGGGCGTGGGACGCAGGAACCAGAGCCGGGTCCCACGGGAGGGGTCGGGTGGGGAGTGATCCCGGCCCCCTCGCAGGCAGGCGGGCAGGAAGGCCAGGGACCTCCAAATCCGGCTAATTGGGGTCTGGCAAGCGCAGTCCCAGCAGCGGGCCTGGCTCTCCTCCCTGCTCGGCGCTGACCCCCCCAAACCCAGGCTGAAGCAGTCCTCTGACTGGGGTCTCCTCCAGCCGGAGGCCCCGCCGGTGGTGGTGGGGGGCAGGGGGCGGGGGGAGCCCGAGCATCGCAGGGACCAGGCCAGAGACAGACGTGGCTCCAGGGCCCCCCACCCCCCGAGAGGAGAGGCGGCCCCATAAACAGCGATAGGAAACGCGTCCGCGCTACTCCAGGCTGGACGGGAGCCCGGCTCCCAGCGGAGCCTGGCCGCGGAGATTGCCCAACTGGCCTGTTGCAAGGGGTTCAGATCCTAGCGCCAGGCCCCCCACCCCCGATGGCTGCCAGGCCCCCCCGCCCAATGGCTGCCAGGCCCCCCACCCCCGATGGCTGCCAGGCCCCCGTGGCTGCCAGGCCCCCACCTCCCGGGCCCCTGAGCACCTAAGGCAAGTGTCCTCAAACTCCGGCCCGCGGGCCACATGCGGCCCGCCGAGGACATTGATCCGGCCCGCCGGGTGCCGCTGCCTGTCCTGCTTAGCAGCCGACTCGTCCCGGGCCCGCAGTGCGCATAGGAATTTGTTCATAGTTTTTTTTTTAAACTATAGTCCGGCCCTCCCACGGTCTGAGGGACAGGGAACTGGCCCCCTGTTTTAAAAGTTTGAGGACCCCTGCCCTAAGGGGTGAGGACAGCGGTCGCCACTCGGGGTGGAAAGGCCAGGTGCACTGGCCCCCCCCCCGCCCCCCCGGCCCTGCGGACAGGACGTGAGGCCGGCACAGGGCTGGGTGGCGGTGGCTAAGGTACCCTCTCATGCCGGGACCGCCCTGGCGTGTCGCTAGCTTGCCTCTGGGACACAGGGCCGTGCTCCCAGGCCCGCCCCCACCTTTCTTACCCTCGTCCGTCTGGGGGAGCAGACCAGAGGCCCCCGGGGAGGCCCTGAAACCTGCCCCGCAAATGCAGCCGCCGCCGCCGGAGGTGCCCTCGAGCTCAGAGGGCTCCCTACGGCCCTGGGCCTGGGCACGCTGGCCTCACCCTCCCTGTCACCCCAGGCGGGCGGCCTGTCAGGCCACCCCCACCACCCCTCACTGTCTGGACCCGGGGAAGAGGCTAAGCCGCCCCTTGCATTCACGCCTCTCCTTCTCTCTGATGGAGCCCCGCTTCCTGAGCGCGTGAAAGCCCCAGTGGGCGTGAGGCCTCGGCCCCGGAGCCACGGTGAGGCAGCACCCCGTTCTCTCGGGCGAGAACCCTGAGGCCAGGACCACAGCCCCGAGCCCCGAGCTCTGGCCCTTTGAGCTCCGTCCTCCTCAGCCCCAGCTTCCCCGAGCATCTCCCCGTCACGGTCCTGTGGGGACTCCAGGGACCTGTCTCCCGGGCGATGGCTCCTCCCCACATCCTCCGGCACCTCCACTCCGAAGGGCCCCCCGGTGCCACATGCAATCCCCTGGTGAGAGGCCCGCCACCCAGGGCTCAGTGTCCCGCCCACAACGGGGCACAGAGACACCAGCCTGGCATCTAGGGCCCCAAACACCCCGCCAGAGCCTCTGTTCTTCTTTCTTTCCTTTGGGGTGGTAGGTGGGGGAGGGGGGGAGGGGGGAAGATGGGAGGGAGGAGGGGGAGGCGGGAGGAGGGGGAGGGGAGAAGATGGGGGGAGGGGGGGAGGCGGGGAGCGGTGGGGGGAGGTGGAGAGGTGAGGGGGGAGGTGGGGGGAGATGGGGGGAGGTGGGGAGGTGCGGGAGGTGGGGAGGTGGGGGAGGTGGGGGAGGAGGGGGAGGAGGTGGGGGAGGTGGGAGGTGGGGGAGGTGGGGGAGGTGTGGGGAGGTGGTGGGAGGTGGGGGAGGAGGGGGAGGAGGTGGGGGAGGTGGGAGGTGGGGGAGGTGGGGGGGAGTTTGTGGAAAGGCACACTGACTTTTTTAATCCTCACCTGAGGATAGTTCCCATTGATTTGTGGAAGGGAGGCGGGAGGGAGAGAGACATGGACAGGGGAGACACATCAATCGGCTGCCTCCTGCAGGAGCCCCGACCGGGGCCGGGGATCGAACCCGCAACCGAGGTGCATGCCCTTGACCAGGAATGGAACCAGCGACCCTCTGGTATGAGGGCCGATGCTCTACCCACTGAGCCAACTGGCCAGGCCAGGAGAGCCTGGGCTCCTGTCCACAAAGCGGGAGGGGGTCACGGCCTCTGGAGCTGCGGGGAGGACGGACACAGGTGTCACCCACTTGGCACCATCCTCCTTGTCAAGGGGTCCCTTCCCCTGCTTCCAGGGACCACGCCCTGCCTGTGCCCCACTCGCCCTGCAGGGCCGCCTGCCTGCAGCCCACGCCCCCCCTCGGGGGGTCCGGCCCCCACGCTCGGGCCCGGGCACTGCCGCCGGGCTCCCTGCCAATCCCGGGTGGGCGTCCCTACGACATGCCGGTCTCTGGGCGCGCCCCGCCCCCCCCCATCCCAGCCCATGATCATGGAACCCCAGGCAGGACGCAGAACCTTCTGGAAGGCTCCGAGGGGACCCGCCCTCGCTGAGAGCCCTGCCGTCAGCCTGCGGCCATGCTCAAGGACCCCTGGCCGGCCAGTCCGCAGGGGGTGCCCTGGAAGCTGCCGGATGCAACAGGGCTGGTTAGAGGCTGTATTGATTGAACACACCGAGGGCGGGTGTGAGGCCTGTGTAACCCACTTCTCCTTAATGGGCCATCGCAGGCGCTCCGTTCGTATGTTAAAGGCGCTTGAGGACGATTTAATAGCTCATAAAATTTTATAGTCCCCGTTGAAATCAGTGATAACTCCGGCCCGCACAGCCGTTTGCTAAATGTCTCATCTATTTCTCCCCCCGCTTATTGGGAAGTTAACATCTGCTCTGGGTGGGAGGAGAGAAGAGAATGATCTATTTTTCCAGAAGAGAGGTAAGCGGTTCGGGCTCTCCCGGCTGCATCCTCTGCTCCAAGAGCACGCTGTTCCTTTAAGGCAGCGGGAGGCTCGCTAACCTGGCTGACCCGCCGCCGTGCTGCGCGCCCGGCAGGCCTCGGCGCCCCTCCGGCGACCGACCCACAGCCTATCCAGGCCGTGGCCGCGCCCTGGGATCCGCCCGAAACTGCCGGAGCCCATTAGAGTCACAACCTGGGGGTTCATAAAGCACCCACTGTGTGCATGGTCCGGGAGGGGGAGCCACGGAGAATGAGGCCACAAGGTCACGGCCGGCGAGGAGCTTGTCCTCGGAAGCTACTAGAACAGGAACGGAGGCCTGGCCCCAGGCAGACGGGCTTCCGGGAGGCCGAGGCCATCGGCTGGGGCGCAGGGACAGGCAGATTCAGAACCCGGTGCAGCCCGGCCGGTGTGGCTCAGTGGTTGAGCGTCAACCCATGAACCAGGAGGTCTCGGTTCGATTCACCGTCAGGGCACGTGTCCGGGGCGTGCAGGAGGCAGCCCATCAGTGATTCGCTCTCATCATTGATATTTCTCTCTCTCCCCCTCTCCCTTCCTCTCTGAAATCAATAAAAAATATTTTTTAAAAAAAGCAGCAGCAGCAGCAGCAACTGGGCCCAGGCGGCAGAGTCTGGCTGCAGAGGTACATCATGTGTCGCCAGCGCCCCCAGCGGCTGAATTTCCTCCTCGTTCACGCATGAATTTCCTCGTTGTTCACGCGTGAAATTCCTCGTTGTTCACGCGTGAATTTCCTCGTTGTTCACGCGTGAATTTCCTCGTTGTTCACGCGTGAAATTCCTCGTTGTTCACGCGTGAATTTCCTCGTTGTTCACGCGTGAATTTCCTCATTGTTCACGCGTGAAATTCCTCGTTGTTCACGCGTGAATTTCCTCATTGTTCACGCGTAAAATTCCTCATTGTTCAAGCGTGAATTTCCTCGTTGTTCACGCGGGCATCGCCTGGCGCCCGCATCTCCATGAGGTTAAGAGGAAGCGAGTCTGCGAATGCCGACAGCGGCTGGTGCTGGGACACGTGATCAGAAAGAAGGAAACCAGTGCAGGGGTTCGCCAAAGAAAGCTCACCGTAGATCACCCCAACGCCCAGCCACGCCCCGCTCTGCACATGCTCAGAAGGACGGCAGGGCAGGCGCCAACAAGCCCACGCTCACCCATGTTCACGCGGCACCATTCACGTCAACCAGGAGGCGGGACCGGCCCTCGGGCCCCCCAGCGGACGTGGGTGAGCAGCGTGGCCCATCCACACGTGGAGTGTCGCTCGGCCGTGAAAAGGAACGCAGTGGGGACACAGGCTACCGGGGGGGCGGTGAGGCGAACCCCAAAAGCATCACGGGGCGGAAGGAGCCAGGCCTGAGAGGTCACGTCGGGTCTGCTTCCATTTGTGCGGACTAAGCAGAACCGGTCGGTCCTTAGAGACGGGGGCAGATTGGCGGCCGCCAGGGGCTGGACGGGTTGCCAGGGGCTGGAGGAAGGGGGATCGGGTTTCCTTCGGTGATGAAACGTTCTGGAACTGGACGGAGGCGGCGGTTGCACAACACGGCAAACGTGCTAAATGCCAGCGCGTTGCACAGTTTGAGATGGTTCGCCTCCCGGTATGTGAATGTGACCTCCATCGAAATTATTTTAATAGAAGGAGGAAATGCGTGTTGGCCAAATTCGTGGTCTAGGGGACGCTCACTGGGGCCAGACCCCGGACACTGCGCCTCCGTTAGCCCCCCAGCCTGGGAAGGGCGCGGGCCGGGGGTCCCTGGTCTGACCCCGGAAGCCTGGAGCCTGGCGGGTGGGTGGCCAGCAGAGCCCGGACCGGCGGATGGGAGGGGCCCGGGCCGGCTGCTGGAAGGGCTAAATCACAGGGGAGATGATTGATGGAGGGGGATGCTAACGAGCGAAGGACAAGAGCTGGCTGTACCTGCCCCAGAAATCCTGCCCCGAGGGCTCAGCTGGGGGACCCACAGGGCTCAGGGCACCCTCCTCCCCCAGCCGCACCCCTCTCCCAGCTTCTCCCCAATTTCCCATTCCTACCCCCACCAAGAGGGCACTCAGGTGGGGGGTCTCCAGAGGCACAGAGGCTGAGCCCACCTTCCCAGACAGGAGCCTGCCCGCCCGCAGCCACGGAGGAGGCCCCAGCCACCCCGGCACCAGTGAGGTGGGTCCCGGGCCCTCCCGCTGACCCCGCTCTTGCCCGCCAGGGAACAGGAGAACACACAGAGGCCCCGGCACCCCTGTCTCCCACACATGGAATCGCCAGCCTGGTGAGCGGCAGAGCTCAGGGCCAGAGAACCAGGGGGCACTCGGCGGTTAGGCCAGCGAGACCAACGCCCCCTGCCCCACGGGGTTCCCAGGCTCAGGAGTCCGTGCTGCCCCAGGGGCTCCCGGTCAGCCTCGGACCAGCCTGGGGAGCCGCCCAGTGTCTGAAACCTCACTTCACTGGCAAGAAACACCCGTCGTCCGGCCGGCGTGGCGCAGGGGTGGAGCGTCGACCTATGAACCAGGAGGTCACAGTTCGATTCCCCGTCAGGACACATGCCCGGTTCCCCAATGGGGGGCGTGCAGGAGGCAGCCAATCCATGATTCTCTCTCCTCGTTGATGTTTCTCTCTCGCTCTCCCTCTCCCTTCCTCTCTGAGATCAATACAAACATATATTTTTTAATGTATTTCATTGATTTCTTACAGAGAGGAAGGGAGAGGGATAGAGTTAGAAACACCGATGAGAGAGAAACATCCATCAGCTGCCTCCTGCACGTCCCCCCGCACTGGGGATGTGCCCATGACCGAGGTACATGCCCTTGACCGGAATCAAACCCGGGACCCTTCAGTCCACAGGCCGACGCTCTATCCACTGAGCCAAACCAGCTAGGGCACAAATATATATATATTAAAAAAAAAAAAAAAGTTATCCTTTATTTTTTTTAATATATTTTATTGATTTTTTACAGAGAGGAAGGGAGAGGGATAGAGAGTTAGAAACATCGATGAGAGAGAAACATCACTCAGCTGCCTCCTTCACACCCCCTACTGGGGATGTGCCCGCAACCAAGGTACATGCCCTTGACCGGAATCAAACCCGGGACCCTTGAGTCCGCAGACCGACGCTCCATCCACTGAGCCACACCGGTTAGGGCTCAAATATATATATATTTTGTAAAAGAATGAAAGGCTTGGTTAGGAGGTCTCGACGCCACCCCCTCCCCCAAGAGAGAGAAGCCGCCTCATTGGTCCCCAGCGCTCCCGGGAGAGACCCCTGCGTGTGAACACTAGTGCATTGTGGGCCCGAAACAATCCGATTGCCGCCGGGGCGGGAGGAGCGAGGGAGGGACAATGGAGTATCAGAGAGGAAGCTGTTCCGCAGCCGGCCATTCTGTGGGTCTCCCCGCTTATGTTTTCCAGGGGACCCCAGCATGCAGCTGCTCTTGGCTGATGACATAACACAGACGTCACAGTTATCACCTGCCACGGCCACCTCGCAGCCCTGCTGAGGGAATACCTACGACGCGCCATGGGCTCTCAAGGAGGGTCTTGGGCTCCCACTTGGCAGCTGGGAAAGCCACAGCCCTGGGCCACGCTGCCCCGGCCAGGGCCGTGCCTCCCCAGCCGCCCCCCCCGGGCAGGTCCGTGGCCGCCCGCCCCCCCCCAACCCCCCGCCTGTGGGAAGCCCTCTGCAGGTTCTGGGCATCCACGCTCGGCCCCTTCCATCAGGGTTGGGCGTCGTGCTGCGTTTCATTTTCAAGTCCGGTTACTACAGATGCAGAATGAGAAAGGAGCTGCTGCCCCAGCCAATGGGCACCTCGGCGTGAAATGCAATGACCCCGGTGAGGACCCCGGTGGGAACCCCGGTAATAACCCGGGTGAGGACCGGGCCCGGGCGGCGGCCCAGACAGAGGGAGCAGGCCCGCCGCCGGGAAGCTGTCCTTGGCGTCGGGAGGGCACAGCGAGGGCGCACCCTGAAGGATGGCGGCCACAGCCCGGGCGGGGGAGGGGGTGGGCTGGAGCCTTAAGGGCCCAGGTCCCAGCTCCGGCTCCCGTCCCGGCCGGGGGCCCGGGAGGGTGACCTTGCACCTCTGCCCTCAGCTTCCCGGCCGCTAAGGTGCACACCTGGGTGCCCTGGGACCCTGAGAACACCGCCTGGCGCAGGGCGAGGACTCCGGGGACGCTGGGGCCCACCCTGCTTGTGAGGTGGGCGTGGTCCTGCCAGTGATGAATGACAAGGTGGGGACGGTGTTTGGGAAGGAAAGTATAGCCCGCCCGGCGTGGCTCCGTGGTTTGAGCGTTGACCTATGAACCCGGAGGTCAGGGGTTCGGCTCCCGATCAGGGCACAGGCCCGGGTTGCGAGCTTGATCCCCAGTCGGGGGCGTGCTGGAGGCAGTTGATCCATGACTCTCTCTCCTCATTGATGTTTCTCTCTCTCCCTCTCCCTTCCTCTCTGACATCTATAAAATATCTATATTTTTAATTGGCCTGCTCTATTTGGTCAAACATTTCCTTAACTCACCCCTAATGCCTTGGCAGGGCCCAACCCAATGATTTCTCGGGCCTTATATGGCCCGCGAGCCGGATGTCCCCCACCCCTGCTGTCATGGCAGGTGCTGGGCCTGGCTCCCTGTGGAACCTGCCCACCTGGAAAGGCCACGTCACAGACAGACACCCCGCCTCCCCTGAGCCGCCTGCGTCCCCGCTGTGGCCGGCGCGGTGATCCTATGAACCGGGCGAGACTTCCCGGGGCTTCCCCTGGGGATAGGCCTGGCACTTGCACTCCGACATCACCTTGTTTGTTATCAGTGGTGCCCCTCGTCCCCCCTTCACGTTCAGTCGGACCATCGTATCGATTCCTTCTCAAAATCATGTGTGAGATAGGTATACCCCGTGGAATTTGCATTTCAGACGGTAAAGAGAGTCCCCGGGCCAACCCAGCAGCCCGCTGCCCCCAGTCGCCAAATGGGGTGCCCGGGCCCTGCCCGATGCTGACACCCCTGGTCTGGGGAGGGGCCTGGGCAGGGGCCAAGGCAGCCATGGGCAAACGACGGCCCGCGGGCCGGATCCGGCTGTTCTATCCGGTTCTCTTGCTCTCCCCTCCGCTCCTTTACTTTGAATTTATATCAGTTCCCACAAACACTCCATCCATGCTTTGGTTCCGGCCCTCCGGTCCAGTTTAAGAACCCACGGTGGCCCTCGAGTCAGAAAGTTTGCCCACCCCCGGGCCAACGGGAGAGCCCCTGTGTGGCCACAATGGGGAGCCTCTGGGACGCGCCCCCCTCTGTAATTCCTTATCCCCTCCCCATCCGTTTGGGGGCGCACAGGGGTTGCACCCACCCTCGCCCAGCCGCCCGCTGGAAGAGAAGGAACGGTGTTTCCCACGGCGATGAACTGAGCTCGAACCCCGAGATGGGGACGTGGGGACGTGGGGACGTGGGGCCACGGCCGTTTCTCAGCCCCGCGTGTGCGCGAGTCTCTGTGTCCCCGAGGGAGGCCCGTGGCTCAGGCCACTGTGTCTGCACCGGCCGCCCGCCGCCCGCCAGGAGATCACTCAGGCCCTAATACGAGCGACGGGACAGGCGGAAATTGGAGTGTCCCCGGTGCTTGATGGTGCCTGTGCCAGCGTGGCCGCAGGGACATTAGAGGCGGCGTAATGGCCGCATTCAGCTCCCCTCGCAGCCCCACCGTGACCTTGGGCAGCTCAGAGCCCGTGGCCGTTTTAATGAAAAATCAGGGAAAAAAAAGAAAAGAAAGAAAAGAAAAATCAGGAGTGAGGAGATGGCTGGGGCTGGGGGAGGGCTCTGCGCGCTGCCCCACGTCCGTCCGTCTGTCCCCACTGGCTGCGGGCCCCCCCCGCCCCCCCCCACGGGCCACGCCACAGAGGACCCCTCACCGTGGAGCCTGGAGACCCCTGAAGAGACAGAGAGACCCCACCCCCAGGCGTCCTGCGTCCAACCTGTGATGGGGGCACGCGGAGACCCCGTGGGAAGGGCGACGGGAGAAACAGGGACAGAGCCCAAGGGTTTGTCACCGCGGCGCCGGGACCCAGGGGCCCTCGCTCGCCCAGGCCAGGTGAGGACCCGCTCCATCCGATGCCCCTCCCACGGCCTCTTCCCCCCAGACCACCTCCTGAGCCCAGGCTCCGCTGAAGGCCAGCCCCCAGGGGGTCTCACCCCTCTGAGCCTCCGTTTCCTTGTCTGTAAAGTGGGTGCCTTGCCCCAGGTCGTGGTTTGTGTTTCTGTGGGACAACAGGAACGGAACCGTCGGTACCAAGCCTGACCCTGGACAGGCCCCGGGGCCGGGAGCTGTGGTCAGTAACATCACCGTGCGGGCTCGTCCCGCACCCAGCCCCTCACATCCGGGACGAGCCGCGCCAGCGCCCTTCCCGAAGCAGCTCTGCATTCACCCTGCCCCTCCGCTGAACCCTGCCGAGACCCCCCGCCCGCCCGCCACCCAGTCTCCCCTCCCCGATGCGGGTGGCCCTGTCCGGCCCAGGCAGCTCCCAGCCAGGAGGCCCCCGCGGGGCTGCGGCGGTGGGACTGGTTTTTGGTGGAAAGGATGATGGGCCAGAGCCCAGGGAGAGCTGGAGCAGGGGTCCTCAAACTTTTTAAACAGGGGGCCAGCTCCCTGTCCCGCAGACCGTGGGAGGGCTGGACTATAGTTTAAAAAAAAAAAAACTATGAACAAATTCCTATGCGCACTGCGGGCCCGGGACGCGTCGGCTGCTAAGCAGGACAGGCAGCGGCCCCCGGCGGGCCGGATCCATGTCCTCGGCAGGCCGCAGGTGGCCCGCGGGCCGTAGTTTGAGGACCCCTGGCCCAGAGCCTCCGGTGAGCAGGACAACTTGGCTCGGGCGTAGCCAGCAGCGCCCTGGAGGTCCCGGGGGACGGGCCGGCCACGCCAGAGGCCACGCCGCGGGAGCCCGGCGGAGGAACACCCCGTCCTGCGGGCCGCGGAACAGGGGTTCCAGGGACCTGTGCCCCGCTTACGAACCGCCCTGTGCCAGCTTTGTCCTTGCCAAACCGTTACCCAAGCGGGATTTAGGAGCGAGCTGGCGAGGAGCGCGGAGACAGAGGAGACAGAGGGGCGCGGAGAGCCAGCCCTCGCCCTGCCCTCCCCCCGGAGCGCGGGCCCGTGGCTGTCGAGCGCAATGCGTCCGTGGGCACCGCGATGATGACAGACACCGGAGGGCGGCTCGGTTCCCAAACCCACCAGGGACCCTCCTTCTCGCTGCCAAAGGCCTGTGACTGCGCACACACGTGGGGAGCCGTGAGGACCACCAGGGCCACCGTCAGGGCCACGGCCACGCCAGCCCGGGCCCCTCCCCGGCAGCCCCACTTCCCGGGACCTCCTAAGCCGCCGTGCCGGGCGGAGCTCCGGCGGTGATGACTCCTGCGGGCGGTGAGGTGACGAGGGCACAGGCCCGTGGCGAACCCCTCGCTGCTCTGACGTCCCGGTGCCCCCACTCCGGCGTCTGCGTGCCCTTGGTTTTGTGAAGTCACAGCCATGGGGGAGGCGGGGAAGGGGGGAGGTTGGATTTTGTTTTGTTTGGGTGTCTCTACTCAGTCAGAAATCAGCAGCTCGGCCTGGCGGGTGTGGCTCAGCGGTTGAGCGTTGACCTATGACCCAGGAGGTCCGGGTTCGATTCCCGGTCAGGGTACATGCCTGGATTGCGGGCTCCATCCCCAGTGCGGGGCGTGCAGGCGGCAGCCGATGGATGATTCTCATCACTGATGTTTTCTCTCTCTCCCTCCCTCTCCCTTCCTCTCTGAAGTCAATGAAAATATATTTTTAAAAAGAAAAGAACCCCGGCCGGTTTGGCTCCGTGGACAGAGCGCCGGCCTGCCATCCTGGCTGCAGGCTCCTCCCCGGCCCGGGCCCTGGTCGGGGCGCGTGCAGGAGGCAGCCCATCGAGGTGTTTCCCTCCCATGGATGTTTCTCTCTTTTTCCCTCTCTCTTCCGCGCTCCCTCAAAGTCAATGGGAAAATAGCCTCAGGTGAGGATTTTTTTAAAAAAGAAAGAAAGTACAGAAAAGAAGCCAGCAGCCTGGCTCAGCCCACAGAGCCCCACTCAACAGCTAGCTCCCTGCAGCCTAGACGTGAGCAAGACAGAGACGCCGCCGTGCTGGGGATTTCCGTTCCAGGGCGGGAGAGGGCAGGGCATACGTAAACTTGAACTTGCGTGAGGAAAGAACGGCGTTGGAAAATATCTTAAGGGAAAAGTCATACCGTGGCAGGGATTTCCCCGCCGCTGACGGCTGAGGGGTGCCCCCGGGGGCAGCCCCCGCTGTGTCATCCTGCCCCCCCCCCCCCAGGCCGGCTCTCCCACATCCCTGCGGGCCTGGCCCCATCCCCACGTCCCGTCACTAGCCAAGACCCTTGGTCTCCGCAGGCTCTCGGCCGACTGAAGCAGGCCCTCTGAGGTAGGTTTTATGATCCCCCTTCCATAGATGAGGATGCTGGGACTCGAAGTCCCCGCTGCCAGGCAGGGCGCGGCGGGGGGGCGGGAGGAGGGTCAGCGTGACCCACACACCGTGCTCCTCAGCCCTGACCTTGGCGGGAGCCACGGGAGGAGCACAAATTGGCCTGTCACCCCCCGGCACCCCCTCCGCCATCCTCTTGTGAAAGCCAAGTCCTAGGGGCTCCCTCTTGGGGGGCAGGGCGGGGGGGGCAGCTGTTCTCTGAGGTCCTGGGACCAGCCCTGAGCTCAGCGCTGAGCCCCGCAGCTCCGCCCACAGGTAGCAAGTGGCCCCATCAGGTTGGTCACCCCGAGCTCTGCGACCCGCCTCTCAGCCCTCAAGGCGGGGACAGTGATGTTCCCCCAAAGGACGCTGCCCAGCCTGAGCCCCGCGCCCCAAGACCCACCTCCAGCCCCCTGTGCGCGCCATCCCTTACACCCGGCTAGGAAGTGCGCCCCACACCAACACCAGCCCCCGCCGCGTGCCCTCTCACACCAGCGCCCCATCACCCCGTCTCTGAGACTGAGCCCAAGGCGCCTGGAAACTGAAGTGCCCCCCGCCCCCCCTGCCCCCCGCTCCTGGCTTCCGACGCCGCGGACCCTGCCGGGTGGTCACAGCTGTGCCAGCAGGAAAGAGCCCTCGAACGCAGCCTCGCTGACCAGGCCGGCGACCTTGAGGGTCCTTGTCACTGGGGAACTCAGACCACCTTCCCGAGGCGGGGCGGGAGGGGGGACGGAGACCCCACCCTGCCTGACCCCCCAGGAGCCCCGGGCCGGAGCACCCGTGCCCACGCCAGCTCCTGTGTTTGTTATTAACTCGCCAAGCCCTCCTGGGCCCCAGGCATGAGCAAGGCCGGAAACGCCAGGCGGGCCAGGGCGGCTCACGGAGAAGTCAGCTCCGCGAGCGAGGTGCGTGTGACGGCAAACGTCGGGGACAGGGCTGAGGGGGCTCAGGGCAGGCGCCCCACCCCGAGGTGGGGCCCATGAGGCCGTCGGGGAGGCCCTGCCGGAGAGGACGGCGGGTGCCAGACCCTGGGGCGGAATGAGCAGCGCGGCGGGACGGGGGCACGACGGACAGGGTCTCCGGGTGTCCAGTGTGGGGTGGGGGGTCGCGGGCAGGCCGGGCCCCGGGGAAAGTAACGGCGGCGTGTAGGGCCGGGTGGACTCGGGAAGGTGGGGTCCCCTGTTGGGACGTGCCCACCTCGAGCTGTGAGGCAGCAGCGCCATCAGACCGGGAGATGCTGGCAGGTGGAGCGTCGAGTGAGCGGTGAATGGACGGAGCCTGGACCTCAGGGCGGAGGTTGTCGCTGCCAGTCGCCATGCCAACGGCATTTAAAGGGCCGGGTCTGGGGAGGTCACGGGCCCGGGCATAGCTGGGGCTGAGCCCGCGCTTCAGGTGGGGAAGAGGCAGGAGGGCCGGAAAAGATGCCATGGAGCCGGCCAGGCTCCAAATCCAGAGACCAGGGGCGTTTTGATTCCTCCTCTGCCCCCCACATCTGCTCTTCATGCCACAGCTGGGGGGGGGGACCCCATTTTCAGGAAGACCCTGGGGCAAAGGCCAGGCCTCCTCACGGTCCATCCAGGAGCCCTCCCTCAGTCCCTGCACCGGCCCGGGCCTCCTGGGTGCTCCATGGTGAGGCCACTCTTACTGGGGTCTGCTCGCCGCTGCCCCCCAGAGGCCTCGTCGGCGGGGCCAGCCAGGCTCCACGTGGGCAATAAGACGGCCACGGAACCGCACACCGTCCCAACGCGGGGCGACCGCACTGGTCAGCCAGGCCACGTACGCCCTTCAACCCCGCCCCCCCCTTTCCTCTCGGCCCCAGTCCAGCCTCCGCTTGAATGCCTCCTGCGACAGGGCGCTCGGTATCACTAAGGCAGCCTCGTTCCTGCCCTGGTCACTCCTTCCCGGCGTGGGTTCTAGGGGAAAGCAGGGAGCCGGCCATCGGAGCCGGGGAGGGAGCTTTTTGTCGTTGCTGTTAATCCTCCTGAGGGCATTTCTTCCAGTGCTTTTTATTTTTATTTTTTTTATATTTTTTATTGATTTTTTACAGAGAGGACGGGAGAGGGATAGAGAGCTAGAAACATCGATGAGAGAGAAACATCAATCAGCTGCCTCCTGCACACCTCCCACTGGGGATGTGCCCCCAACCAAGGTACATGCCCTTGACCGGAATCGAACCCGGGACCCCCCCCCAGTCCGCAGGCCGACGCTCTATCCATTGAGCCACACCGGTTTCGGCTTTATTTTTTTTTTTAATCTTTATTGTTGAAAGTATTACATAGGTCTGTCCCCTTCTTCCCCCCATTAACCCCCTCCTTCCATTGCTTTTTAGAGAGATGGAAGGGAGGGAGAGAGACAGAGAGAAACATCGACGTGAGAGAGACACACCAGTTGGTTGCCTCCCACACACACCCGGACGAGGGCCGGGGAGCGAACCTGCAACCCAGGTGTGTGCCCTTGAACGGGAATCGAACCCAAGACCCTTCTGTGCCCAGGCCGATGCCCTAACCACTGGGCGGCACCGGCCAGGGCCTCGCCAGGGGACTTTGCCACGTGACTGCCTCCCGGAGGCTGGGCACGCGGCCTCCCCTGACCACGCTCTCAGGCATGCGCCGGGACACGTACCTTCTCCTTTGGACCCATTAGCGTAACCTGGGAGCCATAAAACCTGCCACTCGGAGGGGAGTCACACAGGTGTCCCCACATCCCCTCTCCACAGCCGGGTGGGGGGGGGGGGGCCCCTCGCCGTTCAGACCCCTCGCTGCCGGGGAGAAAAAAACAAGTCCTTCCTCCAGGGCACCCTCTCCCTGCAGGCACCATCAATATGCAGCGATGACACGGCGGGCAGCGGGGCCGTGTGAGTGATGTCATCTCGGGGGTTGCCTAGCAACCCCCACAACGTTGAGGAGCCGCTGGCTCTCGCGTGGGGAAAAGTCACATTTCTGCAGTGGAGTTAATCAGCTTCCTGGCAACGCGGCCGCGATGATCTCATGTTATTCATGACCGCTCTATGTGCGGGCGCTCTTCGCTCTCGGAGCGCACAAAGCCCTGATTCAGGGCCCGCGCTGGCGGGCGTCCCTGCGGGTAACCATGGCAACGCCCAGTAATTAGTGTAGCGCTGGCCGCATTAAGGCCGGGCAGGGCCGGCTCCCCGGTTTGCGCACATTACGGCACGTTATTACCGGAGTAATTACCTGCAGTAACACGCAAATTGAACTAAATGGTCAATTGAAGTAAAGTGAATGGCTTTTTATTCTCGTCCCTAAATAATGCGCCTGCTGGGCCGAGGAGTTCAAGGTAAATACAACTCTCCAACGCATGCCTCGCCCAGGCCGGGGCGAAGAGGGGGCTCCGGCCGGCAGGTATTCTGGGGTGCCACCGGCCTCCCGGCTCTGGGAGGGCACCCCGGGGAGAGGGGCCTCTGGGCCTGGGTAAACCCCTAGGCCTCGCTCGCTGTCTGTCTCGAGCTGCCTTGCTCGTGGCCGTGGGGAGGAAGGCACAGAACTTTCCAGATGAGGATGGGGTGAAAGGCACGGCCCCTCCAGGGGTGCCCTCTTGCCCCCTCGGTAGGTGGGGCCCAGTCGCCTGCTTCCCGGGACAGGATGCGAGGGGGAAGGGGGGGTCAGAGGTGACTCCCGCCTTCACGAACAGAGCGTTTCTCAAATTCCATAAACTTGGATCTTCCAACAGGAAGTCACGCTGGACCTCGCAAGGAGACCTCGCAGGGCCACATTCCTTGCTCCCTTGGCGGGGGACGCGGAGGGGGAGGCTTGTGTGGCCAGAGGCCCAGCAGCGGACAAAAGGGAACAACATCGTCCATTTGGGGAGTCCGGCGATGGATGCAGAGTGGGGCTCCGCGGGTGGGCCTGGCGCCGGGGCTGGCCTCGGGACAATGGCCACGGCCTTGGGGCGGACGGTCCAGGGCTGACTGGAAGCCCACAAGGGCACCCGAGCCGTGAGGCAGAGACAGGTGCCAGGGGCGCGTGGGAGGGGCGACCTGGCCCCGGGACTTGTGTCTAAGCCAGCCGTGGGCAAACTACGGCCCGCGGGCCGGATCCGGCTGTTCTATCCGGTTCTCTTGCTCTCCCCTCCGCTCCTTTACTTTGAATTTATATTAGTTCACACAAACACTCCATCCATGCTTTCGTTCCGGCCCTCCGGTCCAGTTTAAGAACCCATTGTGGCCCTCGAGTCAAAAAGTTTGCCCACCCCTGGTCTAAGCTGACCCTGGAGGGCTCGGGGCTCGGTGCAGGGGGGCAGGGAGAAGGCTCCCAGTCAGCCCGGCTGGCGGGGCTCAGGGGCTGAGCATCAACCTGTGAACCAGGAGGTCACCGTTCGATTCCCCGTCAGGGCGCATGCCCCGGTTTCAGGCTGGACTCCCAGTGGGGGGGCACAGGAGGCAGCCAATCAGTAAGTCTCTCATTGATGTGTCTATCTCTTTCCCTCTGCTTCCTTCCTGAAATCAATAAAAATACATATTTTTTAATCCTCACCCAAGGATATCTTCCCATTGATTTTTAGAGAGAGTGGAAGAGAGAGGGAAAGAGAGAGGACCATCGATGTGAGAGAAACACATTGATTGGCTGCCTCCCACAGGAACCCCCACCAGGGCTGGGGAGGAGCCTGCAACCGAGGTACGCGCCCTTGACCAGAATCAAACCCGAGACCCTTCAGTCCGCAGGCCGGCGCTCTATCCACTGAGCCACACCGGCCAGGGCTATAAAAATATTATTTTTTTAAAAAGAAGGCTCCCAGTTAGAGAAACCGACCTCATCTCCAGCTTGACCTGCCACCCAAGCAGAAACACGGGCACGTGGTAGAATGCCCACATGCGCGGAGCCCCGCCCGCCTGCGCCCCCCCCCCCCCCCGGGGCACGTTCACAGCAGGAAGTGGCCGCCCTTCCGAAAACCTTCCCCAAGGCGTGGAGCTCAGGGTGCGGCCGCCACGTACACTCGGGGGCTGGCGAGATGGGCGGGCGCACCTTCTCACCTCCGCTGCCCGGGGCCAGGCGGTCACAAATACAACCCGGTGTGTCGGGGGTGAGGGGGGGGGGCCAGGGCGGGACTGAGCCTGATGGTGCGATAACCGTCTCCAGGGGGACCCACGGAAGCGGAGGGTGGGGGCACGCCGCAGGCTGAGGGGTGGTGGAGGGTCTGGGCTCTGGCACTCCCCAGGGGCCTGGGTCCCTGGGTGGGGGCGGGGCCAGGACACACGTCTATCAAAGGAGACAAGCTAAGGGCAGGGCCGCTAGGCACCAAGGTGCGTTCAACGTTGTAAGGAACTGCCACCCCTGCCCCCAGTGTCTGAGTGTCACGGTGGCTGCCCCCCATCTTCTCTTGTTTCAACAGTGTTTGGACGGCACAGACCCAGGGACCCCCTTCTACCGGCCGCGACCCCCCTCCAGCCTCTCTTCCATTCGCCGCCCTCGGCCCCTGAGACGGGCCCACGCCCATTTCCGAGCTCCACTCCTTACCCCCGAGCTCCCACTTCCTCAGGTTCATCCCACCCCTGGAGGCCCCGCCAGCCGCAGGTCAGCGGACATCTGCGGCCTCCACACCTTCCTCGCTCTGGGCTTCTGTTTCCATGGCGACCGTGGGGCGCTGCAGGGCATCGGCCACTTAGGAGCGAGTTGGACCTGGAGACGCGCCAGGGCCCCCAGCGTCCCCTGAAGATGCCAACCCAGCACCGGGCCACCACGCCCTCTTCCAGACGGGCAGAGGGCTCCCCACGATGCGTGGGTGGAACCCAGGAGCCCCTGGGAGCCGGTGGTCATGGAGGAGAACCTGACCCAGGCCCCTGGGGAGCTGCAGGCCCTGGGTTCTGCCCGCACAGACCCTGAGCTCTGTGACTTCCTGAGGAACCACTTCTTGGGTGAGCGGGGGACCCGCATCAAGAAGATGGGAGACACCTGGCTCACCTCCGCAGGCTGCGGGCCTGGCCGGGCTGGGCCGGGCTGGGCTGGGCTGGTGTGTCCTCACAGGCTCCCCCTCAAGCA
This sequence comes from Plecotus auritus, assembly GCF_963455305.1. Classification (NCBI taxonomy): domain Eukaryota; kingdom Metazoa; phylum Chordata; class Mammalia; order Chiroptera; family Vespertilionidae; genus Plecotus; species Plecotus auritus. The sequence continues at coordinate 184,459,032 of NC_137776.1, read as the reverse complement.
CAGCCAGGAGCCTGGGGAGCCCAGAGGCCTTCCAGGGGCCCCTCCGTGGCCCCCTGGCGTCTGGCTTCCGTCTGAGCCTCTGTCTGCAACCAGGAGGCCGCCTTTTAACCACCTGCAGCCCTCACCCATGCCTCCGGCCACGTGGGAACAATAAAGCTTTTGCAGCAAAAAAAAAAAGCCATGATCACAGGTTAGAGCGGTGGCTCCTTCAGCATCGACATGATGGCTAATTACCGTGAGCACCTTTTTGGATGACGTGTCCATATTTATTTATTTATTTTAACTGTTTTTAAACCCTCATCTGAGCGTATGTTTATTGATTTTAGAGTGAGAAGAATGGAGGGGGGGTAGAGAAAACCATTGATGTGGGAGAGAAACATCCATCAGGTGCCTCCAGCATGTGCCCCACCCAACCGGGGATCGAACCCACAACCCAGGGATGTGCCCTGACCGGGAATAGAACCAGCAACCTTAGAACCAGCAACCTTTTTTTTTAAATGCAGCCAATCTTTTTTTTTTTTTAATATATTTTATTGATATTTTACAGAGAGGAAGGGAGAGGGATAGAGAGCTAGAAACATCGATGAGAGAGAAACATCGATCAGCTGCCTCCTGCACACCTCCCACTGGGGATGTGCCCGCAACCAAGGTACATGCTCTTGACCGGAATCGAACCCGGGACCCTTCAGTCCGCAGGCCGACACTCTATCCACTGAGCCAAACCGGTTTCGGCAGAAGCAGCAACCTTTTTGGTGCACAGGACAACACTCCAAGCAACTGAGCCACCCGGCCAGGACCGAACGTTCTTTTCATTTTAAAATTCTTGTTTACTTATTATTGAGTTTGGGGATTATTTTATGCATTCTGGATGCAAACCCTTTATCAGATTTCGGTTTTGAAATTATCTTTTTCTGCCCCGGCCGGTGTGGCTTAATGGTTGAGCGTCAACCTAGGAACCAGGAGGTCACGGTTCAATTCCCAGTCAGGGCACAGGCCCGGGTTGTGGGCTGGATCCCCAGTGAGGGGCGTGCAGGAGGCAGCCGATCCAGGATTCTCTCTCATCGTGGATGTTGCTACCTCTCTCTCCCGCTCCCTTCCGCTCTGAAATCAGTAAAAATATATTTAAGGGGGAAAAATTTATCTTTTTCTAAGTCTGTGGATCGTCTTTCCGTTTACATTTTTAATTTGACAAAGTCTAATCTATCAAATATTAAATGGTTTGTGGTGTCAGGGATCAGACATCTTTGCCAAAACCAAGGTCAGAAAGATTATTTTTCTTCTGTTTTCTTCTTGGAGTTTTACACTTTTTCATTTTATAGTTCTGTGGATTTTATAGTTTCATATTTTGTTTTGAGTTAATTTTATTAATATATGTTATTGATTTTTTACAGAGAGGAAGGGAGAGAGAGAGAGAGAGTTCGAAACATCAATGAGAAACATCGATCAGCTGCCTCCTGCACACCTCCTACTGGGGATGTGCCCGCAACCAAGGTACATGCCCTTGACCGGAATCGAACCTGGGACCCTTGAGTCCGCAGGCCGAGGCTCTACCCACTGAGCCACACCGGCTAGGGCCAGAATCATTTCTTTAAAAGGCTTTCCCTTCTACATTGAGTTATTGTGCACCTTTGCTAAAACTCAAAACATATGCATTGGGGTCTATTTCTGGGTTCCATAGTCTGTCTCACGGATCTGTATGTATATCCTTTGCCAATACCACACCGTCGTATTGTAGCTTTGTCTTAAAATCAGATGGTGTGAATCCTCCATGGTTTTTCCCCCAGGCTATTCTAGTTCTCCTGGACCCCTCCACACGCATTTTACCGTGGGCATGATGATTTCTGCAAACGCTGCTGCTGAGATTTTGAGTGGAATCGTATTAAATCTCACATTTGGGGAGAAATGACATCATGACTATATTGAGTCTCTGCCCATCCACGGATATGGTATATCTCTGTTTGTTTAGGTCAATGATTTCTCTCATCCGTGTTTTGTGGTTTGAGCACACGGGTCTTGTACATGTTTTGTCAGATTTATACCTAGGTTTTTTTTGGGGGGTGGGGGGTTGGCGCTATTGTAAATAGTTTTGCTTCTTTTTCAACTTCAATTTCCAATGATTTCTCACAGGTACACGACATTGTAATTAATTTTTTGTATATTAACCTTGTATCCTGTGACTTTGCTGAACTCACTCACACAGCCGTGGGCAAACTACGGCCCGCGGGCCAGATCCGGCCCGTTCGGCTGTTCTATCCGGCCCGCGGAGCCGAAAGAGCGGAGGGTTCTCTTGCTCTCCCCTCCGCTCCTTTACTTTGAATTTATATTAGTTCACACAAACACTCCATTCATGCTTTTGTTCCGGCCCTCCGGTCCAGTTTAAGAACCCATTGTGGCCCTCGAGTCAAAAAGTTTGCCCACCCCTGCTAGGTCCTAGCACCTTTTTCATATTCTTTGAGATGTCCTACATCCATGATCACATTGAATGCAATTAGAAGAATGTTCTTTCTTCTTTTTTAATCTATGTGTGTCTTTAATGTCTTTTTCCTGCTTTATTCCACCGGCTATGCTCTCCGGGACAGCACTGACTAGGAATAACGGTCCCGCATTCCCTTGCTTTGGTTCTGAAATTAGAGGGAAAGTATTCAACAGTCACCATGGATTATGACGTTAGCTGAAGGGTTTTTGCACACACCCCTGGCAAGATTGAGGACGTTCCCTTCTCTTTCTGGTTTGTTAGAAGTTTTTTGTTGTTTTTTTTTTCATGAATAGATGTGGTATTTTATCAAATGCTTCTTTCCCCCATCTATTAAAATAATCATCCGTTTTTTCTCTCCTTTAATCTGTTGACATGGTAAATTATATGGATTGATTTTTGAATGTTGAACCAGACTTGCATTCCTAGGAAAGCCCCATTGCTCATTCTCCTTTTTGGATAGTGTTGGATTGGATTTGCTCATATTTTGTTGGGAATTTTTGTGTCTATATTCGTGAGGGATATTGGTCAGTAGCGTTTTTTTTTTTTAACTTTTTATTTATTTTATTTTTAAATATATTTTTATTGATGTCGGAGAGGAAGGAGAGGGAGAGAGAGATAGAAACATCCATGATGAGAGAGAATCATTGATCGGCTACCTTTGGTCCACAGGCCGACGCTCTGTCCACTGAGCCACACCGGCGAGGGCGGGACGTGGGTGTTTTCGAGGACAAAGCAAGTCCCGAACCAGCAGCTTCACCCCACAGCCGCCGTGACCACGGGCCCCGACACCCAACCAGGGCCCGCCGGCACCGTGGCCGGCCAGCGGAGACCCCGTGCGTGTGACGCGCTTCCCGAGGACAGACACTCGGTGCTCCCGGCTCGCCAGCTGCGCACGGACGGAGTGGGCTCCGTTACAGGAAATTCGCCGAAACTGCTGTCACTGGCTTCTTGCTACTTTTTTATGCGACTACTGGGACACGCAACACGCGTGTGGGGCTCACACACCGTCGGGGCCTCGGGGCGCAGCTGCCGCAGGGGGCCCCGGAGCGCGGAGGCCAGAGGCCCCGTCCCCGGGCCTGGACCTGGCGTCCCGTCTCCCTGCTCTGGGCCCGACTGCCCAGTGCCCTTCCGTCCTGTGCCCGCTGGGCCCAGCCTGCGCGGCTCCCCGGGGCTGGATGGCAGGAGGGAGGGAGGGAGGCGGGAGCCCCACCCCAGGTCCAGCCCCCACGCCCGCGGCCACAAGGCCAGCTGCCCCCTCCCCATGGAAGGACCGATGGCCAGAAAATGAATCACCCTCCCCACGGGCCCGCGAGGGGCCCCCCCGTCGCTGGTTTCGCCTCTTTTCCCCTCCTTCTGCGGGTCTCCCTCCCTCCCCCCTCCCTCTCTGCCCCCGCCCCCAGCAGCCCGCACGGAGGAGGAGGAGGAGGAGGAGGAGGAGGAGGAGGAGGAGGAGGAGGGGGAGGAGGAGGAGGAGGAGGAGGAGGAGGAGGAGGAGGAGGAGGAGGAGGAGGAGGGGGAGGAGGAGGAGGAGGAGGAGGAGGAGGAGGAGGAGGAGGAGGGGGAGGAGGAGGAGGAGGAGGAGGAGGAGGCCGTGCGCTCACAGTAACAAATCTCCCGCGTTCCCCCCACCCCTCGTTTAGCTGGCACAGTAGCAATTCAATCCGAAAGAGGCCGTGTTTTCAGAGCGCGCAGCCCGAGAAATGGATGTTTGTGTTCATCAATCTTACGGGCGCCCGCGGGGCTCCGAGAGGTGCCACACGAGAGGTTTCTCCCGTTGATGGATGGAGGAGGGTGGGGATCGCCGGCTTCTGTCCCCACCGCCCAGCCCAGGGGTGAGGGGCCCCCCGGGGGCTGGGCCCCCTCCCTTCCTCCTCGCTCAGTGTCCAGCTCTGCCCGGGGGTCAGGGCTCCGCACTCCAGGGCCAGCTCTGCTTGGCTCCCCGGAGGACGCTGCAGGCCGGGGACACCCCTGCCTCACCCTGCCCCCCCTCCCACTGCCCCCTTGGCGGGTCCTGTGCCTCCTGAGGGGACCCTGGGGGCCCCGTGGCTGATGGGGGCAGGGGCTGGGCTCTGAGTGTGGCAGCGTGTGGGGGTGAGGGCCAGAGCCCCGCGCTGGGCCCCCTGCTGGCCTCCAGCCAGGGCCCCACCGATGGGAAGTGGCTGGGCACCGGCCCGGAGCTGCCGGCTGCTGGCTGGGCCGGCGGAAAGAGGCGGGCGCCCCACCCTGGGCACGCCGCCCCGGCTCAGCCATCCAGGGCCCAGACTGGGCGCTGAAACGCCCGCATCGCGGACTGTCCGAGGGCGGATGCAGAAGCCAAGGCCGCCGGGTGCTCGCTCACGGGGCGGGAGGGCAGACCCACTTCGCAGACGGAACACGGACGCCGGAGGCCACCCGGGGCGGCGGGAACCCACAAGGCAGGCCCACGGCCGGGCACCCCTGGGGCGGTGGCCATCTGACCGCATCCTGGGTGGCTGACGTTTTCTACCTCGGGGGGGCGGGCCCCTCACCAGAGCCCACTGACGTAGCCCTTCGCCCCCAGCCACGAACCCCCGGGAATCGGTGATGCAGGAAAATCACCGTAGCATTGGAATTCGACCCTCTTCCCTTCTCCCCTCACCACCAACTCGCACCCACTGCGTGACCTGTGCCACCGTGACCCGCGCCGGCCACCTGACCCCACGCCGGAGGCGGGCTCGGGGACGGTGGGCGGGGACCCCCAAGCAGGGGAGGGAGGGTTCCAGTCGATCCCGGCGTCGCCCGCGTTCTGTGACTTCCGGCACCTGGGCCCCATCGCCAGGCCTCACCTCCCCCATCTGTAAAGTGGGTCTGAAGAGAGACATCCGCAGGGCAGCATGGCCTCTACCCCACTGCACAGAAGGCACCCTCGTCCTTGCCTGCCTTCGGGGAGACCCAGGCCGGATGGGGGCGTGCTGGCCTGGGATCCGTCTGCCTGGGCGCCCACGAGCTGGCCTCTGTGCTTGCCTGTCCCCTCTGCGGGGGGGGACGGGGGGGGCTGTCCCCAGACACTTGGGAGCTGGGAGCGGGGAAGGGGCCAGGCCGGGCATGGCTCTGGACGGAAAAGTAGGTGGGGTTTTACACCAAGAGGCTTTTAGTTGCTGTTGTTGATCCTCACCCGAGGACATGTCTGCGCGGATTGTTAGGGGAGTGGGAGGGAGAGGGAGAGACCGAGAAACATCGATGTGAGAGAAACACGTCCGCTGGGTGCCTCCTGCTCGTGCCCTGACCAGGCCCCGGCCGGGGAGGAGCCTGCAGCCGAGGAACGTACCCTTGGCCGGAATCGAACCCGGGACCCTTCCGTTCGTTAGCAGGCCGACGCTCTATCCGCCGAGCCAACCGGCCAGGGCAAAGGCCTTTTCTTCTTTTTTTTTTTTTATTTTATTTATTTATTTTTTTAATATATTTTATTGATTTTTTACAAAGAGGAAGGGAGAGGGATAGATAGTCAGAAACATCGATGAGAGAGAAACATCGATCAGCTGCCTCTTGCACACCTCCCACTGGGGACGTGCCCGCAACCAAGCCACATGCCCCTGACCGGAATCGAACCCGGGACCTTTCAGTCCGCAGGCTGACGCTCTATCCACTGAGCCAAACCGGTTTTGGCTTTTTTTTTTTAAATAAATCTTTATTCAGATTATTACAATTGTTTCTCCTTTTCCCATAGCTCCCCTCCACCCGGTTCCCACCCCACCTTCTGCCCTTACCTCCCCCCCACTGTCCTCATCCATAGGTGTATGATTTTTGTCCAGTCTCTTCCTGAACCCCCCATACCCCTTTCCCCCTGAGAATTATCAGTCCACTCCCTTTCTATGCCCCTGATTCTATTATATTCACCAGATTATTCTGCTCCTCAGGTTTTTAATTCACTTGATTTTTAGGTTCACTTGTTGATAGATATGTATTTGTTGTTCATAATTTTTCTCTTTACTTTTTTCTTCTTCCTCTTCTTTAAGAATACCTTTCAGCATTTCATAGAATACCGGCTAAAGCTGCTCATCGAGCGAGTCCTGCCGGTCCCCTACGCGGCCGCATGCACCCCGCACCCCGCACCCCCCGCACCTTGGGTTTCCGACAAACAAGCGTCGTCCGTACCGCACAGGCGTCCTGTCTGGGTCGCCCAGCGCCAGAGGCGTGACCCCGAGCCGCCCCCCACGAAATGCACCCCCGGGAAGGGCTGGGTGGCAGGAACCAGCGTCCCCGCCGGACAGCCCGGGAGCTCCAGTCCCCCCCGCAGCCGGCAGCCCCCACTGGCCCAGGGCACCCCACACCCACGAGACCACCACCCGCGCACCCAGGGAAAGAAGGCTCACGGTCCCACGTGAAGGACGCATGGCAGACAGAGCCAGGGGCCGAAGACAAACTCGGAGGACGGCCTGCACCCGTGTGGCTGGACAGGCCGAGGTTCCTACGAAGGCGTGTCCCCACGGCTGTCCCACGGCGGGGGGGGGGGGGGGGAACAAGACCAGCTCACTTTTTCCGTCACCTTTGAACTTCCTTTTATTCCCGACGTTGTTACAGACGCTCCCACTCGCCTGTGCCCACCGCCGCCCAGACCCCCCCCCCACCGCCAGCCCCTCGCCGCACTGTGGTCTGTGTCCGGGGCCTGCGTAGAGCGGTTCTTTGGTTGTTAATATGTTTGTATTGCTTTCAGAGAGGAAGGGAGAGGGGGAGAGAGCAATGCCAATGAGGAGAAGCATGGATCAGCTGCCTCCTGCACGCCCCACCCTGGGGATCGAGCCCGCAACCCGGGCCTGTGCCCTGACCGGGAACCGAACCCTGACCTCCCGGTTCACAGGTCGACGCTCAACCCCTGAGCCACGCCGGCCGGGCTGCATCTATGTCCTTCGGCTAATCCCTCGCCTTCCTCCCCCGACAGCTGTCCGTCTGTAAGTTCAAACGTCCCGTCCATCTTCCTGAAGGAAACGTGGCACCCGCCACCCACACGGGCCACCCGTGGGCCTGCGCGCTGGCTGGCGTGGGGCGTCCGTCTTGCTTCCTCCCGCAGGGAAGGGGGCCCGGGTATTTGGAGGTTGGGGCTTGTTGGGGGAAAATGGTCAAAACGGGCATGGGGGCGGGAGATGCATTAGGGAACCTCGTGGCTATTCAGTCACGTGTAGGTCTCACGCCAGATTACATGACGTAAGCATGATCCGGTGACGCTCACACACACGCACGCAGGGCAAGGGCTCAGACAAGCCGCATGCGGACACGGCTGGTGCCCCGGGGGGTCCAACTGGTTCTCTTTCCCACTTGTCCCTTCTTCCCGTTTTTCCTATAATGAACGTGGATCTTTTTCCTGGAAACCAGACCCTGAAACTCACCGCTTTCCCAAAGCTCCCGGAGCCCAGCCAGGGGCCGGCCAGGGGCCGCGTGTCTGTGAGCAGCCTCGGCATCTGCAGGTCCCCCCACCCCGGGGCCTCTCACCCCTGGGGGTGACACCCGACTCGCCTGCCCCCATCCCTCAGGGTGAAACTGGAGCGCAGCTGCGACCTGGCCCTCCAGAACCGCCGGGCGTCCCCAGCTCAGTTACAGTGGCCTCGGGACCCTCTGGGTGACCCTCTCACCAGGGGAACTGAAGTGTGACCTTCAGGACCCAGCACCAGGTCTCCCCCACCCCACCCCCACCCCAGGCGGGACCTGGACCCCGCGGGCGGGCGCAGGCGGCCAGACCACGCGCTACTCCCAGGTCACCGCTGGGAAGGAAGCGGCCTCAGCCCGCCCCTGTCCTTCCCAGACGCCTGAGCACCAGAGGCCAGCCCGCACTGTCCATGCGCCTGCCCAGGGACCCCAAAGTGACGCGAGATTGCGGGAGAGGTGCTTTCTGAGCCCCTCTGAGCATCATCACTCCATCCCTCACCCGGCCCGGCAGGTGTGACCTGGCCGGGCAGGTGTGGGCACCGCTCTCCCCTCCCTGACTCCTCACACCCGAGCCTGGGCGGTGGGGGTACTGGTTTGGGGGCAGCAGGCAGGGGGGCGGCCGAGTGTTGGACATGCCGAGCTGGGGGTGCCCACAGACGCCCAGTGCAGGCGCAGAGGGAGGCGTGGGGTCTGCTGGCACTCGGACACCCAGGGAGGATGGCAGCCCCGAGACTGGGGTCCTGGTGAGGGAGGTCCCGGAGGCCCCATGGAGGCAGGAAGGGTGAGGAGCAGAGTGACCCAGTGCCCCCGCCCCCAGAGGTCACAGGGGACATCTGGAGGAGGGGCAGCGAGCTCCTCTGCAAACAGGGCCGGGGCAGGGCCGCGGGGCCCCCCGCTCAGCCCAGGATGCCGGCCGGATGCAGCCGGGGCACAGCCGCTAGACACATCCCCCAGGAAGAGGAGCTCTCAGACCAGAACCCCAAGGTCAAGGGGCCGAGTGTGGAGGCCGCTGGGGTTACTGCAGGGCAAATAAGCGAGGGCTGAGCAGGAGAGGAGGGGCCCGTGGGCGTCAGCCCTGCAGGAGCCTGGGGGGCGGGGGTGCTGGCGGGAGGGGGTGCTGGCGGGAGGGGGGGCTGGCGGGCGGGGGTGCTGGCGGGCGGGGGTGCTGGCGGGAGGGGGGGCTGGCGGGAGGGGGGGCTGGCGGGAGGGGGGGCTGGCGGGAGGGGGGGCTGGCGGGAGGGGGGGCTGGCGGGAGGGGGGGCAGGGGGGCGGGGGTGCTGGCGGGAGGGGGTGCTGGCGGGAGGGGCAGCTGCGAGGCCAGGAATCCTGCTCCCGTCCCCAGCCTGAGGCTCCAGGCAGAGGCTGGGCCATGTGCCTGTGTCCGGGGCCTGCACAGGGCAAAGCGCAAAGTGGGTCTCCAACACACACAGGTCCCTGAATGTTGACAACGGCCGCTTGGCGAGGTCTTCCTGTGTGTCTCCCTGCAAGGGGGGCTGTTTCTACCCCCATTTCACAGGTGGGGGTGGAAGGCAGCCCCCCCACCCCAGGCTCCCAGAGTGAGGCCTGGTGATGCAGGGCAGCCGGTGGGAGCGCGGAGCCACGCCCACTTCCGGGGCTCACGTCCCGCCCCCTCCTCCTCAGGGCCGCCCCTCTCTGAGCTCCTGGGCGCCCCGGGTGCTGCCCGAGGAGGTGCGGGAGTTTGGGGAACGCTGGGAGCAGAGGGAGCGGACTCTGCAGGTGCCTCAGGCCTTCGGCTCTGAACGCTGGCCTCGGGGCGCCGCCTGGGGTTCCCGAAGCATCTGGCCACAGGTGGCCCCGGACCCCGTGGTGGGAGGGGCGGCTCTGGAGGGACGCCTGGGGTCCCCGTCAGGGTAGGGCCGGCCTGGGCCCGAGCTGCCTTCACACCCCTCCCGGAGCGCGTCTAGCTGGGGTCCTCTCTGAACCTCGGATTCTCCTCTGGCCCGTGGAGAGCGAGCCGAGGCCCCGGGAGCAGAAAGCCAGGTGTGGCCGTCCACAGTACAGACCGCCGCCAGGTGTGGGCCGGGAGGGAGGCGGCGCAGCCGGGCCAGGACCAGGCGCGAGGCCGGAGGTGGAGGACCCGCCACGAGCACGCCGCCTGGGCCCTGGCCACGTCCCCGTCCCTGCAGCCACGGCCAGGCTCCCGGGAGGGGGACAGACGGCCGCCCCTCATCTGCCCCGGCCCCAAACTGCAGGAGCGGAGAACAGGCGGCCGCTCTGCCCCGAAGGCAGCAGCAGCCCCGGAAAGTTCTGAGTGACGGGCGGCTCCTGGAGGGGTGACCCCCTCCTCCCGCAGGCCCGCAGGCCGCCGGCCGGATATTTATATCCTGAAGGAGGGGCGGCCCCGTGCGCGGCCCCCAGAGCTTCCTGCCCACGGGCCACGGGGCCAGGGCCGGGCCGCGCTCAGAGGCCGCCTGGTCACGCAAGACAGGCCTCCGGCCAAGCGCCCAGCCTGGGAACGCGGCGGCCCCCCGCCCTCCGCACGTCCGGGGTCAGCGGTCACTTTATTAATAGCAGCCCCTTGACCGGGGGCCTCTCCCACTGCGGTCAGCGCCCTCCCTGCAGGCTCGGCCAAGTGACCCAGGGACATCCCCCAGAGGGACCCCCGGGAGGGACGGGACCTCACCTCCCAGCCCACAGGACACGCGGGGCGGGAGGGAGAGGGAGCGGGCTTCCAACTCCCAGTGCTCCCTTCCCCCCCTCCCCCCTCCCCCCTCCCCCCTCCCCCCTCCCCCTCCCCCTCCCCCTCCATAGCAGCTCTGGGGCAAAAAGAGGCCGCACTTCGTACCCGGAGCGACGTCCACCCTCAGAAAGGCTGGGCCGCCGTCACAAGGAACGGCCTACTTCAGACCACCTGAGCCCGCGGACACAGAGAAACGTCTGGAACGTCAGTCCCCAGCCAGGCCTCCTCCCCTGGACCTCCCCGGCTCCCTGCACAGCGAGCACCCGGGAGACCCTGGGAGACCCTGGGAGAGGCAGCACGGCTCCTGGGCGTCCCCGCGCCCCTGGGTCACCTCCGCGCAGCGCCAGCACCTGTCACGCCCAGGACAGGGACCCGGTAAGGAGGCGCGATGCCCATCGCAGGATGCAGGGACCCCGCGCCCCGGCGCCCCGCGTGTGATAGAGAAAAGCTGGCCTTGGAAAGAAGGACGCGGAAGTGTCGCCACCCCTGAGACTCTGCATGCCACGCACCCATCAGGACCGCCCGGCCCCACGTGGCCACCAGCCCCGGCACCTCCCGGCACCTCCCGTGCCTCTGGGAACCCGAGCCCCGGCTCCAGACCCCAGGGCCTGCTGCGCCTGGGGTGCCCCCTCCAGGCATCCTGCCAATGGCCTGAGCCTCAGTCTCTCAGTCTGGAAAATGGGACAGTAATAGCCAACCGGGCTGAGCTGAGGGCCATGGGGGAGGGAACTGAGGCAGCGGGCCGGCAGGCAGCTGGCCAGAGGCCGCAGAGACGCCAGGCTGGGAGCTGAGAAGGTTGGCTGTGCTCCGGGCCCGAGGCTTCGAGCAGGGGAGATGCCGCGGAACCCCCACCCGGCGCCCAGGCTGGTTCCTCCTTTACCTCCACAGGGACCCCGAGAGGTGCAACCCCGCCCCCTGCTGGACGCTTCTGGAATTGCCCAGCGTGGCGCCCGGGATAGGGCGTGTTCCCCACCCCAGAGGAGCCACTGGCTGGGGGGATGCCCACTCCCCCGACCACTCCCAGGGCAGCAGGATGGGGTGGCGGGCAGGGGCACCCAAAGGGCCCTGGTCTGCGTGGTGGCCTTTGGCAGTGGCCTTGAGGCTGACCCTCTGGGCCCCGGGCCCCGGCAGTCACTCTGAGAGGCCGAGACAGGCCCAGGAGGGTCCTGACCACCCGGCTTCCGCTCCAGAAGCCATGAGCCCTTGGGGCCTGTCACTGTTCCGGGGAATGTCCCTCTCGCCCCTCCCAGAACCTGGGAAGGCCCTGGGGCCGGGGGCCAGCAGGCAGGTCTGTGAGCTGGAGGTGAGCGGGGGGGTGGGGGGGGGAGCAGGCTCCCCGACTACCACCCACCCCACCCACACAGCCACGACGCTGCCAGCCAAGTGTGTCGTCGAGAAACTCCTGACAAGACCAGCTTTAGCCCTGACCGGTTTGGCTCAGTGGATAGAGCGTCGGCCTGCGGACTGAAGGGTCCCGGGTTCGATTCCGGTCAAGGGCATGTACCTTGGTTGCGGGCACATCCCCAGTGGGAGGTGTGCAGGAGGCAGCTGATGGATGTTTCTCTCTCATCGATGTTTCTAGCTCTCTATCCCTCTCCCTTCCTCTCTGTAAAAAATCAATAATATATTTTTTAAAAAATCAGCTCTAACCCCACCACCGAGTCCCTAACTTGCGGGGTCCCGCGGCCCCACCTGCGACGCAACCCTTCCTCCCGGCGGCCGAGAACTCCGAGGTGCGGAGGGAAGGCCGCCCCGGGCCAGCCCCGCGGCGGGGAGGGAAATGCCCACGTGGGGGGGCCCAAACTGGCCGCAGGCTTCCGGGGAGCTGAGCCCCGACGCCGGCATTTCTCCAGGCCCCACAGACGCCGTCGGGGTCCGGAAAGCCCTCCGAAGCCAGCCGTGCCCGGGGGTGGGCCTGGATCACCATGCAGTCGCCACTCCACACGCTGGGTGGTGGCTCGCGGGCAGGCGGGCAGCGGCGGGAGGCACTGGCGCTGGGCCTGCACACCCAGAGGCTGCGCCAGGGGGCAGCAGCGAGAGGCCGGCTGGGCTGGGTTTGCCATCCCGCCTTCCTCCTCTCCTTCCCTTCCCTCCCCTTCCCCTTCCCGTCCCTCTTTTTCCCCTCGCGCACTTGTTTCCTTTGGAGAACAGGCCTCCAGCCCTCCCGCCCATCAGCCCGTGGTCGGCAAACTCATTAGGCAACAGAGCCAAATATCAACAGGACAACGATTGACATTTCTTTGGAGAGCCAATTTTTTTTTTTTTGCAGAAAGGAAAGGAGAGGGATAGAGTTAGAAACATTGATGAGAGAGAAACATCAATTCAGCTGCCTCCTGCACACTCCCCAGTGGGGATGTGCCTGCAACCAAGATACATGCCCTTGACCGGAATGGAACCCGGGACCCTTCAGTCCGCAGACCAATGCTCTATCCACTGAGCCAAACCGGTTAGGGCTGGAGAGCCACATTTTTTAAACTGAAACTTCTTCTAACGCCACTTCTTCAACATAGACTCGCCCAGGCCGTGGCATTTTGTGGAAGAGCCACACTCAAGGGGCCAAAGAGCCGCATGTGGCTCGCGAGCCGCGGTTTGCCGACCACTGGCCTAGACAGACGACCCGCTGGCAGCTCCCTTTACCAGGCGGTGGGTGGGGGCCCTGGCCGGCGGCTCAGTTGCTTGAGCATTACCCGGTGCGCCGAAAGGGTGTGGGTTCGAGTCCCGGTCAGGGCACGTGCCAGAGGCAACTAATCAACGTTTCTCTCTCTCTCAAAATCAGTAAAAAATGTTTAAAAACATTTCCTCCGTGAGGATAAAATAATAAACGGGGGGGGGGGGGGGCAGAGTCTGCAATTTCATTTAACACAGGATTTCTCAGACACGGTCTTCCCTCCCACAGGGCATCCGAGTCGTCAAGTGGGGGGCACTCGGGACACGCCGCCCAGGGGCGGCTGACAAGGGTCCCTCCTGCCACCAAGGCTGCCAACTAACTAACAGGACTCAGGGCGTCACTGTGGGACCCAGTGAACCAGATAAACTGACGCACAGAACTGGCCCGGAGGCATGGGCGCGTGGGGCGGACTGAGACCTCAGGGGGAGGCGTGGCAGGGACGGGATGAGACCAACCAAAGAACACCTATGCCTGTATGGAACGCATATGCATGTATGGAACACATATGCCTGTATGGAACACATATGTCTGTATGGAACACATATGCATGTATGGAACACACATGCCTGTATGGAACACATATGTCTGTATGGAACACATATGCATGTATGGAACACATATGCCTGTATAAAACATATATGCCTGTATAGAAGACATATGCCTGTATAGAACACCTATGCCTGTATGAAACACATATGCCTGTATGGAACACATATGCCTGTATGGAACACATATGCATTAGAGAACACACATGCCTGTATGGAACACATATTCCTGTATGGAACACATATGCCTGTATGGAACACATATGCCTGTATGGAACACATATGCATGTATAAAACATATATGCCTGTATAGAAGACATATGCCTGTATAGAACACATATGCCTGTGTAGAACACATATGCATGTATAGAACATATATGCATGTATGCATGGCCCGTGGACACAGACGATAGTGTGGAGAAGGCCTGTGGAGGGGAGCTGAGCAGAGGGGGGCAAAGAAGGGAGGCACTGGGGGACATCTGTAATACTGTCAATAAAAAAATTGTTTTTAATACAGAACAGTCCGTTTAAATTTGAATTTCAGATAAACAATGAATACGTTTTAGTAGAAGTTACGTCCCATAAAATATTGGGGACTGTGCCGCCAGCACGGCCAAGGGTGACCCTGAGGGGGCGGAGACGGGTGAGAAAAGACAGACGAGAGAATGAAGCTGGGGCTGGGTGGGACGCCGTCCTGACGGAGAGCCAGCGCCACGGACCACAAGCCGCGTTTCTTTTACAGCAGGTGCCACGAGGCAGTGAGGGCGGGTCAGGATGTGGACAGCTTTCTCTGCGTTTCCATCCTCCTCAGCTACGTGCACCCGAACTCTATCAGGCCCACATCTCTCAGGCATTGGGGCCACGTGTTCGAACCACAGGGTCAAGCTCACACCTCCAGCTGTTGGCTGTCATGGTGCGGGGAGGCCCTGCCCTCCACGCTGGGACTTGCACGTGGCCATGGAGGACTGTGCCCGCCCATCAGCCCGAGGCTGGAACCTGTCCAGACACTGTGGCCGCTCTCCACAGGCGACATACCCTATTTGCTGTGGATCTGAGGTTTCAGTTTAACGGGGTGTCCTGTTCTGCATGGAGCAACTCTACCCTGAACCTCGAGGGGACAGGCCTGGGGCTTCAACCAGGGCCCAACGGAAACCCCCACCACCCCATTTCCACCCTCTGAGTCGAGTCACCCCAAACACTATCACCTTGCAGGGTGCCCTTGGGAAAGTCCTCCCGTCCTGTTCCTGCCTGTGCAAAATGGCTGCGCCTTCTCTTACTTCTGGAACTTCCTCTGACTTCATGCAGGGCCTCTAGGGACAGCGCCCGGGGAAGGAGACTTGGGGTCCCGTGAGCTCCCCGCAGATGGTCACTCTGCTCACCCATCGGCCTCCTGCCCAGGCCGGAGCCCCACTGGCCCAGCGTTCCCTGGGATGGAGTGAGAACGCGCCAGGACCAGGGCCGCAGGTGAGGGCCCGTGGCGATCACAGCAGCACCGACCCCGCGTTTATTCAACAGACACTCGGGAGCACCGGGTCCGTGCGGGCATGGGTTCCGCCCTGAGGCCGCAGCGAAGGGGCAGGTGTCTGCTGGTTCCGCATCCTGGCGGTCACACAGGTCAGTGGATCCCACCCGGGAAGGGGCCACCGCCTCGGGTCCTCTGGCCCCGTGCAGCCCTCTGCCTTAGTCTACAGATGCTAATCGCTAAGTCCCCAGAGCAAAGACAGGCTGCCGGGTGGGGAGCGGGCAAAAGGGTCCCTAAATGCAGACCCCTAGGCCTGGTCCACACCCGAGACTCGGGGGAGGGGCCTGGAATCAGCATTTTGATCTCAGGTTTCATCCTAAAGCTCGCAATGTCTGGTCTGGGGCTCCGAAGAGCCAGCGGCCCTTCTGTCCAAACCCACGGGGACCAGGAGCTGCAGCCCCAAGGAAGGGGAGGCCCAACATGGCCTGGCCACGGGGCAGGAGACATGACTGGACCCGGCACCCCCATGGAACCCCACCTGTGACCAGACCCCAGGGGCCGAGGCCCGAGGCGGGGCCGTGGGATCAGGGGCCCCAAGTAAGACTCGCCTGGCCTCACCCACAGCCGGGCTCACACCCACCTGTTGCCCCAGCGGAAGTGTAATTTTGCACAATTAACCAACCTCTTTGGCCTCTCTGTCTTCAGCTGTAGAGTGGGGGTGCCGAGGGCCGCTTCCTCGTGGGATGTGGGAGTGAAGCGAGACACTTGTGCAGGGCGACCCTGGACTGGGCACACAGTAGGTGCTGTCAGGCCTCCGGGCGCGATCTCCGTCGCAGCCTCTCCCCTAGGGTGGCGCCCGGGCCTCAGGCCTTGCCGAGTTCCCCTCCAGGTCGCCCTCCGGTCCCGCTCTCACCTCCTTTCTCTCCAAAGACTCTGCAAAGGTGGGCGGTGTCCTGGTGCAGCCAGGGGCTCGCTACCTGTCACTCAAGGGCTTACCTGAACCTTCCCAGTGTCCACCCAGCCCGCTCCGCCACCCCTTCGGCCCACTGCCCTTCTGTGTTGTCTCTGCACACGTGTGTGGACACCTAGTTGTGCATGGACACAGGACTCTGCACACGTGGGCGTGCCCGCACGTGTGCACATGTACATGCACACACGTGCACTCACACATGCACGTCCTGCGCGCACTCGCAAGTCTCCTGCGGCCGCACGCGCCCGCAGCACACGCGGGCCGCCCGGGGACGCGCGCCCGCAGCCGTCCGGAGGCCCCGCCTCGCCGCCTGGGGATGGGCCGCGGCTCGTGCGAAAGAGGCAGGCGGGAGCCCTGCGGCCCATCGTCTACCCTGCGGGACGGCCAGCGCCCGAGGCATCGGACTTAAATCTTAAAACCCCGAGGGAAGAGCGGGCGGGAGAAGCGGGGGCCAGCTCCGCGCAGACTGATCCGGCTGCGGCTCGAACCCACAACCCCAAGACGGCGCTGGGCATGCGCAGAAGCCGAGAAGGGCGGGCGCGGAGCGCGGGCGGGCGACGTCCCTCAGGTCCCAGCGCCCCGAGCACCCACAGTTCCAAGCGCAGGGCAGCGTCCGGAAGTCCGTGGAGCCGAGCTTCCTTCCTCGTCCTCTGATTCGCTACGAACCACTTCCATTTCCGCAAAAAGTTCCGAACCAGTTCCCGACCTTTGGAGAGTCGTGTTGCTGTTTTGTTTCCGGGGGAATCTAGTTTGCTGTGGGACACGGGACTTCCGGGTGTTCCTCGCAGCCTTTGATTGGCTGTATTTATGCATATATTAGAGCACGAAAAAGAGAGGCTTTTCCTTACGCTAAAACGAATTTGGACGGTTTTAATGTAGATGGTGTGGTCTCTGTAGGATGTGAGTACTCTCTCTCGTGTCTCTGAGACACGTATATAAAGTCACCATAACCTAAAAGTGCTGGGAATAGAGGTCTTTAAATAGCAAACGGCGCCAGTGACCAATTGTGTTGTATGAAAGGAGAGAAGGTTAGCACTCCCCTTGACAAGGATGGAAGAGGCTCTCGGGCCTAACAACACGCATACGGTTAAGGCATTGCCACCTACTTTGTGGCATCTAACCACTGTTTTTCCCTTTTCTCACTGACAGGAGCACACCTGGGCCAGGGTGCCTTCACCACCTGCGGTGGTCTTATTCCGAGCCTCCCTCCTGCCCGCCTCCCTCCTGCCCGCCTCCCTCCTGCCCGCCTCCCTCCTGCCCGCCTCCCTCCTGCCCGCCTCCCTCCTGCCCGCCTCCCTCCTGCCCGCCTCCCTCCTGCCCGCCTCCCTCCTGCCCGCCTCCCTCCTGCCCGCCTCCCTCCTGCCCGCCTCCCTCCTGCCCGCCTCCCTCCTGCCCGCCTCCCTCCTGCCCGCCTCCCTCCTGCCCGCCTCCCTCCTGCCCGCCTCCCTCCTGCCCGCCTCCCTCCTGCCCGCCTCCCTCCTGCCCGCCTCCCTCCTGCCCGCCTCCCTCCTGCCCGCCTCCCTCCTGCCCGCCTCCCTCCTGCCCGCCTCCCTCCTGCCCGCCTCCCTCCTGCCCGCCTCCCTCCTGCCCGCCTCCCTCCTGCCCGCCTCCCTCCTGCCCGCCTCCCTCCTGCCCGCACACCAGCCTTTTGATGGGGTAGTCAGTGTTCCAGGAAGAACTGCCACCTTGACTTAGGCCAAAAAAGTAAGAGGGCCAGCTGGTGCCCTCCGTGCAGGCGCTCTGCCTCTGGTGTCTCCTCCACCATTGTGCAACTTACCCGGCAGGGAGCCTGGGGGACAAGTGTCACCTACGGAGATGCCAAAGCTATGCCCAGGGGCAAGGACTGCTGCCCTGTGGGTTTCCACCACTCCTGCCAGTTTTGAGCCCATTTGCACATCCCCTTCAGCATGTGTACACGGACACGTGTGTATGTACTTCTGGCTGCGCTGTTTCCTGTGTCGGTTGGTATTTGAATTCTTTGAATGGGTGGTGACAATTCCGGCCACGGAGCTTCTGGACGGAGCAGGGGCAGGGCGACCAGGTGCAGCCCCGGGCCTGCAGGGGAGCCCTGGCCTCCTGGTCAGGGGAGGGACGCGGAGCAGCTGGAGATCAACCACCACGCACAGGCAGGCCTCGCGGGGCAGTTCACACCGTTGTGAACGTGTATGAGCACACGGACATGTACACACAGACATGAGTATACACCTTTGTTGGTTGGCTTTTTGTATCTTTCGTTTTTGTGGAGCATGCGGACATACATACTTCCTTAAAGACATTAAGGCAGCTGGGAAATCTGGATAGCGCATACCTGACTGAAGGCTATTTTAGGGGTGACTGTGGTGTGGTAAGGCTCTGGAAGAAGTGTTTCTTAGCCCAGCTAGTGTGGCTCAGTGGCCGAGTGTTGCCCTGTGAACCAGGTCTCGGTTCGATTTGGTTGCAGGCTCGATCCCCAGTGGGGGTGGCAACAGGAGGCAGCCGACTGATGTTTCTCTCTCCCTCTCCCTTCCGCTCTAAAATCAGTAAAAATAGACTTTTTATAAATAAATTTCTTTTAGAGATTCTAGAGAATGAAACCCCGGGACCTGCACTAACCAACGGGCAGGGGCGCAGGCAGCAGGGGCGCCGGCTCCGGAGCTGGAGGACTGGACGTGAGGGCCTCCTCTCTCCCTCGCTGTCAAGCTCCCTGTGGTAACCTTCAGGGTGACAGTACAGGCCAGTTTTTAAAAAACCGTGAACTCTCGCCCAAGGCCCCAGCTGTAATAGGCCCACAGCAACTCCACCCCCGTAGCAGCTACACACGAAGGTAAAAAATTCTCAGGGGACAAAAATACAAGACATGAAAATCTTTATTTCCAAAAAGTGAATTTGTTTTTACATAAATCTACAACAGAGAATTCCAATGTAGAAAAAATACACTATATTCAGGATACAATGCTCCGCACACACCCCTCCTCCCGGGGCAAACCGACCCCAGAACCAACAAAACAAGGAACGAGCTCCCTCAGGAACCGCCAGCCAAGCCCCGGAGCCTCGGCTCTCCTATCAGGACGCCCCGAGCCGGGCTGCCCCAGCCATCACCCTCTCCCTGCGGCCGTTCGTCCCAAAGACAGACAGACAGGCCATGAGCACCGTCTACCTCAAGGACGGTCTGTGGCTGCCGACCCAGGTGCCTTCACAACTGTCACACTCGCCCTGTGCCACGGTGGCCACCAGGGGGTTCCCAGGAGGCCTGTCTGAGGGTGGCCCCCACTTCCTCACAGCCCATCCATCCACCACTTGGCACCGTCCCGAACCCCAAAACCAGGGCCCGGGCCTCAGGAGAGCAGGGGCTGAGACCCAGGCTGTGGATGGATGTCAGCCGCCTGCTCACCCAGCCCTGGTGGGACCGCACCGCCTCACGCCTCCGCCCAAGGTCTCAGTGCTGCAGACTGGGTTCGAACCCAGGGCGGGGGGGGGGTGGGGGGGGGCCTTGCTACATGCAGGGGTCCCCAGGAACCAGCCACTGCCACAAAACTGCTCTGCAGTCCTGGCCTCAAGCCCACCGCTGCCCAGGCTGGGCCGGCCGGGAGGGCCAGGCAGGAGGATGACAGACACCCTGCTCCCCGCCGCCAAGGACTCCAAGAAGCCTGCTGGTCCTCAGGCCAGCAACAGAGGACAGCCACCAGCTGGTCCCTCGGAGGAGAGCCTGCGCCGGGAACTGAGGAACCGGGGCCTCCTGCACCCCAGCCCCCCCGAGAGCCACCTGCACTGTTCAGCAGGACGTTTCGGGCCGGGGCTCCGTCTCAGCTGGACCCTCCCGGAGAGCTCGCCCCGCCCCGTCTCAGTATTCAAGTGCAGGGCCCCCGTCCTGGGCCAAGTCCGCTCCCCTGCAACACGCAGGGCGACAAGGTGCCAGGGGCGCGCTGCCAGCCGGCCCAGGGCCGCCTCTGCGTCCCGCCTGAGGCGCGGCGTGTGCGTGGACACCACCCACCAGCACCGAGCCCCGAGCACAAGGGCTCACAGACAGCCTCACAGGGTGTGGGTTCCAGACACCCACACGGGGAACGACTACAGGCAGGACCCGCGGAGGCCGGGCCGAGGCCGAGAGGGCCGGTCACAGCGCCGGCATGGGCAATACAACATCAAAAACAGCACAGAACACTTCCTGGGGGAACACGGCGATAAACTGAACTTCGCCTCACCTTCTGAAACAAAAATGAAAAGTCTTGTTGACGGAACACGACAGAGACTGGGAACTCTTCCCAGCCAGAGGAACTGGTGAGAACATCACCTTCTAGAACTTTCTGGTGGGACCTCTCCCCCTCGGCCTAATGGTCCTCAGAGGGGTCCAGGCCCCGCCCCCATCCCCAGCCTGGATCAGGGGAACCCCGGGCTCCGCCCCTGCCAATCGGTAGCGTCCCGGCCTCGGGCGCGGGCCTAGCAGTCGCTCTTCCAGAGCTTGATGGTCTTGTCGTTCTCCAGCGCGGCCGAGGCGATGATGTTCTCCGTCGGGTGGCACGCCGTCGAGATGACAACGTCTGCAAACAAGAGACAGTCCACACGCTCCCTCCCTGCGCAGGGACCTGCGACAGCCCAGGGCCGGCTCCCTGCCCAGCGCTGACCACGGACTCACACAGCCTGTCCCTGCCACGGGCCTCGGGCACTGCCAGCAGCGACAGCCCCTGGGGTGCCGGCCTGGCCCGAGGAGGACCAGGCGCTGCGGGCAGAGGCCACACCAGGCTGGTCACAGGTGGTCTCTGCCTGGACAACAGTCTTCACCGGGCCGAGCCACGCCCACCTCCCGCCGCCGCCGGGCCTGAGCCCTCCGGGGCTGCTGACACAGGAGGCAAGTCTGTGCCACCACAGCAGCTGGCACCTGGGCTGGGCCAGCTCGATGCACTGGATTTACAAAGGCTGAACCCCGAACTTGAACTTGACCTCCCCCCACGCCCTCAGAGGAGCAGAGCGTCCGCCCCGGCTGTCCCTGAACAGTGCCGAGCCCAGGGGGGCGCAGGCCACGCCGTGCCCCTCCACCTCTGGGGTTAAGCCATGTGAGGGGTGCTGCTGCTTTTCAGGGGACACACCACTCTCCACTGACTATAGAAGGTGGGGTGCCGGGGGGACAGGCAGCTGGGGCAGGGGGCACCCCGAGTGCTGAGGAACGGCCTGCCTGGGAGACAAGCTGGGGCCCTGCAATGGGCAGCGGGCGATCACTCCCGGGCCAGGTTGGGCACGGGCCACGCACAGGCCGCCCCATGGAGAAGCTGCAGAGCCGCGTGGACTCGAGGCCAGGCAGCAGGCAGCCGAGGGGAAGGGGCAGAAGCCGGGACCTGGCGCTTGGCGGCCGCTCCCCCATGGGCACATCCCCCAGGCCACCGGAGCGCCGAGGACAGAGGCGGCCTCAGGCCAAACACTACCACCCGCCCCGCTGCGGGCACGGGCCGAGCGCAGCTCACCTGTGTGGCCCTGCAGCTTCTGCACGATCTCCTTGGTCTGCAGGTTCCAGATGTACACCAGGTTGTCTTCCGAGCCGGACACGATCCACTGGGCAGACATGGAGAGGTGAGGGGCGTTCCCACAGCCTCCGAACTCGCCCTCCTTCCCACACTGAGCCCTGTCCCCACCCCCTCCCGCACTGAGCCCTGTCCCTGCCCCCTCCCGCACTGAGCCCTGTCCTCGCCCCCTCCCGCTCGCCGCTCAGAAACAGCCGCACACAGCGGGCATCGAGGATGTAAAACGTTTTCTTTCATTACCACTTTATAGTTTTGTGTCGCTTACATTTCAGCTGAATGTCCCATCTCCTCAGTCCCACTCCCCTGGGCGGAGGCGGGCAGCATGGCCTGCTAGGCAACCACTTAGACGCCCGCCCGTGCCCGCCGCTCCCGGGAGCTGTGCCGGGTCCGACTTACAGAGCCGGCAGGTCCAGGAGCACCCGTGTCACGACATCCCCTTTCTGAGCGACAGCCACCACCACTTGCAGCACGTGGCTTCGTTTTCGGGTTTTTGTGTATTTTTTGAGGCAGGGCCTCTCGGAGGGCACTGGGACGGACGGCGAGGAACTCACCTTCCCCCCCGTCACGGAGAAGTTGGCAAATATGCAGTATTTCTCGTTCTTGTGCCCGGTGTACGTCTTCAGGCACTGCAAGGACACGCGCACGGTCAGAGCCCGCTGCCCCGCCCCCTGGACAATTCCCCGACTTCTCTGAGTGCGGGCCCTTTAAGGCTAACCGAACGTCATCCCGACAGGCATTCAAATGCCTGCAGCACACACCCACGTGGTCAGAGCTGACGTGCCGGCAGCAAACACCACGTCTTGGAGAAATGTGCACCAAACCGACTCCATGAACATGGCTCTGAGCCCCCCAGCCGCAGGTCCTGCTCAGCTCCAGCCCCCAAAACCCCGCCCGGCCTCCGCACCCCCGGCCCGGTGTGTCGAATCCGCTGCTCACCTTCCCTTTGCTGTAGTCCCAGAGTTTCAGGGTGCTGGAAGGAGAGAGGGGGTCACACACGCTCCCCGGCTGCTGTCACTGCGCCCTCTGCAGGCTGGAACCCCCCAGGTGCAGGTGCCAGTGCCAGCAGTGCCAGTGCCAGCAGTGGGATTTGACGACACCCCAGAGCACAGCGTGAGAACCCCAAATATTTAGCTCAAAGACATTTTGAAAGAAAGCTGCCGGCTGCTCCCACATCACTGCGTGGTCATCTCATGCCTGCTAGAGGGACGTGGGGGACCTGGTTCCAGAAACCCCAGCCAGACTTCAGCACAGAACCCGCCTCCTGGAGCAGCAAGGCCCCACAGGGGGGCTGCGGCCTCTCAGGATGGCACTGGGCAGCAAGCCGGGGCCCAGCCAGGAAACCCCCCCGAGGGCCCCAACGCGTACTCAGCCATGGAGGCGACCCCGGCGTGTGGGGGAAACGGCACAGAACCAGACCGCAGCTCAGCCTGCCCCCAATCCTGCAGCTGGGGTGGGGGAGGGGGTGGGGAAGGGGTGGGGTGGGGAAGGGGGAGGGGGGCCGCCCCCCGCGGAAGGAATGCTGCGGGGCGGGCGGAAGCACTCACTTGTCCAAGGTTGCCGCCAGGATGTACTTGCCGTTCGGGGAGAACTTGACGAAGGACACCGGCGGGTTGTCGTCATCTGCGGGAAACGGGGGCTGAGGCGGGGCCCGGGCCCAGCGGGCAGGAGAGGAAACACCCATCGCTGCTCAGGACCCTCAGGGAGGCCGCTGCCACCGGTGCCCACACCGCCGCCCCTCGTGGCCCCGTGAGAGCCTGCTCGTGCCTGTGCAGCCCACGGGCCCGTGGGGCCAGCACCCTCGGACGCAGGGCTGGGGGAGCTCAGGGCCTGCCGCAGCGCAGACTCGGTTGCCAGCCCCCCGGGCACAGCGGGTGATCCAGGACCAGCTCCCTCACGTGCACATCCGCACACGCCAGGCGGGCGGGGTGTCAGGACCACACAAACCATGTGGGTGAGTGCTCTCAGGTGTCTTCCGTGAGTTTCAGCAAAAGATTTGTGAGTTCCTCTAGGAAAATGCCCTCACGTTACACCCACACCGCCGTGTCTGAGCCCCGGCGGCCTTGGGACTGGGTGGGAGCCACCACGGGCTGAGCATCACCCTCACCGCCGGCGGGGTCAGCACTCCAGAGCCCACAGGAGGGCCTCTCCGCCTCGTGACAGTGCCGTCCTCCCCGGCCAGGCGAGGGGACCGGGAGCTTGCACCTGGTGCGGGAGCAGGGGCGGCTGGCGTCCCGAGCGCCAGGGGAGTGGCATTACCACTTTGGAGGACCCGAGCCTGGCTGCCGGGCACCTGGGGCCTGTGCCGCGGGCTGGTCCAAGACACTGGAAAGGCACGGGAAGGCGTGAGGCCGCAGCCCCTCGGTCCCGGGGCCGCACAGGAGGCCGGCGGGTAATGCAGGTGAGATGAGGGGCGCTGACAGCCCCACCCAGCCCGAGCACAGCATCAGCGGGACCATGTGCTCAAGTCCAGAAGGTTCTACCTCCTAGACCTGGACTGAGAACGGGACCGGGAACCACGGCCCACTACCCGCTGCCTGCCTCCCCGGCTCCGGTGCTGCTGGCCTTGGGCTGGTCAGCCTCCGGGCCTCGGTCTCCGCCCGCCGCGGGGTGGCCGAGCAGTCAAAGGTCCACCTAACTGCTTAACAGAGAGCAGAGCAGCTTCCCCAGGCCGCCCGGGAAAGACGCCGTGGGGCTGCGGGCTGCGGGCTGCGGGAAGTAAGGAGGCCCGTCCTGGCCCATTTTGCTCAGAGTTAGAGCGTCAGCCCAAGGACCGAAGGGTCACTGGTTCGATTCTGGGTCAGGGCACATGCCCAGGTTGTGGGCTCAAGCCCGTAGGGGCCATGCAGGAGGCAGCCAATCGATGATTCTCTCATCACCAATGTTTCTCTCTCTCGCCCTCTCCCTTCCTCTAAAACCAATAAAAGTATGTATCTTTTAAGTCAACGGGAAAATATTCTCGGGTGAGGATTAACAAAACAAAAAGTGAGGCCCTCGCAGGGGCCAGGACCCAGCCTGACTGGGTCTTAGGAGTCTCCGCCACCAGCGCACAGAACAGCCCCTGCAGGACTGAAGAGCCGGGAGCCTCAGGGACCAGCCCTGCAGGGGGAGGCGAGCAGGGCCTGCGCCCCCGCCTTACGTACTTCCATGGCAGCCTGGGGAGGGAGCTTAGGGGCGCACAACCCCCCGGCCAGCCCCTCCAATGGCTGCCGCTGCACCGGCTCCCCTTCCACCTAAAACTGCGAACGCGTCCAGGCTGACTCAGGTGATCAGGCTCCTGAACAGCAACACGCCCCGACTGAAAGCCTCCAGGGCGGAGTCCTCCCCACAGCCTTCCCAGGCCCGGCCCGTGGGCCCATGGCACCCTGCTCACCGGCACAGCAGGCCTGCAGCCCTGCCCACGGCATCCCCCCCCCCGCCCCCCCACCCCTCCCCCCCCCCACCACCAGCCCAGGCCAAGTCTTCCCACCAGGACACCCGGCCCAGAGCCGCCCTCCCTCCTCCAATGCCGCCCGCAGTGACCTCGGGCCTCTGCTCCCGGCTCCTCCATGCCCCTCCTCCGAGCTGCCCCGGGAATGACTAGGAAGAGGCCCCGAGGCCGCGGATGCCAGGGCCGGCCAGGCACAGGCAGTGCTCAGGTCCTTCAGAGCACAGGGCGGGGCCGGCCCTTTAGTCGGGAAGGAGGGGCGGCCGATGGGAGGGCGGCCGAGGAGGGAAATCCTCCCTGAGGGGCAGACCCAGGACAGGGAAGGGGGCTCCCAGAACCTCAGAGGGCGAGGGTGAGGGCGGGCGCAATGGAGGAGAGCCCCCAGGGCCCGCACAGCGCTCACCGATCAGCGTCTTCAGGCACTGGCCAGAGGCGGTGTCCCAGATCCGGCTGCAAAGCAAAACAAGTTGTGAAGAAGCAAGTCACAGCGAGTGGCATGCGTGCCGGTTCTTTTTTGTTTTCTTTTTAAATATATTTTATTGATATTTTACAGAGAGGAAGGGAGAGGGATAGAGAGTTAGAAACATCGATGGGAGAGAAACATTGATCAGCTGCCTCCTGCACACCTCCCACTGGGGATGTGCCCGCAACCAAGGTACATGCCCTTGACCGGAATCGAACCCGGGACCCTTCAGTCCGCAGGCCCACGCTCTATCCCCTGAGCCAAACCGGTTAGGGCAACGCGCCGGTTCTTAATCAAACAGCTTTAGAGGGAACACGCTCCTCCCGCGCTCTCCCTGTCCCGCGTCACTCGTCCACTCAACAGTTCCTCTCGCACGTTCCAGCAACTAGAATGGGCGCTGCACGCTCCACGGACCCGTGGGCTCTAGTTCCTCTTCCACAGCGGGGTCTCCGCGCACGGGCACCCCGGGCTGGCCCACCACGCCCTCCCGCGCTCCGGCACCATCCGCTCGGCCTCTCCTGCCAGCACCGGGGGCATCACTGTCTCCCTCCCCAGTGGGTGCTCCATCTTAAATCCACGGGCGTCAATGTCCCCTTGGCTTCCCACCGGCTCAACACCATCACCCTCCTCCCCCGCCCCCCCCCACTGCCCGTCAGACCTGCAGTGGCCACTCTGTTAGGTGTTTCCGGAAGAGGACGAAGGGTCAGAAGGGTCTAACCCAGACCTGACAGCCTCTGACAGGGTCTCAGCCGCCAGCCGCTGCTGCCCCCCAACACACTGGGCGCCCTCCTCCCGGTGCCCCTATCTCTGACGTGGCCTGCTGTCTTCCCGTCTCATTTTCGCTAAACGCGAACAAGTTTCTAGACTCACTTTCTTTCTCCCTTGTCCGTGGCAAGTCCTACTCGGGTCATCAACTCAGCAGAGGCTGCCCCAGGCCAGCTCCTCCCAACACCCAGGTGCGCTCCGCCGCGGCTCCCCACACCCGCCCCATGCTCGGCTGAGTTCATCTAAACCAGCGGTCACCAACGGTGGTCCGTGAGGTCGGCGACCGCTGACCTACACCATCACATGCGCATCTTTCTCCTGCGCCTTCACCCCTGCACACACGCAGCACACCCCCAAGCTCCACGACCACGATCCCCAAAACTGCACTGACGGTCTGCCGCCACCCTGTCCCCCTGCCGCCGCCCTGTCTGTCCCCCTGCCGCCGCCCTGTCCCCCTGCCGCCGCCCCGACCCCCTGCCGCCACCCTGACCCCCTGCCGCCACCCTGACCCCCTGCCCCCACCCTGTCTGTCCCCCTGCCGCCACCGTCTGCCGCCTGACTGCCTGCGTTGAGGTGTCTGGGTTCCCCATTCGGGACTGACGGCCTCGTGGACGTGAGGCAGGCCGGCTCCGACTCCCCCACCCAAGGCCCGGGTGCCTGGCAGGGACATGTCAGTGCCTACAGGCGCTCAGTCTGGTCCGGGCCTTGCGGGGCGTCTGCAGGGAGGCACCCTCCCGCCACACACACGGGCGATGGGCCTCGCAGCACCCCACCACCGAGGCTGCACTGGGTGTCCACCCATCCGCAGCCCTCGCTGCTGCCGCCCGAGGCCCACGGCCCACAAGCATGCGGCACCCGGGGAGGGAGCGCCTCCACTCACCAGAGCCCGTCGTAGCTGCTGGACACGATCAGGGACCCGTCGCGGTTGAAGTGGACCTGAGGGGGAGGAGGGAGGGAGACTTGACGCCCGCGACAGGGGCTTCTTCCCCGCGGCCCCACCCGAGTGCGGACGACCCTCCCGTGCTGCCACCGCACTGGCTTCCTGAGCCGCCGCCCGAGCAGGTGGCGAGAGGACGGCCTTCACCCGGAGGAGAAGGACCCACAGAAAGAAACCAGCCCGCAGTCCGTCGGGAGGAGTCAATCGCTTACTATGAAGCGGACTGAAAATACACCATGGCCGCAGAGGCCACTCCTGAGGGCCCGGCCTGTACGGGGATCGGCCCCCCGTCGTCGCCATCGCCCCACCCCCCAGTGAAGGCAGCCTGACCCAACGTAGCCAAAAATGACTTCCCCTGACATTGCTTTGGGGGGAACCCCCCCCCATTCAGTAGCCTCCTAAGAATGGACTCTGGTGGCTTCTCGCCCAGGTGCCCGCCCACAGCCATCCAAGCACCAGCCTGACACCCACCACTGCTCCAAGCCCTGCACAGGGACACCACCCACGGGCCCGCCTGAGCTGTCTGGCTTCGCACCGGGCACAGGAGGAGATGCAGGCGACTCCAACCCCGCTGCGGGGACCTGCTGCTGGCCCCGGGCCGACTGCGGCTCGGCCCCCATGTACCTGATGTTAACGGCCAGCTCTGCTGGGGGGGCAGGGGGCCACACACCTTCCTATAAACACGTTCCACTCTGACACTTCCCCCTCCTGTAACTGATTCACCTTTGGGGTTTTCTTCTCGCCCCAACTGACTCTCAGTGCCAGTAAAGGGTCGCAATGCCAGGAGGTAGAGTTCACACACATTCCTATTCTTCCTGTTGAGTCCTGAGCCGACTGTACCCAGGATAAGCCTTCTTACAACAAGTAACACCTTTTTAAAACTGTCCTGCTTCCTGCTACGTGATATGCTCCGAGGTGAGATGGAGGTGCGAGGGAGCCCGGAGCCATGCCTTCATGGAGCGATCAACCCTGTGTGCAGCCTGACTACCCCGCTGTGCACGCGCTGCCCCTGCAGAATGGCGGGCTCGGACCCCACAGAGCAGGACGGGCGCTCTCGGGCCCACCCACCACCCGTTCTCACCACAACCGGGGATTCTCACCACAACTGGGCCATCCCACCCGCCTCCAGTCACCACCCACCAATCAGAGCCATTGACTCCACTCTAAACTCACACTGCACCCTGGTCACACTTCCCAGGACTGAATGCCCGGACCGGAAGGTTCCACTTGGGAACACCATCCCCCCACGCTACAGCCACCTGCCCTTCCACGGACTAAGACCCTACTGGGTCACCATCCCCACCGCAGGTGTCGATGGAGACTGGGTTCCCGGGTCAGAGGGACTCACGGCGGAGACGGGGTCCGAGTGCGCAGGCAGGGTCTTGAGGCACTTCCCCGTCTTCACGTCCCATATCCTCACGCTCTCGTCGAACTGCAGACAAGGAGAGGTCAAGGCCACGCCACAGGGAGGACAGGAGCTGACAGACCCTCAGAACCCAAAACCGTCACCACCCCCAGCAGGGCACCTCTGTGCCCATCCCCACCCGGAGAGGCCAGCACACTTACGGAGCCCGAGACGATGAGGTTAGACTGCGGGTTGAAGTTACAGCAGAAGACGTAATTACTGTGTCCCTTCAGGGTCTTCAGACACTTGCCCTAAAGTGAGGTATTGACAGGCTGTCATCCGGTGCCTGGGCGGGCCAGGCTGACCGAGGCGCACCGGGAGGCGGACCTGGGAGAGCCAGGCCGCCAGGGACCCGCTGCCCCACCCGCCCCTCTCCACTACACACGCTTCCCCAGGCGGGGACCTGAGTTCAGCTTACCGAGCTCACATCCCATATCTTCAGGGTTTTATCATCTGAGGCAGAAACCAGGAGGTTAGAATCCGAGGACCAGGCCACATCTGAGATTCCCTGGGGAGAAAAGACAAGCGGGTCACCACCTTGAGGGACAAAACACAATTAACCAGAAGCCAAATCCCACCTCCCACCCCCCACCCCCCATCCAAGTGGACACACAGCACTCGTCCCACTCTGCAAGCAGGTCCTCAGCCAGCGCTGAGCACGGAGACGCCGCCCGGCCCCCGGACAAGCGCGCTCTCGGTGGCTCTGCAGGCCTCACCGTGGGCAGAAACTCGTCCGGGACTCAGGAGTATTCATTCGCTTAAAGAACAAGAGGTGGCAGCTCGGGCCAGTGTGATCAGTGGTTAGTGTCAGCTCACGCACCAAAGGGTTTCGGGTTCGATTCCCGGTCGAGGGCAGGCCCCTGGGTTGTGGGAGGTCTTTCTCTCCTAAGCCCCATGGGCCTCCTTTTGCCTCTGTAACTTGCTCCCTGAGCTCACTCTTTCTACCTCTGTGACTTTTCTAAATAAACTTCCACTTGTATTGGAAAAAACGAGAAGATACAAATAGCTACCAAAAAGAGTTTGGAGGGGGCCTGCCCATGTGGCTCAGTGGTTGAGCGCGGATCCATGAACCAAGTGATTCCCGGTCAGGACACATTCCTGGGTTTCAGCTCAATGCCCAAGTGGGGGGGAGCGGGAGGCAGCCGATCTTTCTCTCTCTATCCTTCTCCCTTCCTCCGTCTCCAAAATCAATAAAAAACATATAAAAAAAATAAAAAGAATTTGGGGGAGAACTCAACATAACTCCACAGACCTGGGAGAGGGGCCCCACCCACGTGATCGCTGGAGCTACACTGTCCAGCAGCCACCGCAGTGCGCAGGGCGGATACCTACCAGCTTGTGACCAGATATTGTTTTCTCAAATTTTCCATCATAGGCACCCCAGATTTTAATGAGTTTATCTGCAGCTGGAAGAAAGGAGTAACAAGAGCCCCGTCACCCAGAGTCCAATATCTGGGTTTTCCCATGTGAGCCCCCGGAACAGCGTGAGGGACCCCGAAGAATGCCACCCACACAGAACGGGCAGTACCCTCCACTCCCCGACCACTGCCCAACCCCTGCCACGGAGTGGCAATGGGCACAATTTCAACAGGGCGTGGCTTCTTCCCGTTAAACATGGAAGCTAACAGGCACACCCATGCTGCGCCGACAGAGGGGTGTCGGAAAGCAAGCCCCCCTCCACACACACACACACACCCCGATTTCAGCCAGCCACCGAAGCCCCGCTGATACCTACACGAACTCGCCAGCCACTCCCCGTTCGGGCTGAATTTCACGGAGGACACGGCTTTCGTGTGGCCGGCCAGGGTGAACTTGAGAGCATAGTTCGGCTTCACCGGTGTAGGCTGGCGAGGAAACAGAGCTCATCAGCCACAAGCGCCCACCGCCATCAAGTCAACCGTCAGCCTGAATCTGAGCCCTCCGGCTTGAGCGCCAAACCTGTACCCCGCGACTACCAGAGCTGTCTGCATGCCCCTCAACCTGAAGAGCCAGCCTGAGCTCTTACTTCTGCGGCCCTCGCCTCAGTGCCTGGGCTCCACCACCCTGATGCCACCCCACCCAGACCACCGGCACCCACCTGTGCCAACCAGGGTGGCGCCCGCCCCTCATGCAGCCCCAAGCACACGGGAAGGCTGCTCCCGGTGAGGTCTGCGGGGTCTGCACACCTGCCCAGGCATCAGAACTGCGGCCGGAGGGGTGCTGCAGAACAGCCGCTGCCTGGGCCCTACACTCTCACAGAGGACGGAGGAGCTGAGCTGTCGCTAAGGCCCCTCCCCAGGGGACGGTCTGGAAAACCGCCCGTCACTGGACAAAACCCGGAGCATTTCTCTGACGGAGGATACACTGCTGAAGCGGAGTGCCATTCCCAAGCATCTCGCAGCCCCGAGCCCCCTGCAGTTCATTCCCCAGGAGCCCCAGGGACTCGCCTTGCTCTGCGTGGCCGACGACGAGGGGGTGGGCTGCGCTCGGGCGGCCTCCGTCTCTGGCTTCTTCTCCTCCGTTGCCATGGCTCTGAGGCCCACCGAGCAGCAGGGAGACGCAGGCGGATGGGTTCGCAGCTCCACACACAACACGCAGAGCAGGAAGAGCTCTGGGCTAATTGCAGCCTACAGTGGGGGACCTAGGCCAACAAGCAAACCGTATTTTATAAGGCAATTTCCAGGAAAAAGGATAAAAACCATTGGACCACCTTACTGAGCCTGGATCCGCTGCCCCAAGCGGAGGCACCCGACTGTCACCTAATCCCTAACGCTTCCTGAGGCTGCCCAGGGCGGCGGCACCCTCAGGCTCCTGCAGTAGCTGTGACCAAAGGCCCCTCCTTCAAGGCCGCTTCCTATTGTTACCTGCGGGAATGCGGGAATGCAGGAATGCAGCCCCGCCCGCCCGCCCGCCAGCACAAGGCTCCCTTCTTCAAAGGGCCTTCCGCCTTCTGAACCACCGGAGGTTCTGGGCAGGGAAGAACAAGGCAGATCACAGGAGGCTGTGTTTGGAGGCTGCGCTTCGGGTGCACAGGTTCAGGAACTCATCCAAATCCTCACATGCATCCGGCTGAGGCAACAGTGTAAGAGCCGAGTCTGCAAACACGAGGGCCCCCCGCCCTGCCTGCTGGGGCAGCCTGAGCCTGCGCCGCCGTCTGCAGGTGAGGAGCGCGCTGCGGGAGGGAGAGCCTCCGCTCCATGAGGTCTCACCCTGACCATGGGAACGGCCCTCACAGAAGCACACCAGGGGACTCGGAGGGGAGCCACCAGGGTGTTCTTGCAAGCATCACTGGCCCTCCCACTCCCGGAAGCTGGGCCCGCCATGCAGGAGTTTGCACACTGGACGTTCTTGCTGGGAGCTTAAAACTGAAGTGTGCACAGTGCAGTGAAACGGAAGCCATCACAAAAAAGAGCAAGTCTCCAAGTCTTCATCCGAGAAGGGAAAGGAATTACAACGCAGCACAGCTGTGCAGAGCAGGGCGGCCAGCGCTGGCTACCTGCGGGGAGGACGGATGGAGCCCACCGCACCGCGTGGGGGAGGGGAGGGGAGGGGTGTGCGGGCAACCCTGCCAGGGAAAACGGGCTGGCACCCAGCTGCCGGCGGCAAAGGCTCCTCTGCGGTCATCTTCTGCAGCCTTCCCCTCGGGGGGCTGGACCAGTTCGGGGAGGGAGGAGCCAAGGACCAGGGCTAGAAAGTCCATTTCCCAGAACCCAGCCTCCGAGGATGCCCGGCCACCGGGGCTGAGGCCAGGGTGGCCCTGCGGCTCCCGAGCCAAAGCACCGGTGGAGAGGAGAAAGGAGCGCTTCAGGGGGCCAGAACAGCGCGTTTTAGCATAAAAACTGAGGCCCGCCAGGAGGTGCGGCTTGGCTACTAGTGGTCGGCAAACTCATTAGGCAACAGAGCCAAATAGCAACAGCACAACGATTGAAATTTCTTCTGAGAGCTCAATTTTTTAAACTTAAACTTCTTCTAACGCCACTTCTTCAAAATAGACTCGCCCAAGCCGTGGTATTTTGTGGAAGAGCCACACTCAAGGGGCCAAAGAGCCGCAGTTTGCCGACCACTGGCTAGGCAAACTGGCTGCCCTCAGGTGAGGAGAAAGGATGCCCGACCCCTCCCCCTCCAGCCCAATCCGCTCCCACCTGGGGGCGAGCAAAGCATCCACGCAAAAAACCAGCTGGGCTTCTAACAGGATCCCCACGTTTCTTGGGCGGGGAAGGGGGGGGTGGGGAGCGCGGCCTTTTTCATAAACACTCGGTGGTTCCCTGGGACAATTGTTCAGAGGCAGCTGGGCTCCTTAGAAAGGCGGTCGGGGAAAGGGACCACCAACGGCCACTGGAGTTGGCCCCCCGGGCACCCTACCTGCCCACGGGGGTTCGCCCAACCTCCTGCGGCCAAGCCCCCGAACCTGGGTGCTTCCGGCTGCTGGTAACATGCAGGTTCCCGAGCTCCAGGGCCGAGGCCAGGCCCGCGGGCGAGGGGACACAGGAGGCAACCTGGCGACCCCACAGTGGCCAGCCCCGCGGGAGCAGCGCTCCCCGCACCGGTGCCCGCGCTCTGGGCTCCTCGCCTACCCTCCCACGGCCCGGCCCACCCGGGAGGCAGTGTCCGGCGCCGAGCCGGCCAAAGGGTCGGTAAACGGACCTGGGTGGGAAGAAAAGTGACCAGGAGGGCGCATCTTTTCACATCACCCGGAATGGCTCCAGGGGACCAGACTGGAAGGGGTCGCAGGCTCAGAGCCCGCCGCGGGGGCCTCCCCTTCCCGACAGCGAACCCCATCCTAGGCCTGGGGCTCTCGGGGAGACGGGGCCTGGCCGCCTCGGGCTGAGGCCGAGCAGCAAGTCGAGTGCGGGCGCTCCCCCAGCGGAGGGCAGACGGGGTGCGCGGCCCGTCCAGGCCCGGGACGCTCGTGGGGTGTTTTTTGGAGGCGCCGTGCAGACGAGGGGACCTGCAGGCTGGCTGCAGGGAGACGTCGCAGCCCCCGGGCTGCGGGCTTGTCACTAGGCCCACGGAGAGCGGCCGCCCCGGTGAGCGCCGGAGGTCCCCGGGAGCCGCTGGGGGCCCGTGGGGGGAGGGGGACAGGACCTCCGCGGGCGAGGCTCCGGTGAGGAGAGGAGCTGCGCGCTCGGCCGGAAGAGGGGCGCAGGCGGGTACCCGGAAGGCGAGGCGGCATGGGCGCGCGGGGCGTCTGCATCGAGGGGCCCGGCGGGCGGGACCGGGGCTGAGGCCGGGCCCGCCGGAACACGTGCGGCGGCGGCGGTTTGGGGGTGCAACGGCGTCGGGACCCCGCGCGTGCCCGCGGCCCAGGCGCCCCCCGCTTACCTGCGGGACCGCGGCGGGCGGGAGCGGGCAGAGCGCCCCGGGAGTCGCGTCGGCCGCCGCCTGGGCGGGAGCCGGGCCGAGATCGATGAGGCGGCGCGGAGCCGGCAGTGCGCGTGCGCAAAGGGCCGCAGCGGCGTCGGGGCGGGGCGAACGCACAAAGCCGGCCTCTCCGAGGGGCGCTACGGGGAGCGACGAGGGCCAGAATGCTTCGGGCAGGCCCTACGCCTTAAAGGAACAGTACATAGTGCATGCTTCCTGCCTAAAAGCCTTAGCCCCGTAGGTAACCGGTTGCAGGCCGTTCTTCTCCCGCGCTTTCTAAAAACTGAAGTATAAAGACACTGCCGCAGAGTGCCAGGGTCCCCCTCGAATGCTCACGTCCTGAGCTTCCCCTGCAGCGGCGCTCCCGGGAGCAGCAGAGCTCTCCGCCGGGAAGCGAGGCTGGCGGGCCCCAACGTCTCTTCTGAGCTCCTGTCCCTCCTCGGTCGCGCGCTCAGGGAGGCAGCTGACGCGTCCAGGGCATCCGCGCAGGGTCTCCAGGAATGCTCGGGACACCACAGGAGACAGGGACCCTTACCTTCCCGCTTTGCAGCGAAGACGGCGAGCTCCCAAGGCTTCCGACCGCCGGCTCCGCGCCCACCAGCGCTCCCGCGGGGCGCCCCTGCTTCTCTCCTGAGCCCCCACCAAGGAGAGCCGATGGGAGCTAGCGGGCTGCTCTGCTGTCTGCAGGGTGACGTCTCAGGTACCATCACCTGCAGTTACACGCGGGAAGGGGAGGGGCTCAGAGGCCTCGGGAGGACAGGAGCGCGGTTCTGGCCCCAAACCCGGTGCATTCTCCCCCGCACGGCGGCGCCCCTCCGCTACCCACGTGGGTCTTAGCGTCTTGGAGGGGGTCATAGTCTCCCGGCTCCGCGCCCCACCCCAGCCCATCTCAGAATAACAACAGGCGGTCTGTTATTTACCGACTGAAACGGGGAACACGGGACACGACTCAGGTGCAAACGAAAGGACGGAACATTTGAGCTGGACAGGCCCGGGGAAGTGAGCTGCGCGGTTGCCATAGACACCGGGCCGGGAAGACCGGCAGCTGACATGGGGCGCCCCTCCCAACGATCTCCGTGCCCTGGAGGCCTCTACTCCCTCTGGTACTCGGGGAGGTGAGGCCGCGGCTACAGAAGGTAACCTGACCGGGTCAGGAGGGCACCTCCGACCACTGCCTGCCCTGGCTCTGCCTCCACGCTGGCGGCGGTCTGAAACCCCAGCCCTAACCCGTCACAGCCTAGGTGAAGACTCAGCTGGCTTCCCCCGGCCCTGGGTCCAAATCAAACTCAGCCGAGGGAGTTGACCAGACCTACCTCCTCCTCTCACCTAGTGCCACCCCCAAACTGTGCACCCCGGGTCCCAGCGCCAACTCCCAGGCCTCCAACTCGCCACGGCGGCAGGTGGAGCAAGACAAGGGCCCTGATCCCTGAGCTCAGAACTCAAGCCAGGTTCCCAGGTAACTTGGTTTCCCCTCCCTCCTCCAGAAGATAGAAACTTGCAGGGAGCCCCACGGCTGTGGCTCAGTGGTTGAGCATCACCCTAGGAACCAGGAGGTCACAGTTCGGCTCCAGGTCAGGGCACAGGCCCGGGTTGCTGGCTCGATCCCCGGTCGGGGGCGTGCAGGAGGCAGCCGATCAATGATTCTCTCTCATCATTGATGTTTCTCTCTTTCTCTCCCTTCCTCTCTGAAATCAATAAAATATATAGATATATATATATATTTTTTTTTTTAAGAATCAGCCAATGAATACATGAATAAGTGGAACAACAAACAGATGTTTCTCTCCCAAAAAAAAAAAAAAAAGAAAAAGAAAAAGGCCCTAACCGGTTTGGCTCAGTGGATAGAGCGTCGGCCTGTGGACTGAAGGGTCCCAGGTTCGATTCCGGTCAAGGGCATGTACCTGGGTTGCGGGCACATCCCCAGTAGGGGGCGTGCAGGAGGCAGCTGATCGATGTCTCTCTCTCATCGATGTTTCTAACTTTCTATCCCTCTCTCTTCCTCTCTGTAAAAAATCAATAAAATATATTTTTTTAAAAAAAAAAAGAAAAAGAACATCACCTTCTCATAGGACTCGAAGCTTTTGAGGAGCCATATCTAGTTACAGGGACAGTGGAGGGCTTTCTACCAGGTGGTGGAGGAACAGACCACGTGACAGAAACTGATGCCCCCCACACACACCCACACACCCACACCCAAAGCAGGCAGCAAGGTGGGCGGGGGCACTGGCCCTTTAATGGCCAAGCCCCCAGGTTGGATTCCGATGGCAGTTGATGAGGGAGCACCGTGGGTCCCGGGGACGCCACGGGGGATGTGCAGGCCCAGGCCTTGCAGGGGCTGCTGGCCAGGTTTCCCTGCGGGACAGCCGCCCCCCGCTCCGCCTCCATTCCCGGGAGCTGCTGACGCTGCCCGGCGAGCCCAAGGCTCCCGCCAGCCCAGGTCAGTGGGGTCTGGGTGACGTTCCTTGTCCCCGGTGACTGGTTTGGGAGAACTTATGACCCCGCTTTCCTCCATGCCTCCTCATGGTCCGTGCGACAGGCGTGTTGCCCACCATCCCTGGGCCCAGTGGGCCTTCAGCTAGCCCGAGGCCGTTGGCCACTCTAAGCCTGGTAGCCAGACAGCCATTTCCAGCCCTAACTGCCCCCAGCCTTCGCCGGGGCCCTGGTTTCCCAGGGACAGAAAGAGCAGGTGACAGGAGGAAGTGTGACTCCTGGCCTCCTAGGTTTCTCCGCATTCTCTCCTTCCAGGGCCTCTGCCCAGGGTGTGCCCTCCCTCATGGACCCATCCCTTCCCCCCTCCTTCCTCTCGCCCCTCGTGAGCACCCTAGCCCCGTTCCCCGTTTCCCCTGCATCACCTCCACCTCTGATGCCACCCTAAGAAGACGCCTTAGGCTGCCCCCCCTAGGGTGACCGACAGCTCCGTTGGCTTAGCAATGTCTCATGTGGAAACTGAGTCCGGCCGCCATGGCTCAGGGGTTGAACATTGACCTGTGAACCAGGAGGTCACACTTTGGTTCCTGGTCAGAGCACATACAGGGTTGCAGGCTCGATCCCTAGTGGGGTGCGTGCAGGAGGCAGCCAATCAGTGATTCTCATCATTGATGTTTCTATCTCTCCCTCTCTGAAATCAATGAAAATATATTTTTTTAAAAAGGAAGAAAACTGAAAGACCCTGTCCCCGACCGTCCCGCAGCCCCAGGGAAGTGGAGACCGAACCGTCCCTTCCTCAAGGTCCCCAGGCTCAGCCCTAGGCTGGCCCCCCACCCCCTGCTTCTCTGTCCCCTTCCCATCCCCTGTGAGCATGCTGGCCCTCACTTGTCCACCCCCCTCACTCCTGTGGGTTCATGGGAGCGGGGACAGCCAGCCCAGGCCACAGAGCCTGATGGGAGGGGCACACAGTCGGTGCCTAATAAAGACCCCCCCCCAACGAAGGAATCCTGGGACGTTAGCTGTCACTTCCTGTTGGATCTAACCCTATCCTAATTTGCTTCAAAGGCCCCACAACTAAATCTGTCTGCCCTTAGCCCCGCCCCAACTCCAGGCCTGGGGGGGGGTCCCAGGGCGGGCCCTCCAGGCTGTGCAGGGTGTTGGGCTGCGGCCAGCGGGCGGGTCTCAGAGCAGGAATCCCTGGAATGCAGCTCCCAGCTTCCCAGCCAGGCCCCACTGTTCCTGTCTGCAGAGGCCTGGGCTTAATCCCTGGGTTAGAGAGCCGTCCCGACAAGCTAGTGAGAAAGACACAGCCCCGGGCTGGCAGGTGGAAAGCAGAGGCCCCAAAAGCCGGGGGATTTTGTTCAAAGCCTTTAGGCTTTTTTTTTTTTTTGGGGGGGGGGTGGGCAGGGGGAGGTGCAGCAGGGGCTCCCGGGGCATCTTTAAGGAATATGAATTCCGCTGCTAGTGTTCCACCTGTTTCCCTGTCACGTCAAACCACTGCCAGTTGTCCTGGCGAGCAACTCCGCAGCTGCTCTTCCTGAGCCCCCGGGAGCCTTTCCCTCGCCCAGGGCTGTACATACCGTCTCCCTAAATCCCAGACGCCCTGGGCAGCTATTCCGATTTTTACAGGGGCGGGACCTGGAGGCTCAGAGAGCCTGGGTGACTTGCCCCAGGCCACACAGCGAGGACCGGACAGGGCTGGGCTTGACCCTGCTCTTTGGACCTCCACGCAGGTGAGCAGACGCCACGTGCACATTTCACAGCGATGTGATCCCAGCGGCCCTGCAGCCTGCCTCCTGCTCGCGGCTCTCAGGGGCCCCCACGCCCCCCACCACGCAGCCCGCTCCTCCCCTCCCCTCCCCTCCCACTGCGGCCTGCGGACCTGGGCGTCTGGGTCTTTCCCGGCCATGGATAGCGGGTTGTTTCTGTGGGATAAGATCCAGGAGTGCCCGGACTGGCTCAGGAGGCGGGAGCGTGGTACCGGGGAAACAGGCCAGCGTGCCAGCCTGGGGGGCACCCCTCCCCGGGCACTGGAGGGGAGTCCGTGGGGCTGAGGAAGGGCGCCCAGAGGCCGGCCCTCGCCTTTCGGGGTTCCCACGGCGGGAGAATTCCCTAACAGAGGAGCAACTGGCCGAAAATAGAACAGCTGACGCAGCGAACCAGGGGCCAAAGTCCCCGGCGTGTGCCCGGCGCCGGAGAGGCCAGCTGCAGGCCGGCTCCCCCCATCCCCGCTCCCCTCCCCTGCCTTCCCGCCTCCATCCTCCCAGCTCTGTGACCCCCCTGGAAGCTGCTGAGGGCCAAGTGTCTGCAGGGAATGTGGTCCAGGCTTCTCCGAGGCTGGCAGGCAGCTGCCACCTCCTGGGAGCCCGACCTTGGGTGGCAGAACCGGAGGCTGAGCGGCCGCCCGCCACGTCCAGCCCCAGCCCGCAGGCCGGCACGGGCTCCCGCAGGCAGGGGCAGGTGCTGTCCACCGCGGGCCTGCTTTGGGCAGAGGGGCAGAAGGGGTGAAGCGCAGATGGCTCTGGATAGTTTTCTTTTTTTAATATATTTTATTGATTTTTTACAGAGAGGAAGGGAGAGGGATAGAGCGTTAGAAACATCGATGAGAGAGAAACATTGATCAGCTGCCTCCTGCACACCCCCCACTGGGGATGTGCCCGCAACCAAGGTACATGCCCTTGACCGGAATTGAACCTGGGACCTTTCAGTCCGCAGGCCGACGCTCTATCCACTGAGCCACACCGGTCAGGGCTCTGGATAGTTCTAATCCCAGACATGGATTCCCCATCCATCTCAGGGTCTCCTGTTCAAGCGGTCGGGGACCAAAGGGGGAGGGACTAGGAAAGCAGGGGGTCGTGTAAATAATAGAAACAGCCCAGCCCTGACCTGTGCACCAGGAGGTCAGGGTTCGAGGGCGTGTGTCTCTCACATCGATGCTTCTCTCTCTCTTCCCCCTTTCTCTCTCCCATTCTCTCTAAAAATCAATGGAAAAACATCCTCGGGTGAGGATTTTTAAAAATAATAATAATAGCCGAAACCGGTTTGGCTCAGTGGATAGAGCGTCGGCCTGAGGACTGAAGGGTCCCGGGTTCGATTCCGGTCAAGGGCATGGACCTTGGTTGCGGGCACATCCCCAGTTGGAGGTGTGCAGGAGGCAGCTGATGGATGTTTCTCTCTCATCGATGTTTCTAGCTCTCTATCCTTCTACCTTACTCTCTGTGAAATATCAATAAAATATATTTTAAAAAAATAAATAAATAAATAAAAATAATAATAACAACAGAAACAGTGGTTCCTAAACCCGAATGAGAGCCTGGCCTCAGTGCCCGGGTAGCACACAGACCCGCCCCCCCGCCCCCCGCTGCCCCAGCCACCGATCCCTCCCATAGCCCTGCCCTCATAACGCTGCCCGCAATGCTCCCACAGCGTCAGGTACAAGGATGGCATCACTGGACAGGGCAGAGCTGCCCATCCCTCGAGGGGAGTGAACCCGCGGAGCACTGGGGATCCTGGGACGTTCCGCGCCACCTGATGAGTGAGGTGCTGGGCCGTGGCCCCGGAGGAGAGCCAGCGTGGAGGGGGTGCGCACCGCGATGCCATGGTGCCGCTCCGTGCGGGGAGAGACGGGCCCAGGGCGCCCGGGAAGGGAACTAGCAAGGTTCTCGGGGCGTCTCCCTCGCGATGCCCTTCGCTGGCGGTGCTTTGAGGAGCAGGGGCCGCATGCATGGCCTGTAAGGACTTGCTCCCCCTCCGCTTTCGGGAGAGAGGGAGAAGGGCTGGCGCTCATTTTTTTTTTTTGAACGCTCCATCGGGCAAACCCCGAGACCGGCTGGCCCTGCGGGTTCCTAAGTACCGGCTCGGTCTCTCATCGGCTTGCTGAGATTCTGTGTTACTTCCCAAGTCAAGTTGGGGGGGAGTGTGCGGGCTCCTGGGAACGTGTCCCTTTCAGGGGTCCTCAAACTACAGCCCACGGGCCACATGCGGCCCGCCGAGGACATGGATCCGGCCCGCCGGGTGCCGCTGCCTGTCCTGCTTAGCAGCCGACTCGTCCCGGGCCCGCAGTGCGCATAGGAATGTGTTCATAGTTTTTTTTTAAACTATAGTCCGGCCCTCCCACGGTCGGAGGGACAGTGAGCTGGCCCCCTGTTTAAAAAGTTTGAGGAGCCGAAACCGGTTTGGCTCAGTGGATAGAGCGTCGGCCTGCGGACTGAAGGGTCCCGGGTTCGATTCCGGTCAAGGGCATGTACCTTGGTTGCGGGCACATCCCCAGTGGGAGGTGTGCAGGAGGCAGCTGGTCGATGTTTCTCTCTCATCGATGTTTCTAGCTCTCTATCCCTCTCCCTTCCTCTCTGTAAAATATCAATAAAATATATTTAAAAAAAAAAAAAAAGTTTGAGGACCCCTTATCTAGGTTATGGCGTTTGCCGGCTTACAGCTGCCCTGCCCGTCTCTTCCCATCCTTTCCAGCCCCGGTTCCAGTAACATTCGTCTTCTCCCTCTTTTTTTTTTTTTCCCCCTAGGACAATCTAGCTAAAGGCTTGTCGGTTTCCGTGATTCTACTACCCCACCCCCCGAAAGCAACCTTTAGGTTGGCCGAGTCTCTCTCTGAGACTCTTTTCTATTTGTTAATTTTATGTACCTCCTCCGCTCTGAGCTTTATGATGTCCTCCCATTTGCTGGCTTCGTTCAGTTTCTTCCTTTTCTGGTTCCGCTGGGTGGGAGGTCAGGGCTGGAGGTAGTTCCTCTCTTTTAATACAGTCACTCATGTCGATAACGTTCCCCCTGAGCGCTGCCTTCACGGCGCCTAGTAAGTTTGGGTTTGCTTGGATTTTTAACAATTTTTATTCACTTTTTAAATTTTATATGTTGACATAGTTTTATTTATTTTTCTCAATAGTCACCTGAGGATATTTTCCCATTGGGTTTTATTTATTTATTTATTTAAGTTTTTATTTTTTTTTAAATATCTTTTATTGACTTTTTACAGAGAGGAAGGGAGAGGGAGAGAGAGTCAGAAACGTCGATGAGAGAGAAACACCAACCAGCTGCCTCCTGCACATCCCCCACTGGGGATGTGCCCACAACCAAGGCACATGCCCCTGACCGGAATCGAACCCGGGACCCTTGAGTCCGCAGGCAGACGCTCTATCCACTGAGCCAGACCGGCCAGGGCTCCCACTGGTTTTCAGGGAGAGTGGCAGAGAGAAGGAAAGACAGAGGGAAATGTCGATGTGAGAGAAACACATCCATTGGCTGCCTCCTGCAGGAGCCCAACCCGGGGCCCAGGGCGGAGCCTGCAAGCAGGTACGTGCTTGATTCTCCTGCGTGACCTGCCCGGGGATCAGACCCACACCTTTGCTCTAACGCCGACGACGCCCTAGCTCTAACCAACTGAGGTTTAGTGGTTTTTTTAAAAAATATATTTTATTGATATTTTACAGAGAGGAAGGGAGAGGGAAAGAGAATTAGAAACATCAATCAGCTGCCTCCTGCACACCTCCTACTGGGGATGTGCCCGCAACCAAGGTACATGCCCTTGACCGGAATGGAACCTGGGACCTTTCAGTCCGCAGGCCGAGGTTCTATCCACTGAGCCACACCGGTCAGGGCTGTGGGTTTAGTTTTCATTGTGTCCCCAAATCTTTGCTTCTCTCTGGGACGGTCCCTCCCCCGGCCAGCCCCCTCGCCGCTGTATCACAAGGATTGCTTCTTCAAATAAAACTCAACTGTATTGCATAATAATATTTCCCTGTTTGCCATGGAAAAAAAAACCCAAAGGCTCCAGATGAAAAACTACACGAAATCACCCACACGCCTAGTGCCTATACGTACCTGCCGTGACCACAAAGCCGAGCACCCCGGCCCCCTCCCTGGCTTGATTTTGCTCCAGGGTTCTGAGCGCTGCCTGCTTTATTTGTGGTGGTCGGTGCGCCCCGGCGTGGCAGCCCCACGGCAGCTGGTGCTTGATCTTCCCCTGTTGTCACCTGCCGTGCCACGAGGCAGAGGTGCAGGACACCCCCCCACCCCACCCCACCCCCATCGCTACCTCTGGAGTGAATGAAGGAAGGAATGCGCGCACTGTCTTAGGAATGAGAACTTACACCTCATCCCCTGACCATCCTAGGAGGCGGGTAGTTATTATCCCCATTTTACAGATGAGCAGGTTGAGATTCTGGCGGGCCGTCCCCTGTCTTCTTGCCCCTGCGGCCACATCAATGCAGCGCAGCCCACGCTTCCACTCTGTGCTTTTAAGGACTTTATTTATTTTTTTTAATATATTTTATTGATTTTTTTTACAGAGAGGAAGGAAGAAGGATAGAGAGAGAAACATCGATGAGAGAGAAACATCGATCAGCTGCCTCCTGCACACCTCCCACTGGGGATGTGCCCGCAACCCAGGTACATGCCCTTGACCGGAATCGAACCCGGGACCCTTCAGTCCGCAGGCCGACGCTCTATCCACTGAGCCAAACTGGCTAGGGCTATTTTTTTTTTTTCTTTTTAAAAACATATTTTATTGATTTTTTTACAGAGAGGAAGGGAGATGGATAGAGAGTTAGAAACATCGATGAGAGAGAAACATCTATCAGCTGCCTCCTGTACATTCCCTCCCGGGTATGTGCCCGCAACCCAGGTACATGCCCCTGACCGGAATCGAACCTGGGACCCTTGAGCCCGCAGGCCGACGCTCTATCCACTGAGCCAAACCGGTTCGGGCAAAGGACTTCAACTGTTACTTTTGTGCAAATGATCTACTTTGGTGGCAGGAAAACCGGGAAAACATTTCTTGAGCCAGACCTGTTGTGGGCCCTGCGCAACAGAGCCGGGCCCTCACGGAGCTGCCCCCGTGGAGGGGAGAGGCCGGTACACAGGCCTTGTTCCCACCAGCTTCTCCCTCCCCCGCCCCCAGCGGGGGATCGGGCCCTATTTTTGTCCCCCTTGACAGATGAGGAAACTGGGTTGGGGAGATTACGTGGCCCAATCTCATGGTGTTGAGACTCCCAAGAACTTGGGAAGGGAGAGAATAGTGGTTGGTGGGGACAGTCAGGGTCACCCAAGTCCCTTCCTAAGGCAGCTCTGCTTCTCAAGAGGTCTCGGGGAGGCGCCCGACACTGGGACCCAGGAGGGGTGAGCCCTGGGCCTAGGGGCCCAAGGTAAGTGTCTGTCACGTCGCTCTGACAGACTGCTCCCCAGACTTCTCCAGCCGCAGGGAGGGTCACTGCCCTCAGCCACCGGGGCCACACCTGAGTGGGCAAGCCGGACTGGTGGGCACGGGGAAGGGAGAGGTGGGACCCGGGTCCTCCCTCCAGAGCCAGGTCCCCGGGGACGCCCAGGTTCCTGCTATGCTCCCGGGGGGACTCCTCGGGTCCGCGGAGGCCCAAGGAGGGTCAGCAGCATCCAGGGCATTGGGTCAGCAGCCTCCACAGCCTGGCTGGTCAGGGGTGGCTCTGCAAGGTCAAGACCAGGGGAGAGGCTCTTTGTTTTGGCCTCCGGGGGGAGGGGGCGGGGTCTTTTTAAGTGATGAAGTGGACCATCCTGATGGCCAGGCCCAGGCGTCCCCGAGAATGAGACCCAGATGGCAGGATGGGGACGCGGCCTTGGGGGTGAAACAGAAGTGGGGGCACCAGACCAGGGCTTGGAGAGGGACGCAACCGGGACGGACGGTGGTTCTAAGGAACCAGCCTGCAGACCCCCTCACCTTCCTGGACCTGTCGCTCCCCCCTCTCCCCCAAACCTAAACAGGAAAGGTCGTCCCCAGCCAGGCCTTTCTCCGCAGCCGCACGGGCTGCAAGAAGTCTGCACGCGCAGCAGGGCCGCTGGGAGGCTGGGGACACTTTGGGTTGGGCCTCTCCTTGCACCCTGTTCCCCACATACTGGTTCCGTTTGTCCCAAAGCAAGTCAGTTCACCTTCCAGAGCCCAGCTTCCGCCCTGCAAGCCTGGGGCAGCCCGCCTGTGAGAGGGGGTGGGTGCCGGCTGGCTGGGCCGCACTCCGTGTAAAGACGCGTGCTTTTGGGGCAATGGAGCTCTTGCGCAACCTCGGGTCCACCCAGCGACCCCGGGGGCTTGGGATGGGTCCAGGCCACGCTCCGAAACACCACCTCGCAGTTGGCAGGTTGGGCGAGCACTGAGGAAAATGGGTGGTTTCTGACGTTTTTATGGGGGGAGGGGGTGTCTAACATACACAACGTGCAGCTACCTTAATTTGTAGCTGGGGAACATGTACTTACGTATACAGCCGAGTAATTGCCACCTCAAACAAGATCTGAAAACGTGTTCACGAGCGGATCTTTACAAATTACGGGAAAAGGGCCCGGGTCCTTGTTTTTATCTCTGGAGTCTGGAATCTCAGGCTAGGGACCTCAGATTCCATGCCTGCCCTCGCTGGGCAGGTGGGGAAACTGAGGCTGAGGGAGAGGTCTCCCGG
The DNA here is from genome assembly GCF_963455305.1 of Plecotus auritus. NCBI lineage: Eukaryota > Metazoa > Chordata > Mammalia > Chiroptera > Vespertilionidae > Plecotus > Plecotus auritus. Next base: position 184,414,152 of record NC_137776.1, on the reverse strand, counting down.
CAGAGGCGGGAACAGCTCCAGCGCCTCGCCAGTTCAGGTACTGGGGCTCCCCACCCTCCAGGCGTTGTGTGTACGAAAGACGGGTGGGGTGGGTAGGTAGAGGAGGTGGGTGGATGGGGGCGGGACCGAGCGCAGCTCCTCCCCCCGCGCGCGCCCGCCGCCCCGCCCTCGCCTCCCGTGCGCGCCCCCGCCAGGCTAATTAGCAGAGCGGTTTGTTTACAAACAAGGGCGCTCTGCAGGTGCGCGCCGCTCCCGCTGTGCGCGGCCGGGTTCCAGGGCGACCCCAAACCCCGGGCTCGGAGACCCCGGGTGCGTTTGGCGGCGGGTAGGCGGGCGATGGCCGCGCTCCCGCCTTTTCCACGCCACCCGGGGGCACCAGGAAATTCGCCCCAGGAGCACGTCCCCTGCACCGAAGGGAGGGCCTCCCGGGGTCCCCGCCTCGTCGCCGGGGTCGGAGGGGTGGATGGGCGCCCCGCCCCAGCGCGCCCCCCGGACCGCGTCCGCGGGGCGGGTGGCGGGCGGGGGCGCGCGGGGTGGGGCGCGGCGCCGGGGGGGCTGGGACATGTAGTCCGCGCGCCGCCGCCTCCCCTGGGCAGCCCGGGCGCGGTCCCGGCCGCGGACTACGACTCCCGCCAGGCTCCGCGGCGCAGCGCATGAGCCCAGCTCGGCTCTGGCGCGTCTATTATGCTGCCGGGGCCGGCGAGCCAAAGAGGAGCCGGCCGCGCGGGCCGGGAGGGGACGGCCGCCGGAGCCGCCGAGGCCAAGTACGCCTTTCTCTTGCTTCCTTGCGCGCGCGGGGCGGCGGGCGGCAGCGGGCCGGGCGGGCCGGGCAGCGCGGCCCCGAGTCCCCGGCGCAGGCCGCCGGCGCGTCCGGGGAGCCGGGCGCCCCAGCCTCTGCCGCCGCCGCCTTTGTGCGCGGCCACGATGCAACAAAGCGCGGCGGCCGCCCGGGCCCCCTCTCCTTGCCCTCCGCCGGCTCCCTCCCGGCTGGCGGCGTCCCGGGCTCGGGGGCGTCGCCGCATCCCGGGCGCGGGGGCGTCGCTGCGGCCGGGGCGCGTAGCCTGGAGTTGGCACGGCCCGCGCCAGCCGGCCTCCCGTGCGTCCAGCCTCACGGAAGGGATTTTTCCCCCCTTTCCTCTGCCCGCCATCTTTTGGAGGGGAGGACGCGGCGGGGAAGGTGCGCGGCGCGTCCCGGGCCGCGCCGTGCGCTCCGGCGCCACTTTTCTTTGCGCGCCCCGCCCGCCACGGTTCCCCGCCGTCGACGCGGCCAGGGCGAGGGGCGAGGCCAGGCCCGAGCCCGGCTCAGCGCGGCCGCCCAGAGTTAGGGGCCAGCGGGTGGCGTGGCTCGAGGGCAGTGCCCTCCCAGAGTTAGGTGCCCAGCGCTGAGTTTGAGTCCCTTTGCAGGGTCGCTGCAGCCAGGCCAGGAGGAGACGCAGCTCTCGTTTTGAAAACAGCCTGAAAAGCGCTAAGTCCGCGCGAGGGCGAGTTGGAGCGGGAGGAGCGGGTGCTGCTTCTGTTCCCTACGCGGGGTGGGCATGTTACAAGCCCATCGGGGAGCAGTGCTCAACCCCAGACCTCCGATGTCCACATGTTCTGGTGGGTTCTTCGTGAATAAAGCTGGGGGCTCGGGGAAGGCGAGCCTCTCTCCACAGGTTGCTCCTGTGGGGGCAGGGCCGGGTGGAAGCCTTGGGAAACCTTTCCCTCGCAGCCAGGGGTAGTTTTGCAAAGATAAAAAGTGGGGGCACTGCACGGGGCCCCCCTCGGTGGTCCCCTGGTCTGTCTTGTGAGTTCTCTCCTTGGGGCCCAATCCCTGATTGTCCTGCGACCCTTATTTTTGGCCAAAAGCTTTCTGTCCAGAATAACGTGCCCCCACTCCGTCTCCGTGTTAACCGGGCTATTGACTGCAGAGTTGGGGTGTGTGTGTCAGTGGGCTAACTCCCGGCTGGACAGGCCCCTCCTCTCCAGGCCCTGCCCCTCCCCCGCTCCCTTTTCCCCCTCCCCACGCCGGAAGGTTCTTTATCCCTTACTCTGCTGTAAAGTGGGCTCTGTTCCTGGGCCCGAGGGGAGCCTGGAGGCCGTGTGAGGTGTGGCATTCTTCTGGGGGGAATTTTTTTGGCTTTTAAGGAGAATCCAGAAAAGGCCTGAGCCCTTGGGGGGGGTGGTGAGCCCTGGGGAGTTAGGGACTCCTTCCCTGCCCTACCCCCGCAGCTCTGAATGCGGGCCTTTCATTTGCAAATAAAGGTCTGAGTTTGCCCTTTTCTGTCTTGAGGCCTTGATGTGTGCTGGTAGTTACAGATCGGCAAAGATCGGGCACGTACTATGCCTGGACGTGAGGTGGGGGGGGCATTTCTCTCTGACCTTTCTGGTAACTTGGGGGCCCCATGCCTGGGCCCTGGGCGTCTGGAAACGCCTCCCAGCTCCTCGGGGCTTTGATGCAGCCCCCCACGGGGTCCAGGGAGGAGGGGCTGCTGGGGTGGACCGTAGGCACCTGGTGGTGGTGACCACTTTGTGTTCCGGGAACTGGAGTCATTGCTTTTCTTCTACCTCAGCTCACGTGCGCCTGGGAAGGGAGCTTTGCATAAAGGGGTTTGTAAACACAGCTCCCGCCTTGCACTCAGCCAGCCCTGCAGCCGGGCAGAAAGTGAAAGTGTGTGTGTGGGGGGGGGGCAGGGGGGAACCACCCGCTCACCTCCTTCCTGCGCCCTCTTCCTTCAGGTTGGCGAGTTGCCAGCCGACTGTGGTGAGCTGCATGGCCACTTCCTGGTTCTTGGGGGAGAGCCCTGGGGAAGGGGAGGGGGAGGGGGGGGAATTCAGAATGGAGTTGACGAACAGGTCCCCAGCGCCCGGCCTGGCTGGCTTTCTGTCCGCTGCTGGTGGCCCTTGGTGTCCTGTGACCCTTACTTTTGGCCAAAAGCTTTCTGCCCGGAGTTTCATAATGTGCCCCCCTCGCCCCAGGACAGCTTTGGCTGGGAGCTCGCCTGAGGCTGCTCTGCAGGTGACTTGGCTTGGGGGCCGTTCCAGCGCTTGGTTCGGTGGTGTGGGCGGTGCGTGGCCTGGCGGGAGCCCGCGCTCCGCCCGCGGGCAGGCCCGTACACCGGTCTGCGGGTGGTGTCCTCGCAGCATCCTTCCGGGAAGGGACACTTGGTGAAGCGTGGCGGAGAGCAGGGCCTGCGTGCCGCACCTGTGCCTTCTGGGAACTTGGGGGGTGGGGTTGGCGACTGGGGTCTGCTTGGGTGCCCTCCGCCCCATCTGCCCCCTATTTCAGGAGATGAGCAGGTGTCTGGGTCAGGGGTACTGGTCGCGGCCCAGGTGGGGACTGGCGCCTGGAGCTTCCTCAGTGTCCCCGTGGTCACAAAGCCCTCGGATGCCTGCGCCCTGCCCGGGTGCCTGCGCTTCTGCCCTCCTGCCAGCAGGGAAGCTCGGGCTCGGAAAGGGGGAGTCCCGGGTCAGGACCCTTTGCAAGCAGGTGGTTCAGAGCAGGGACGCCCAAACAGGCCTGGGGCTCTCGGCTCAGTGCCCTGGGCCGCGTGTCCGTTCTGCCAGCTTTCAGCTGGTCTATGAGAGAACCAGGTCTCAATCTACCCCCTCTCCCCCCCTTTTTTGTTAATCCTCATCCAAGGGTATTTTTATTGGTTTTTGGAGAGAGTGGACGGGGGAGAGGGAGGAGGGGGAGAGGGAGACGGACAGACATCAATGTGAGAGACACATCGGATGGTTGCCTCCTGCACCCGCCCTGACCCAGGGTCGAACCTGCGGCCTCGGTACATGTCCTCGACCGGGAATCAAACCCTCTAACCACTGAGCAACACGAGCCAGGGCCCAATCTACCTCCTTCTTAGGGTCTTTCTAGCCTCAAGTTAGAGCCAGCCAGAAGATGTTTTGGGGGGAGCCCCCCCCCGTCCTGCCACGGCCCCCTGAAGTGTTGGGACAAGTCGTCAGGCTGGGTCAGTGAGGTGTTCGGGTAAGGACTTGTCCAGCTCCTGGGCTATGTCTCCCTGGTCCGCTTTCCCCCACGTCACGGGGAGCTGGGCTTGGCCGCTGTGGCAGCATGTCCAGAGTGATGTTTAGGAGGTGATGGCGGGGCCAGAACGGGGGCGCCCGTGTCACAGGTCCTGACTCAGTCGTGAGGAGCTGGGGTCGGGAGTGTCTTATCCTGAGGACGATGGCGGGCACTCCCGGTGCCAGCCCAGTGCGGGGAGCGGGGTGGCGAGCCGGCCTCTGCTGGCTGCAGACTCCAGATAAGGCAGGCACCCCTCTGTGCCCTGTCCTCTCAGCTGCCTCCAGGCTGTGCCCCTGGCCACGTGTAGTTCTCAGGTGGGGAGACTCGCTGACTGTCACTGTTGTCCGGGATGTGGGAGCCCCCCCACCCCCCACCCCTGTGCAGGCGGCCGAGGGCAGAAGGGGCAATGGAGTAAAGCCTGCAGCAACGGCGTGGCTGGCCCTCAGGCGCGTGGGCTGTGGTGAGCATCCCAGCCCTGGTGGCTGCGGTTTCGGCGGTGGGAGGTGGGTGCTGGCCTCTGGGAGCCCTTGGGTGGCATTGTCAGTGGAGGTGGGGCGGGGCCGTGCTGTTCCATCCCCAGGGCTCCAGGCTCTGACGGCCTCCCTGTGGGCAGGAGGGACGTGTACCTGTTGTGGAAGGGTGTGGACACCTGGGGAGGGGGGCTGAGTGCCTACCAGAGACCCTGCTTTACCGAGGGCTGCGCCAGCCTAGGTCCCACTCTGCCTGTCGCGCTGTTGATCCTGCGAGGCAGCCGGAGTGAGGGGTAGGCAGGGGGGCCCTGGGCCCCTGGCCCTCTCCCGCCGCCGAGCATCTTGGCTCTGAGGCCTCCCAGCCCCGGGACCCTGCTCTCACCACATTTCCCACCTCCAGTGGAATGAGAGGGTCAGAGGCGTCCGTCGGGGCGGGGCCGCCGCCCGGGGCTGAGGATGATGCCTGGCGGAGGACTGAACCCCCGTGGGGACAGCCCTTTCCTCTGGCATCTGGCAGGTTTGAAACGCCCGGGGGCTCTCTCCAGCTCGGGGTCGCTGACACCTGCACGGGGCGGCGAGCGGGAAGGTGTCCGGGTGGGCAGTCACGGGCGAGGGCTGGGCCCGGGCACGAGTGTGCATGCCACCCGAGCAGGTGGCCGGTGGCCCGATGCCTCGGGCCCCAGGTCTTCGCGATGAGGGTTGGACGCTCAGGAGGTGTCCGCCCTTCTCCCTCTGCGATCCTGGGGGACGGGTTTGGAGAGGAGGGCGGGCTGTGTGGGGACGTCTAGGCTTGGCAGGGTGGGGGGAGGGGGGAGAGGCCCCGGTTGGTGCAGGTCAGGCGCTGGAGCCCGGGTGCTGGTGGTTCCACGTAGCACACGCTGGCGACGTGGGTTTGCTCCCGGCTCCCTCCCTGGGACTGACGGGACCAGCGCCGTGGGCAGCACCGGGCACAGGCGCGCCTGGCCGTACCTCTGTTCTAGAAAGCGCCGGGGCCGGTGGAGCCTTAGGCGCGCTGAGCCTTGGTGCCCACAGGGCCGCGACGCCTGACCTCTGGGGTGCTCTGTGGCGGCCCGGGCCAGAGGACGGTCCTCTCTTCCCTCTGGACAGTGGGCACTGGCCACGCCGTCCCCACTCACCTGCAGACATTCCTCTTTTTTTTCTTTTTTTTAAAATATATTTTATTGATTTTTTTACAGAGAGGAAGGGAGAGGGATAGAGAGTTAGAAACATCGATGAGAGAGACATCGATCAGCTGCCTCCTGCACACCTCCTACTGGGGATGTGCCCGCAACCCAGGTACATGCCCTTGACCGGAATCAAACCTGGGACCCTTCAGTCCGCAGGCCGACGCTCTATCCACTGAACCACACCGGTCAGGGCCAGACATTCCTCTTTGAGCCCTGTGAGGAGGCAGCGGGGGCCTGGCCTTGGGAGGGGCCTGCAGGGGTGCACGTCGGGCCACTAGGCAGGTGTGATCAAACCCTATGGGGAGTCGGGGGGGGCCTGGTCGGGGCACCTTGCTGTGGGCAGAGACCCCTCGGGAACACGTGCGGGCACTGTTTCCTTCTGGGCGTGGCGTGCTCCCTGGGCGGGAGGCGGCGGCCAGCAGGGCCCAGCGGGAGGGGGTCCTCACCTGCCCGGCTGCCCTCCCCGGGCCACCTCCCGGGCCCCACAGAGGAGGCAGTTGGCTCCATCTGTCACTGGCGCCGCCCTGCCTCACGGATCCTGTTTCCGAGGCTGAGTCTGAGGCTGAGGCTCCAGGCTGGCCACTGGCCGCTGGTCCGAGTGCCTGGGAGGCTGGCCTGGCCGCCTGGGGTCCGGGAGCCCAGGCCACCCTCAGCGTGGCCCTCCGGCCTCAGCTCCTGCCCCAGCAGGGTGTCAGGCTCCCGGGAGGCGGCAGTGGGGGCCGCTGAGGGGTGGTTGCGGCGTTCCGGGCCTGGCTCTGCCTCTTTCTCACCGGGTGACCTTGTGCCCCTTCACCTCTGGGCCTCCACCTGGAAGATGGAGCTCCCGTGACCCTTCAGTCCGCAGGCCGACGCTCTATCCACTGAGCCACACCGGTCAGGGCCAGACATTCCTCTTGGAGCCCTGTGAGGAGGCAGCGGGGGCCAGGCCAGGCGGGGGCACCAGGGGACAGGGCTGGAGTGAAGCAGTGAGGAGCCCCCCTCGGGTGCAGAGAGTGAGCCCCGCCCCCAGGAGCCTGTGTTTGAAGGCCACTCTTGCCCCGAGGTGGGGTTGGTGCATGTGAGCAGGGCGGGCGGGCGGGGAGGCCCAGGCGAGCACAGCCCGCCCCTGGACCCCTCCCTGGACCCTCTCATGAGGCGGGTGCTCACTCCCTGGCTTCCCTCCCACCTCCGCCTCCCCCTCGCGGGCACTGTCCCCAGGACTCCCTCCCCGCAGGCCCTGCGGTGTCCCCACGCTGAGAGCCCCCTGAGGACCAGGCTCCTGTGGAGGTCCGAAGCCGCTTCGGTCCCTCCCCGAACCCCAGCCCAAGGAAGGGCTCCTGGCTCTGGGCTGGGCCAGCCCCTGCCCCCCTTCCAGGCTTCATCCCCTCCACCCTCCACCCCCCACCCCCACCCCCCACCCAGGCTTGGCATCCTGACAGGAGGGCCAGTGCGGCTGCTGTCGAATTTTCTAGATTTTTTTTTAAAAGATTGACTTTAGAAAGAGGGGGGAAGGTAGAGAGGGAGAAGGAGAGAAACACAGATGAGAGGGAAACATCAGTTGGCTGCCTCCCGCACCACGCCCACCCACCAGGGATTGAACCTGCAACCTGGGGACGTGCCCTTGACTGGGAATCGAACCCGAGAGCCTTGCGTGTGAGGGCCAGCGCTCTGATAACCACCGGGCCACACCGGCCAGGGCGCCTCCGTGGTTTCAGGCCTCCCCATGGCTGTGTCTCTGTCCACCACTGACTTGCAGTTCGGGGTGAACCCTTGGCGGTGGGGGGGTGGCTACTGATCTCGTTTCTTTCTGGAAGCCGCACTCGCCTCCCTGGGCCTGGAACGTGGCCCTGAGCCCCCACCCAGCCGAGGGCGGCCGAGGGGACAGCTGCTCAGCGTGGGGGTGGCGCGCCCTAAGTGGGCTCTGTGGGGATTTGTCGGGCAGGCCCCGTGGTGCGGATGTGGCCGGCCGGACCCCGGGGCGGCAGCCCTGCCGAGGCAGAGCCCAGACGCGGCGGCGTGCCGAGCGCTCCCTCATGGGGAGCACGCCCTCGGTTCCCCTTTAGGGGCGCTTGGGGCTGCTGGGCCTGTCCCCACGCCCTTGGAGAGGAGACCGCACCCTGAGACACTGGCCCACTGACCGAGGCGCCAGGGGAGCCCCGGCCTGGCCAGACCACGGTTGGTTTGTGTTTTTGAGTATTTTTTTTTCAAAATAGAAATTCCTTCCCACGTTTTTTTTTTGTTTTTTTTTTTAAGTATCTTTATTGATGTCAGAGAGGAAGGGAGAGAGAGAGAGAGAGAGAAACATCCATCATGAGAGAGAGAAATGGATTGGCTGCCTCCTGCACGCCCCACACTGGGGGTCGAGCCCTCAACCCGCACGTGCCCCGACGGGGAATCGAACCCTGACCTCCTGGTTCCTAGGTCAACGCTCAGCCGCCGAGCCCCGCCGGCCGGGCCTTCACACTTTCCTCTCTTTGCAAAGCTTACGTGCCCGTCTGTCCTCGAGCTCGGAGGAGGCTGGTCTGCGCCTGGGCCAGCAGCCTCGGACCCTCCTGCGGGCCCCGTGCCCCCAAGGTCACTTTCGGCCCCTGGCTTCACCCTGCCCGTTTCCCGGCTCCCAGGGCCGTGTGGCAGGACTAGGTACCCATCTGACCCCTGGGGCTGACTGCGCTGGGAACCCAGAGCTGGGGTTGGACCCGGATACCTGGGGCTCGGGGAGGTTCGGGGAGGCCCGGGCAGATGGTGGTGGCGCTGGAGCAGAGGGCCTGAGGGAGGCCCGGGCGTGGGAGAGCGTGGCCGTTGCGTCCCTGCAGCCAGGACGGGGAGAGGAGCCACGGGGCCCAGTGCGCCCTGCAGGCCAGCGTGGGGCGGTGCTTTCATGCTGAGGGTCCGAGCGAGGAGGGCCGACCCCCGGAGGCTCATGGGATCCCCACATGAGGCGGGGGCGCTTAGACCGGAAGCGGTTGCGCTCTGGCGGGGCAGCGGGGTGTCGACGACCCGGGCACGTGCCAGGCTCCGGCTTTCTGTCCGTGGTGAAGGCGCAGCCTCATCACCGTTGGCATCAGCCGACGTGGCTGACCTGCCCACTGAGCCGCCCTGCAGACCCCGGGGCTGCGAGGTCGAGGGCCGCGAGGCGCCACTCGCTCCGGGCGGGCGTGGAGGAGAGGAGCCGGGCTCCCCGCGTGGTAGGCGGGCGGCGAGCTGGGTGAGAAGTGCCTCGTGGGTTTTGAGCCCTTTCCTCTCGGGGGGGGGGCGGGGGCAGAGCGTAGGGTGCCGGCCAGTGTTCGCGGCCAGCGCGGGGACAGTCTCAGCTGGCGTGCCAGCAGTCCTGGCGCCACGTGGCCCGTTGCGGGCTACCGACAGGGTGCCAACCAGCTCCGGGTTCCACCGAGTGTCACAGCCTGGCCGCCATCACAAACCCACAGCCGTTCTCGCGGTTACGGTAGAACCTCGCTCGCTCGGTGGGTGGCCTCGCTCGAGGGTCTGCCTGCCAGGCTCGGCTCAGCGGGGTCGGAGCTCTCCCCCTGTGGCTCGCTCCCTGATCCTGTAGGGCCTGAGGGATCGGCCGGCCCGCTGCCCTGTGGAGCCAGCCCCGGCGGTGGGCAGTGAGCTGAGCCGGGTGCTCGGCCCCCACCCGGACGGCAGCCGCCTCCCCACCCCTGCGCCCCCCGCCCGGGTGGCGCGTGCTCAGGTGGCCTTTTGCCACCCGTGTCTCCGTGCCCTGCCTGAGACCAGTGCGAGTGGTCCTGTGGCAGGTGAGGTTGGCTCGACCGGGGCAGGCGGCTTCGCCATGACGGTGCGGTGCACGGGGAGCCGGTGGCGGCCGGGCGAGGCGGCAGGGCCTCGGGTGACCGCCTCGCTCTGCTGTCCCTCCTCCCCCCCTAGGTGCTGCCTGGTCGGGCCTGGAAATGGGATGTCGCGCCTCCGCGGGGAGGAAGCGAGGGCCGCCCTGAGCCGCTGCTGCGACGGCCAGTGAGCACGCCGCCGGACGATGTCCACCACGGCGACGGCCGCCCCCGCGGGGATGCCGGTGGCCCCGGGCCCCGTGAACCCGCCCCCGCCCGAGGTGGCCAACCCTGCCAAGCCTGGCCGCAAGACCAACCAGCTGCAGTACATGCAGAACGTGGTGGTCAAGACGCTGTGGAAGCACCAGTTCGCCTGGCCCTTCTACCAGCCCGTGGACGCCATCAAGCTGAACCTGCCCGTGAGTCCGCCCCGCCGCCCGCCCGCCCCCGCGTTGCCCCGGCTCGTGGACCTGCTGCTCTCCCGGCCTTGGCACAGGTGGTGCCCGAGACGTGGCTGGTGCTGGTGGTGGTGCTGGTGAGCCAGGCATGGCCCGTGCCTCCAGCGGGGGGACAGCTCAGAGCCCATAGTGGCCAAGGAGAAGAGGGGCTACTTGGGGTACAGGGGAAGGGAGGGCACTGCCCCCGGTGCAGGGAGAACCGTGCTTCGTGGTGACAGGAGGGTCCAGGAGCGAGGGCCCCCCTGTGTGCACTCTGACCTCCCCCGCCCCCCCCCTCCCCCGTGCTCTCCGCTGATCCACCAAGGTCCGTTGCTCAGAGTGGCCCAGGTGCTGATCCCGTTGGCGCTGAATACTGACCTGGCGTCCGGTGGCTTTTCTCCTTGTACCCAAATAGAGGACCCTGTGTTTCAGGGGGCGCCCTGGATCAGCACTTGGTAGCTCGTTTCCGGGCCCAGCCCAGCCCTGCCCACCTGCGGCCCTTGAGCGAGGTTTGGAATGCGGGCGGGGGCTAGGCCCCCACCCCCAGTGAGACAGCCCCGTGCCTCCCTGAGACCCTCCCTCCACGTAGAACCCTGGTCAGCGAGAGGTCCCGAGCCGGCCGAGCGCTCAGCCCGGACCGCACGCCCACCTGCCCTCGGGGCCCACGCACTGGCCAGCCCTGTCCCCGTGGCAAAGACTTGGAATTGCGGGAGAATGATGTGGAGTCAGTGACCCTCTGAACTCTCTTCCCTAGGATTACCATAAAATAATAAAAAACCCCATGGACATGGGGACTATCAAGAAGAGACTAGAGAACAATTATTATTGGAGTGCAAGCGAATGTATGCAGGACTTCAACACCATGTTTACAAACTGTTATATTTATAACAAGGTGAGAAGGCGCGTGTGGCGTGAGCCCCGAATGCCCCGTGAGCCGCCCACCAGCCGGGGGACCCCTGGGCTGGCCTGGGCGCTTTGCACACTCGGGCCCCGATTCCCACACGTGACCCCCACGCACTGTGGGCCACGTCCCCGCGGGAGGATGTGAGGCCTTCCAGAAGGAAGTGACACAGACCAAGCTCTTTATTTATTTTATTTTACTTTTTTAAATTATTATTATTTTTTTTTTTACAGAGAGGAAGGGAGAGGGATAGAGAGTTAGAAACATCGATGAGAGAGAAACATCGATCAGCTGCCTCCTGCACACCTCCTACTGGGGATGTGCCCGCAACCAAGGTACATGCCCTTGACCGGGATCGAACCCGGGACCCTTCAGTCCGCAGGCCGACGCTCTATCCACTGAGCCACACCGGTCAGGGCTTTATTTATTTTAAAATATGTTTTTATTGATTTCAGAGAGGAAGGGAGAGGGAGAGAGAGGAAAAAAAAATCAACGATGAGAGAGAATCATTGGTCGGCTGCCTCCTGCACACCCCCTTACTGGGGACTGAACTGCGACCTCCTGGTTCATAGGTCGGTGCTCAACCACTAAGCCACACCGGCTGGGTGGTTTTCTGAAAATTTTAAAACAGTTTCTACATTAAAGTGTACTCTTTTTACCTCTCTCCTGCCCCCCCCCCCCCACATTTCTTTACACGTTTTACTTCCTGGCTTCAGAGAGAGGGAGGGAGAGACATGGGTTTGTCGTTCCATGTATTTAAGACGCTCCCGTTGGTTGGTTCTTGTATGTGCCGTGACCTGGGGCGGAACCCGCAACCGTGGCGCCTGGGAGCGAAGCTCTAACCCGCTGAGCCGCCCGGCCAGTGGCCCGCGGACCCCCAGTTGGCGACCGCGGTCTTACGTCTCTGAAGTGGGTGTTTCTGAGTCAGCCGGCGTGTCCTGCAGGCGCGCGGCTTCTTCCGCGGCGTGTAACCTCGGCTCTCCCGTGTCTTCAGCCCACAGATGACATAGTGCTAATGGCCCAGGCCTTAGAGAAAATTTTTCTGCAGAAGGTGGCCCAGATGCCCCAGGAGGAGGTTGAATTATTACCCCCCGCTCCGAAGGGCAAAGGCCGGAAACCGGCTGCAGGAGCCCAGAGTGCAGGTAACGGTGCGGGGGGGCCCCTGTCCCAGGGCCGGCTCTCGGCCGAGGCGCAGCCCGTCCGGGACACGGGCCTTGGTGGCGTCCGTCTGCCCTCGAGCACGCTGGGAGGAGTGGTCGTTGGCCCTGTCCCCGAGCTCCTCCCGGGCCTGGCTTCGAGGCCCCCTCTTCTGGAGCCCCAGCTGTCCCTGTGTCCCTCCGAGGACGTTGCCCCTTTTAGCACTTGTATTCTCTGGGGCGGGAGGGGCTGAGTCACCTGTTGGGGAGCCCTAGGGTCTCACCTGGTCCCGGAACCCGGCAGGGAGGTGCGTCCCCATGGACAGGCTGCCCGGGGTGGCCGAGCCCTCGAGAGAGGCCGGGCGGGTCGCCAACAGTGGGGACTGCGGGTGGTTTAGTGGCTCCAGGCGGGTCACTCCGATGGCTCCTGACCGAGTCTGGCTTGACGCCACTTCTCAAGCGCAGGCCTGGCTCTGACCTACCAGGCTGCATGGCTTGTCCCAGCTGGAGGAGGAGGCCTGGTACTTGTTGGGGGAGCACCCACAGAGGCGGCCGAGATGCAGGGCCAGTGTCTGGGGTGGCAGGGCTCCTCCGACGTCGGGCCGGCTGCGGGGATGGTCCAGGAAGCTTCTGGAAGGGCTGCGTTTGCCCCGTCCGCCCGGGAGCCGGGCCTGTCCAACCTCCTGTCCTGTCCCCAGGTACACAGCAAGTGGCGGCCGTGTCCTCTGTCTCCCCGGCGACCCCCTTTCAGAGCGTCCCCCCCACTGTCTCCCAGACGCCCGTCATTGCTGCCACCCCTGTGCCAACTATCACCGCAAACGTCACGTCGGTCCCTGTCCCCCCGGCTGCCGCCCCCCCGCCTCCGGCGACACCCATCATCCCCGTGGTCCCTCCCACGCCTCCCGTCATCAAGGTGAGCGTCCAGGGCTCGTCAGGGTTCCCGGATTTGGGGGGAGGCGGTGGGGGCAGGCGGGGACTCTGCCGCCGTCCCTGGCCACCGGCCGTGTGCGTGTTGGGCGTCTGGTGCATGTGACTTCTGGATGGTTCTCGCCGGGCCTGTGATGCAGACGAGGCGACCGAGGCTCAGGGGCTGCGGGTCACATGGCTGGTGAGGGCAGGCTGCACTCGAACCCCAGCTTCTCTGCCCTGAAACGCGGGCCTGGGCAGTGCACCGGTCCAGGTGGGGAAGGTGTGCAAGAGGAGGGTGGGAGGGTCCCGGGTGGGAGGGTCCCGGCCCATCTTGCCCCGCCCTGCGCACACTCGGATTTTCAGCCATCGGCGTGGGGAGGGCGGGCAGTGGCCCGCTGGGTCCTGAGGCGCGGGCCCTGTCGATCACCTCCCCCCGCATCGTGTGCCCCTCAGTGTGAGCACCTGCACCTTTGTCTCCCCGCTCGCTCGTCTCCTGCCTCGCCTTTCCCCTCGCCTGGGGACCTTTCACGTGGGCCGGCCCCGGCTGCTCTGGGCTCGGCGCAGGCGCTCCGCCAGGTCGGGGCTGGCGGCCGGCCGTCCCCGCTCGCTCCCAGCAGCCACGCAGGCACTGACACGCGTCGTCTTCTCCGGTTTGACCCTCGCAGCACCCCTCGGGGGCAGGCAGTGTTCCCCCATCTTACAGATGAGGAAGCAGGCGCTCAGAGGGTTAATGGCTCCCCAAAGGTAACACGCTCCTCCGTGGCCCCCCGTCCCCCCCGGCCTTCACTGCCTGCACTTCTGGACGGCTCCCGGCCTGGCCACCACTGCCCGCCCGGCTGGTTTTGGAGCATGTCCTGTTTGCCATGGCCAGACAAGCCCCCCGGGCCCCTGCGGCACGTGCTTGGCATCCCCGGGTGCCCATCAGGAGTTAGTGGATAGCCGGCTCGGGCCCCTGGCAGCCTGGGGTCAGTGGCTCGTCCGGGGCAGCGACCCTGGTGGCTGTAGGCAGCAGACCTGTGTGAGGCCATCGCCCAGGCGTGTGGCTCGTGGCTGCTCCCTGCCTGGGCGGAGACGCGGGAGCCGGCTGAGTGGGTCGGGGACCCCGAGCCCTAGCTTGGGCACGTGGCCGCATGGCCCCAGGGCTGCTGCTGTGGCCAGAGAGACCTGCGGGCCCCGTTGCCCTGGCTCTCACTGGACACACCCACTCCGGCTCTGGGGGTGTTTTAGCATCCCGCCCCCCACGGGAGAGAGGCCCTCGCTGGCTCCCGCTGCCTTCAGGGTGGCATCCAGACCTGTCCCTCAGCCCCTGCTGTTCCCACCCCCACCCGCATGCCTTGCCCCCTCCTGCTCCAGACCTCCCCCTCCCCAGAGGGCGTCGGTTTTGAGGTCCTTGTTGGAACGTTCCCTCTGTCTCTGCCACCCCTGAGCCTGAGTCCTGCTTGGCGAGGATTCCGATGGTGGCCTCTCGGTCACGCATGACCCGGAGCCCCTGGCTCAGCCAGCCCGGGTGCTGGTCAGGAGCGGTTGGATTGCATGCTGCCCCTCACGGCTCGGGTGTGCCGAGCCGCTGTGACCCTGGGGCCTGGGGCGCAAAGGGAGAGGGCAGCTCAGGGAAGGTTCCGAGTCCAGCCTTACCACTGCCAGCTGTGTGACCTTGGGCCGGCTGTGTGACCTTGGGCCGGTGGCGCTGCCCTCTGAGCCTCCGTCCCCATTGCGGGGGCAGCTGGGAGGACGGACGCGGCCGAGCCGGCATGGCTTTGCTCGGTGCCTGGCCGGGAGTCGGTGCTCCAGAGCAGCTGCCACGACTCGCTGTCTCGGCCGGCTTCGCCCTGGCGCTCACTGGTGGTTTCGCTGTCACAGAAAAAGGGCGTGAAGCGGAAAGCGGACACCACCACGCCCACGACGTCCGCCATCACCGCCAGCCGGAGCGAGTCGCCCCCGCCGCTGTCGGACCCCAAGCAGGCCAAGGTGGTGGCCCGGCGGGAGAGTGGTGGCCGGCCCATCAAGCCGCCCCGGAAGGACCTGGAGGACGGCGAGGTGCCCCAGCACGCGGGCAAGAAGGGGCGGCTGTCGGAGCACCTGCGGCACTGCGACAGCATCCTCAAGGAGCTGCTGTCCAAGAAGCACGCGGCCTACGCCTGGCCCTTCTACAAGCCCGTGGATGCCGAGGCACTGGAGCTGCATGACTACCACGACATCATCAAGCACCCGATGGACCTCAGCACCGTGAAGGTGCGGGGGGGGGGGGGGCGGGCCTCGCTGGCACGCGGCTCCCCGGGCCTGCCCGCAGCCCCCACAGGGAAGGGGCTCTGCCTGGCAACGCTGAGCTTGCAGCTTCCTGTCCTCCAGCCCCTTGATCCCCACTTCCTGTGTCCTTCCCTTTCCTCTGTCCCCCGTCCCGGAGCGCCGCAGGTTTCTGTGATGGGTGTTGGGGGGCGGGGGGCGCGGTTTAGGCGAGGAGGCCCTCCCAAGTGGCCACGCCCTCACCCGGCAGAAGTGGGTCCGAGCGGAAACCCAAGCCTGGCCCGCAGCTCCCGTGCGGGGCTTCCTGCCCGGGGGCTTCTCTGGGCTCGGGCGGGGGGTAGACGGGAGCAGGGGCGTCTGGCTGAGCCTGGGACGCCGGGCGGCCCCCCTCACGCCCCGTCATTGTCGTCGTGTGTTGCAGAAGAAGATGGACAGCCGCGAGTACCCGGACGCACAGGGCTTCGCGGCCGACATCCGGTTGATGTTCTCCAACTGCTACAAGTACAACCCGCCGGACCACGAGGTGGTGGCCATGGCCAGGAGGCTGCAGGTGACCCGGCGCTCCCGGGGGTCGGGCCGGTCCACTGGGCGAGGGGGCAGCGGCTCCGGGCCGGGCCGCAGGGAAGACCCAGGTGTCTCAGTGGGAGGCCCCAGAGCCATGTCCATTGACCCGGCCGCCCCCTGCTTCCTGGCACTCGGTGCCAACAGGCCCCTCGGCCTCCCGGGAGCTACAGACTCCGGTGGGGGCAGCACGCGGGACGTTGCGGCCGAGGGGCAGGGAGAGGGCTGGTGTCGGCTCCTGCAGGCTCGCCGACCGGAGGTCTGGCTGGTCCCTGCGCCGGGGGCGAGGTGGGGGCTGCGGCGAAGGAGGTGACGTCACTGAGGTGACGGCGGCCGGTGCAGCCCGTGCTCTCGTGATAATAGCCGCCGACGGGCGGACAGCCCGTGGGAGGGAACCGTGTGGGGGCCCAGGGCGTCCCGGACTCAGGCAGCCCCTGCTCTCTCGCAGGACGTGTTCGAGATGCGGTTTGCCAAGATGCCGGACGAGCCGGCAGAGGCGCCCGCACTGCCGGCCCCCGCGGCCCCGGTGGTGAGCAAGGGCACGGAGAGCAGCCGCAGCAGCGAGGAGAGCTCCTCGGACTCGGCCAGCTCGGACTCGGAGGAGGAGCGGGCCACCCGGCTGGCGGAGCTGCAGGAGCAGGTGAGCCCGCCCATGCCCCCCCGCAGGCCGCAGCCGTCCTTCCCCGCAGTGCCGTGCCTGGGGGCGGGGACCGGGGGCGTTGCTCTGAGGGCCCCCGTGGCCGTGCCTGCAGGCCTGGGCCCCCCCGCAGTGCTCCGGAGCCTTGGGGGGCCCAGGTGCCTCGCGCTGCCCGAAAAAGGCCTGGCGGGAAGGCTCTGGCAGCAGCCACGCGGTGTGGCCCAGCAGCCACGTGGGGTGCAGGCGCTCTCGGGAACGAGGCTGTCCTGCCCCGGCCTCTGACCCGGGGCCCCCTGCCTCACTCTCCTCATTTACAAATGGGGGCCACTGCTCCCCACTGCTTGAGCTGTTCTGACGATGGATTGAGAAAAACGTGAATTGTTTTCCCGCGTCGGGCATCCGGCAGGTGCCTGATACCTGGGGTTCTGGCAGGGAGAAGAGCAGAGTGGGGTGGGCCTTTGACTTTGACCTGAGCCTCCTCAGAGATGCCACTGCCCGGAAGACGGCTGAGAGCTGCCGGTCCCCGCCCGGTGCCGCGCGGCCGCCCCTCGTGCCCGGGGGCTGCCGGGGCGAGAAGCACAGGACACTTAGCGCGCCGCCAGCACGCGTCGGCACCGGATCCTTCCACCCCCGGACCTGCTGTGAACCCCGCCTTTATGCAGCCGTTTCAGCCTTTGTCTGCCTCATCTAAAAATAAAAACGAATAAGAAAACCGTCAGCCACCATTTACCGAGTCCTTACTGTGCCCCGCCCCAGGCTGGGTGATCACGTCACCAGGCTGGGCTTGCTGCCCTCTGCGCCACCCGTGACCAGATGCCTTGTCCGCAGGTTACCCGAGGAAGCAGGCCCGGCGATGGGCCGGCCGTCACGGGCAGTGGGGGCAGAGCCGTGGCTCTGACGCCGTGGCTCCTGGGCCTGCGTGGCCCCCGTGCGAGGTGGCCAGGCGTGCCCCCGGGGGCCCGCTCAGCGCCTGCTCTTTTGCAGCTGAAGGCCGTGCACGAGCAGCTGGCCGCCCTGTCTCAGGCCCCCGTGAACAAGCCAAAGAGGAAGAAGGAGAAGAAGGAGAAGGAGAAGAGGAAGAAGGACAAGGACAAGGAGCGGCACAAGGCCAGGTCCGAGGACGAGAAGAAGGCCAAGGCCGCCCCGCCCTCCAAGCAGGCCCAGCAGAAGAAGCTTCCCACTAAGAAGGCCAGCAGCACGACCGTGGCCAGCAGGTGGGCCCACCGTCGCCCTGGCCCTGGGAGCCCAGGCCTCGCGCCCGGGGGGCTGTGTGGCGGGAGGAGTGTTGGGTGTGGGGCTCGGCGTGGCCCCGTGGCCGCAAGTCCTGGTGGCTCAGAGCCGAGGCTGTTACACGGGTCGCAGGGTGGGGGATTGGTGTTTTTGTCTCGTATCCGCCCGCCACCAGCACCACGATGACCGTTTGTATGTATATCCTGTATAATAAAAGTGTCATATGCAAATGGGCCGATAGGCGGGACGACTGGTCGCTATGATGCGCACTGACCACCAGGGGGCAGACGCTCAACACAGGAGCTGCCCCCAGCCTGCAGGCCCTAAACCAGCCAAGGCAGGTGCCAGTGGGGGCCCCGATTGCCCCGCCAGTCGCCCCACAGAGGGAGGCGACCGGTGGCAGTGGTGGGGGACAGGACTGGTGAGTGGGCCCCCAATCACCCTGCCACTCACCCCACAGATTGGCCCTGATCACCAGCCAAGCCTAGGAACCCTACCTGTGCACGAATTTAGTGCACCTGGCCTCTAGTGTGTGTGTGCGCACGTATACTAATAAAAGGGTAATATGCTAATTAGACCAGACATCTTCCGGATGTCCTTCCGAACAAAGCCATGGTGGCAGGGACCAAGGCAGGGGTGGTTAGGGGTGATCAGGCTGGCAGGGGGGAGCAGTTAGGGGGTGATCAGGCTGGCAGGGGAGCAGTTAGGGGCATCAGGCCAGTAGGCAGAGGTGGCTAGGGGCGAGCAGGCAGGCAGGCAAGCAGTTAGGAACCAGTGGTCCCAGATTGTGAGAAGGATGTCCGACTGCCGGTTTAGGCCCGATCCTTGGGATCGGGCCTAAACCGGCAGTCAGACATCCCCCTAGGGGTCCTGGATTGGGGAGGGTGCAGGCTGGGCTGAGGGACCCCCTGCCCCATGCACGAATTTCGTGCACCAGGCCTCTAGTGTGTATATATGTCTGTGTGTGTGTGTATATATATGTCTACGTGTGTGTATTTTTTTTATTGCTTTGGAGAGGAAGGGAGAGGAAGAGATAGAAATATCAGTGATGAGAAAGAATCGTTGATTGGCTGCCTCCTGCATGCCCCACACTCGGGATTGAGCCCACAACCTGGGCATGTGCCCTGACCAGGAATTGAACTGTGACCTCCTGGTTCATAGGTCAACACTCAACCCTGAACCACGTCAGCCGGGTGAGACTTTTTCTTTCTTTTTTTTTTTTTTTTTTAATTATATATTTTACTGACTTCAGAGAGGAAGGGAGAAGGAGAGAGATATAGAGACATCAATGATGAGAGGGAATTGTTGACCGGCTGCCTCCTTCACACCCCCCACTGAGGATCGAGCCTGCAACCCGGTCATGTGCCCTTGACTGGAATCCAACCTGGGACCCTTCAGTCCGCAGGCCGATGCTCTATCCACTGAGCCACACCAGCCAGGGCGAGACCTTTTCTTACAGAGCATTTAATGCTGTACATTTTCATCTAAATGCTGCCCTAATCATACCCCACAAATTTGATAGGTTGTGATTTCATTTAGTTCAAAATATTTTCTCATTTCCCTTCAGACTTCCTCTTTGACCATGGGTTCTTAGAAAATGTGTTTATTTTCCAAATGTTTGGGAATTTTTCTGCTTTAATTCCATTAAGGTCAGTGATGAACACTTTTGAAGTTGTTCAGACTTGTTGTCTGGCCCTGGCCGGTTTGGCTCAGTGGATAGAGCGTCGGCCTGCGGACTCAGGGGTCCCAGGTTCGATTCCGGTCAAGGGCATGTACCTTGGTGGCGGGCACATCCCCAGTGGGAGGTGTGCAGGAGGCAGCTGATCGATGTTTCTCTCTCATCGATGTTTCTGGCTCTCTCTCGCTCTCCCTTCCTCTCTGTAAAAAATCAATGAAATGTATTTTTTTTAAAAAAAAGACTTGTCTGGCTCGGAGTTGGTGAAGGTCCGTGTGCGCTGGAGGAGGAAGTGTATTCTCCGCTGCCGGCGGCTGGCAGTCGGGAAGAAACACGGAGCAGCCCCCACAGCGGGGCTGACCTCGGGGGTCGTTGTCGGGCTGTCTCTGCTCCTGCTGACGGACTCGTGTCGTTAATTGCCCAGAGGAAGTAGCTGAGTGCTCCAGCTCCAGCTGTGGCTTTCCCACGTCCCCTCATTTCTGTTGGACTCCGCTTCCGTGTTGGGAGCTTGGCTGCCAGGCGCCCACGCCTGCAGGGCGGCGGCGTCCCCGTGGTCAGGTGGCCCTGTGATCATCACGCAGCGTCGCTCTTTCTCGGCGGACGTGCCTCTGGGTGAAGTCTCCTTTGTCTGAATAACTCGGCTACTGGCTGTAGCTTTTCTCTGATCGCTGTTCGCATGTCGGTTCCCCCCCCCTCCTCTTTACTTCTAACCTACTTCTGTCTTTACGTTTAGAGTGGGGTTTGTGTAGACGGCATGTAGGCAGGTCTTGTTGTTTTTTAATATATTTTATTGATTTTAGAGAGAAAGGGAGGGAGGGAGAGAGATAGAAACATCCATGATGAGAGAGAATCATTGATCGGCTGCCTCCTGCACGCCCCACACTGGGGATCGAGCAACCCAGGCGTGTGCCCTTGACCACGATCGAACCTGGGACCCTTCCGTCCGCAGGCCGACGCTCTGTCCACTGAGCCACACCAGCCAGGGCAGGTCTTGTTTCTTATACAACCTGCTCGCCTTTTCCTTTCAGTTGGTGTGTTTGGACTGCTTATGTTTAATGTAATTGTGGGTGCCCTGGGTCTCGGCTCCCCGTGCATCCTGCCCTGTCGGTCCCCTCTGTCTTAGCCCTTGGCCCCTTAGCCGCCTTCCTGTGGCTGATTTGGACGCAGGCAGAGGCCAGTGTTTGACCTGCTGGGTTGGAGGTGCCTGTGGGGCGCTGTGGCCAGTTGTTTCCTGGGTGAGGCCTGGGACCCAGCCTCTGCTCCGGCCTCAGGAGCAGGGTCTCCCGTGTCCCTGGAGGCACACCTGCAGCCCTCGGGCAGCCAGCCTGGCTCCTCTGCGTGGGGCACCACTTGGGGCATGCCCATCCGTAAGAGCCTGGGCTGGAGAGGACGGCTCCATGGAGGTGTATGGGGGAGATAAGGGGATAGGGGCTCCATGGAGGTGTATGGGGGGGATAAGGGGACAGGGGCTTCATGGAGGTGTATGGGGGGGATAAGGGGACAGGGGCTCCATGGAGGTGTATGGCGGGGATAAAGGGACAGGGGCTCCATAGAGGTGTATGGGGGTGGGGAATAAGGGGACAGGGGCTCCATGGAGGTGTATGGGGGGGATAAGGGGACAGGGCTCCATGGAGGCGAGGGGGGAGAGGACAGGGACTCCATGGAGGTGTATGGGGGGTATAAGGGGTCAGGGCTCCATGGAGGCGAGGGGGCAGGGGACAGGGGCTCCATGAGGTGTATGGGGGGGAGTAAGGGGACAGGGGCTCCATGGAGGTGAGGAGGGAGGGGACAGGGACTCCATGGAGGTGTATGGGGGGGGGTAAGGGGACAGGGGCTCCATGGAGGTGAGGGGGGAGGGGACAGGGCTCCATGGAGGTGTATGGGAGGGATAAAGGGACAGGGGCTCCATAGAGGTGTATGGTGGGGGAGAAGGGGACAGGGGTTCCATGGAGGCGAGGGGGGAAGGGACAGGGGTTCCGTGGAGGCGGGGGGGAGGGGACAGGGGCTCCATGGAGGTGTATGGGAGGGATAAAGGGACAGGGGCTCCATAGAGATGTGTGGTGGGGGAGAAGGGGACAGGGCTCCATGGAGGCGGGGTGGGGGGGAGGGGACAGGGGCTCCATGGAGGTGTATGGGAGGGATAAAGGGACAGGGGCTCCATAGAGATGTATGGTGGGGGAGAAGGGGACAGGGCTCCATGGAGGCGGGGGGGGGAGGGGACAGGGGCTCCATGAGGTGTATGGGGGGGCTAAGGGGATAGGGCTTCATGGAGGTGAGGGGGGAGGGGACAGGGCTCCATGGAGGCGGGGACAGGGCTCCACGCCACGCGCTCTTTGCCTCCTGCCTCAGGCAGCCGAAGAAGGGCGGCAAGCAGGCGTCGGCCTCCTATGACTCGGAGGAGGAGGAGGAGGGCCTGCCCATGAGCTACGACGAGAAGCGCCAGCTGAGCCTGGACATCAACCGGCTGCCCGGGGAGAAGCTGGGCCGCGTGGTGCACATCATCCAGTCGCGGGAGCCCTCGCTCCGGGACTCCAACCCCGACGAGATCGAGATCGACTTCGAGACCCTGAAGCCCACCACGCTGCGGGAGCTGGAGCGCTACGTCAAGTCCTGTTTACAGAAGAAGCAGAGGAAGCCGTTCTGTAAGTCGGGGGGTCTGGCCTCACGGCACCCCCCTGCCACCCCATCCTTCTGCAGTCCGGGGTGGAGCGCCCGGCAGCCCCTCGCCCTCAGCCCCTGGCCCGTCTGTGCTGGGCTGGGGACAGAGGCGGGCGGGCGGGCGGGTGCCTTGGCTGCCTGTCCCTCCCCCGCCGACCGGCTCAGCTTCGGCTTCTCCCACAGCCGCCAGCGGGAAGAAGCAGGCGGCCAAGTCGAAGGAGGAGTTGGCGCAGGAAAAGAAGAAGGAGCTGGAGAAGCGGCTGCAGGACGTCAGCGGGCAGCTGAGCAGCAGGAAGCCCGCCAAGAAAGGTACCGGCACTGCCGGCCGGGGCGGGGCGGGGGGGGGGGGGGGCGGGTATGGCCGCAGACCAGGCTTGAGTTGGTGGCTCCACCTCGGCGCGAGGCCTGGTTTCCTAGCTGTGAGCCCCGATCTCCTGGCTGTGAGCCCCGGTTTCCTAGCTGTGAGCCCCGGTTTCCTAGCTGTGAGCCCCGGTTTCCTAGCTGTGAGCCCCGATCTCCTGGCTGTGAGCCCCGGTTTCCTAGCTGTGAGCCCCGGTCTCCTAGCTGTGAGCCCCGCTCTCCTAGCTGTGAGCCCCGCTCTCCTAGCTGTGAGCCCCGCTCTCCTAGCTGTGAGCCCCGGTTTCCTAGCTGTGAGCCCCGGTTTCCTAGCTGTGAGCCCCGATTTCCTAGCTGTGAGCCCCGATTTCCTAGCTGTGAGCCCCGATTTCCTAGCGGTGAGCCGCTGCCCAGCGCCCGCCCACTCTGTGGAGGCCCCCTGGCTGACAGGCGGCATCTCCTGTGTCGACAGGTGGGGGTGCCCAGCCCACCCACACCCCATCAGCTCCTCGGGCAGATTGGGTGCCTTTTCCCGCTTCTGGAGTATGAGATGGTCTTAGTGCCTCTGAGCTGTAGGTGTTTGCTTTATTATTTATTTATTTACATATTTTTCCCGAGTAACTTCTGAGTGACAGCAGCACACATGTCCCCCATCCACACTCTGTTCACTCACCACCCTTCCTGCGCCCGGCGGGCGGCGTTTTCTCAGCCAGTGGGCCAGTCTCCGCCCCCTGGACGTCCAGGCGTTCAGTCCAGGCTGACACTGTCCTCAGTTAGTGCAGACCCGTAGGGCGAGCCTCGGCCCGCAGGCCCGCCCCCCTCACACTCCAGGTGCGGGTCCTGGCCTCCCGCAGCGCTCCCACCTGCTGGCTGCACCCCGGGGGTTCCCGAGACGCCCCGTCCGTTCGGTCACGTGCTGCACGGCTCTCAGGGCTGTGATATGGGGTGCCTCAGGAACGGCAGCCAGGGGTGGGGGCCACCCTCCCAGCTCCGTGTGCTTCCCCCACCCCCCATGGGATGGGGCTCCAAGTTCCCGCCCCCTAAATGGCTTGGTCCTCCTGGTGACCAGCTCCATCCTGCGGCCATCTGGGGGGGCCCCAGCCAGTCACTCGTTAGCATAAACTCGGGGGTGACCCAAAGGATCTTACAAATAACAAGACATTCAGAGTTAGTGCAGACCCTCCGGGCGTTTCAAGGGTCTCAGGAGCTCGGTGCCAGGAGCCGGGACAGAGCCCCAGAGACGTCTCCTGAGACCACAGCCTCATTAATGCTCCCTCCTCTTCCACAAACACGTGTGCACGTTTACCAAGTGACCGGGTCGAGGCGTGGTGGGGCGCGTGGCGGGGAGCGGGGCGATCCTAGGGCTCGGGAACAGCCTCTCACCTGCCGCGTCTCCCCCAGAGAAATCGGGCACGGCGCCCCCCGGCGGGCCCTCCCGGCTCAGCAGCAGCAGCTCCTCGGAGTCGGCCAGCAGCAGCTCTAGCGGATCCAGCTCGGACAGCAGCGACTCGGAGTGAGGCGGTCGGGCCTGGCCACTCAGCCCGCGGCCACCGCCCGCGCCCACGCCGCCCTCCGCGGTGCCCCCTCCCACAGTCAATATACTATTCTGTTCACGCCGCGCAGGGTTCTCTTTCATCCCGTGTCCCGGCCTCCTCCGCTGTTGCTTTCCTAGGTCAGAGGTCGCCCTGTGCGCGTGCCGGACTGCGAGACGGTGCACGTCCGCAGCGAGCCTTTTCTCTGCCGCCGAGTCCGATCGCTCAGAGGTGACAACTTCAGACGCTCGCCTGGCGGCCTGAGGAGGACGAGGACGATGGCGCCGGAACGGCCCTGCAGAGCCCCTTCCCCAGGCCCGCGCCTGTTCCGGGGAAGCTCCCCAGAGCACGGTCTCCAGGGCGGTTCTGTGTTCGGAAGCTGTTGGCTTCGTCCCTTCAGCCCCTGGTGGCCGAGGGCGGCCGCCTCCTGCAGGGGCCGAGGGCGGTTGGCCCGCATGGGAAGTGGCGCTGGGCCAGGCGGGGGTCCTTGTGGCTCCGACTGAGCTTTGGGGGGGAGGGGGCAGCCAGGGGCGGCGTGGAAGGGGCCGTGAGGTTTTCTGACCTTTGTGATGCCAGGAACTCCCGGGGGGGGGGGCGTCCACAGTGGCTGCGTGTGCAGATTTCATACACTGAAACTTTTACCTCAACTTAAAAAAAAAAAAAAGATAAAAAAAGGAGACTTTTTTGTAAGGTTCAGCAATTTTCTACGAAAGTCCCCCCTGCGTGTGTCCCCGCCTCGTCAGCGCTGCCGCGGCCGCACACTCCAGAACCGTCGCCCCACTCTCGTGTATATATGAATACTTTATTTATTAACACCATTGGTCATTTTTTTAAAAAATAGAAAAGAAAAACAGAAAAACGCATTAAAAAACAGCAGAGACGCAGGCCTCCTGGTCTGCGGAGCCCAGGCGCTCCAGGTGCTATGTCCCTGCGGTGCTCCGCGCCCGCCCGGGGTGGGGGGGGGGGGCGGGGGGGGGCTCTGTGGGGCCCCGGAGACGCGCCAGGCGCTCCCGCTGCGCACGCCTGTCCCTCGTTGGTGTCGTTGTTTTGTACTCTGGTCTCTCTCGGACTGTTTTAAAAGAAACCGGTGTAGGGAACCCCAGCTATATAATATAAACTTTGTAATCTGAGAGGGGAAAAATGTATAGTAAATCTAAGTCTTGATTTTTAACTTTCTATTGTAAAGAAGAGAAGAATAATATACAGAGTTTAACAGAAGGTATGTCCTGGTTTTGTGTTGCCCGGAGGTTCCTGTACGGCCTTGGAGCGCAGGGATGCCCGCAGCGCCCGCCTGGGTCCCCTGCAGCCTGGCTCCGGCCGGGAACGCGCGCTCAGCCTTCCCGCCCCGGCCCCCGGCCCCCGGCCCCGGGTGCGGCCCCTCACCTCCAGGCCGCCTGGGGAGGCACTGCACCCCGCTGCCCCATGCCGTCTTCCAGCCGCTCTTGGGGGTCAAAGAGCCTCTGGCTCCAGGAGGCCCCCCCAAGACTACACAGGGCCCCCTGCTCCAGCCTTGTCCATTTAGCAGAAATGTCTGAGACGGGGCCCCGGGGCGCCGCCTGTGTGGGTGCAGAGGTGCAGCCGGGGTGCTGGTCTGGGCGGGTGGGGCTCAGCGGTGCCCTAACAGGTGGCACCATTGGTCCCGCCCACATCAGCTCGCGGCGGTGGGTCCGCGCTCCGCTGGGGGCGGGGGTGCAGTTCCATTTTCCTTACTGCTGGGGACCCCGACGCTTGGTGAGTTCTGAGCCAGCTTGTTAAACTTTTAAGTTTTGTTTATAAGAAATATATAAGTGGGTTTTAAAACTTGCCATTTTTAAAGTTTCTCTAGTTTTTCAAAGTGTTTTCTAAAGAGGCCTTTGGTGGCACATGTAACCTACGACGACGGAACCAGTGCCCACTGGGCGAGCAGGGTCTCCTGGGTGCACGCAGCCCGTGAGCACACGGAGCCAACAGGCCCGGCGTGATGCCCGGGGGCTCCCGTGGAGCACCAGCCCCGCGTGAGGAGCGAAGGGTCACCCGTGGGAGCTGCCGGCGGGAGAAGCGCCTGGCCCCAGAGTTGAGCACGGAGGGAGCCGTCTGGGCGCGACAGCGAGTTCTCGGACCTCCCCCGGCCGCTGTCCCTGCTGAGCCGTGTGGCCCATCGGTGCTGCAGCCCCTACGGCTTTCTGTCCAGATGGCACAGCCGGTTTCTCTCGCATCTGGGGCCCTCCTGCAGCCTCCGCTCACCCGTGGGTGTTGGTCACGTCCCTCTGTGCTGGGGAGGCTGCAGCTGGCCGGGCAGGGCGGCTCGGGGGCACTGCGGGCGGCGAGCGAGGGGCATGAGCCTTTAAGGGGGGGATGGCTTTGGAAACGGCCTCGTGACCGTGACCTCGAGGCGAAGGGCAGGACGCCCCTTGCTCAGCACACGCTGTAAGATACGTTGCCTTTCTGTTTGGGTTCTTTTGCGAATTCACGTCTTTTACGGTCGTTTGGGGAAGAGCCCCCCGCGTGGCGTCCAGAGCGGGGCTGCCCCCTCCTCGCGCTGACGCTTCCCCAAGTTTTCCTTTTTATATTTAAAACGTTACTTTTCTGTATGATGTGCATGCGAGTTTACCGTACCTTTTCTTAAACTTTTTAGTGCCGTTTCTAGTATATTCCTGTAAATGTCAGTTACTGAAAATGAGTCCATTGTAAGTAGTTTTAGCTTGTTTACTGCAATGCTGGCCTCCACACCACGGAATAAAATGGTAGGAAGTGCGCTGGTGTTTCTGGTAATCATGGACCCTCCTCCTGGGGCATTGGTTTTGTTTTCATAATAAAAGCAAAAAAAATAAAAATAAAAAAGGAGGTGCCGCGTGTGCCTTTTCCTGTGCGTGTGGCGGCTCCGCGCTCTGGGCGGGGGGTCGGGGCGGGAGCACTGCCCGGAGCGCCCCTGGCCTGGAGCTCTCGTGGGAACACCCCAAGGTGCGCCCGGAGCTCCGCCCCTCAGCCCGCGGCGAGGCACCCCGCTCAGGGGCCTCTGGAACGCCCGCCCCCTAGAGTGCGGGTTCCCCCACTTCCGGTCCTCTCTCCTCCCGCGCCTCTGTCTGCATCGGGGTTCCTACGTCCCGCGGGCCCGGCGGACGCTCCCCCGACACGCCAGAGCAGACGGTTTACGGGCCGGGCTCCCCGCTCCCTTCAGTGGGGAATGAAGGAGGTGTCCTGACACCACTCCCCGAACCTGGCCAGCCCGGAAATGGTTCTTGGCCCAAGTCCCGGCCCCATGCATCCCACTCCCAGGCTGGTGCTGGCGGGCACCCTGGCCGGTCCCACCCACTCGCCTGTCCAGACTTAGCGCCTCCCCGAGGACGGGCGGCGTGGCCCCTCAGGCAGGCAGCTGTGCCCGCGTGCCCCAGGGCACGGTCACCTGCACACCCACCCGTGTAGACCCCGGCCGTGGCCAGCGGACCCCCAGGTGCTGCCTCCATGCCAGCGGCCGGCCCAGCACCACCCAGTCTTAGGGCTGTGGGCGCAGGCACTCCCGGTGCGTCATGAAGGGGCTCTTCCCGAGCAGGACTGCGCCTCCGCTGGGGTGCCAGGGCAGCGCCCTGCCCGCAGGGGCCTTGCTGTGCAGGAGGTACAGGCTTCCCTCCAGCGCCGGGCGGCAACAGGCAGCATGTGGCCGAGAACCGCCCGCAGGGACCGGGCCTGGGCTGGACGGGAGCGTCTGGGGAAGCGGTGTGACCCCACAGCGTTCCTTCCATGTATGCCGACCAGCTTGCCCAGGGAGGCGCAGGGCATGCGGCGTGCACGGTGACAGCAAGACGCTGCCCGCCCACGGGGCTCCCCCACGCTGCCCGTCGGGCCATGTAAACACTGTCTGCGCAGCTGAGCAAGGAGGAAAATTCAAAACGGCGCCCGGGGAGCCGCCGCCTGGAGGTGACTGCGGGACGGTGTGGCTGTGGATGGCGTCTGTGCGTCTCTGGGGACGGGGAGGCAGCTACTGTGGCTTCGCCTCCCAGGTTTCTGTGTTGGGGGTTTAGCAATCATTAGACCAGGGGTCCTCAAACTTTTTAAACAGGGGGCCAGTTCACTGTCCCTCAGACCGTTGGAGGGCCGGACTATAGTTTAAAAAAAAAAACTATGAACAAATTCCTATGCGCACTGCGGGCCCGGGACGCGTTGGCTGCTAAGCAGGACAGGCAGCGGCCCCCGGCGGGCCGGATCCATGTCCTCGGCGGGCCGCATGTGGCCCGCGGGCCGTAGTTTGAGGACGCCTGCTAGACACTAAGAAGAGAAAGCCAAGGAGCACATCACGAACCAACATAAAAACAGGAGTGAGAGGAGAGCCCTCAAGGGTGTTTATTTAGAAAAGAACCATCGGCTCCGGCAGAGGTCCAGGGACCAACACCCGGGCGCTGCAGATGGCGGGGCGGCAGCCTCGGGCCCCGCTGATACTGTCCGGCCAGAACCTGCCGCCCCAGCCCCGCCTGCAACGGACTGGGGCAACTGGAAGGTGCTTCTGGGCTTCTTACTGTTCACGGGGCGCGCTGGCCGCAGTCCCCACGTGTTCCGGTGCTGGTGCGTTGTACTGCCCATTTCGGCGACTGGATTCAAAAGGCAGCTGCTGTCGGCCTGTGCGTTACATCCTGGTCCTGCGGGTTGACGTCCCACCAGGTGATGCCTGCTCCTTCACCTTTTGCTAGATCATTCTTCACCAGGCAGAAGTGGACATTAAAAGTAACCTACGACCGCCCGCCCGGCGTGGCTCAGGGGTTGAGCCTCGACCTACGAACCAGGAGGTCATGGTTCGATTCCTGGTCAGGGCACAGGCCCGGGTTGTGAGCTCGATCCCCAGTAGGGGACGTGCAGGAGGCAGCTGATCCACGATTCTCTCGTATCGTTGATGTTTCTGTCTCTCTCTCCTTCTCCCTTCCTCCCTGAAATCAATAAACATGTTTTTAAAAAAGCAACCTATTGCCGAAACCGGTTTGGCTCAGTGGATAGAGCGTCAGCCTGCGGACTGAAGGGTCCCGGGTTCGATTCCAGTCAAGGGCATGTACCTTGGTTGCGGGCACGTCCCCAGTGGGAGGTGTGCAGGAGGCAGCTGATCGATGTTTCTCTCTCATCGATGTTTCTGGCTCTCTGTCCCTCTCCCTTCCTCTCTGTAAAAAATCAATAAAATATATTTAAAAAAAAAAAAAGCAACCTACTACCTGAAACTAACATAATACTGAATGTCACCGTAATTAAAATGAGAAGGAAGCAAACAGAACCTCCCAAGCTTTTGGAAAGGTTGTTGGTAAGCAGGGTGCCCTCTTGGGTGGTTTCTCGAATATGGAAAGCACACCCAGCGGGGTGCCCGGGCCTACAGCACCCCGACAGCTGGAGGCCAGCCGACCAGCCGCACCGACACTGTGCCCAGCGGCTCGGAACCTGGGGCCACAGGTTCTTGCACCGTAGCTGGGTCCTCACGTTCACTACTCAGTCTCCCCGTGAGGCCTGGGGACCCACAGGCAGCTGACGGGAACGTGGCCATGCTCCCGCGGGCCCCCCGGGCCCCGGTTCGCACAGGGCAGTCACATCACTGAGCAAAACCTGGACTGGCCCGTGTCCCGGGAGACCTCGAGCTTGTTTCGGTCTCGGACCAAGATGGCCTCGTTCCCGTACTGTGAGTACCACATGCTGCGGCTCCTGCTCAGGTAGGTCCCGGGCGGCACCGACTCCAACTTCCGCTGCTGCTGCTGCCAGATGAGCAGGGAGGTGTCCCTGTACCGCCGCCGGGCGTGGCCTTCGGACAGGGCTCTCTCCGCCAGCGGGACCCGGCCGCTCATCCCGGGCCAGCGCCCCGGGCCGGCTCCCGAGCTGTGGCCTGGGGCCGGTCCTCGCGGCTGCCCTGACCGCTCCGAGGCACACCCTTTCCCGCTGCCGGGTCTGAGGGTGGGTTCCTTGTTTAATCTGACGGTTGAGACGAGGGTTCGGGCAGTTGGGGGGCGGCACCCTGGCGAGGGTGGTGTTGCGGGGACACTGGAGAGGAGCCGCTGAGCATTCTGAAGACACCTAAGACCTTCCGTGAGAGGACAGGCAGGTAACCGTGGCTCCCGGTGACAGCTGTGTGCACCGTGTTGGGTGTGGCGTTGACCGGGAGGAGGCACCTACCTGGGGGGCAGGCGGCGGGGGGGGCGGGGAAGGGATTCGTCAAGTGTCTGCTGTGATTCTGACACCAGGGCTGGGACCGCTTAACCTGAAAGGAGGTGCCCACTGCAAGGGTACTGTGCGGCTCGACAGAAGTCCGTGGCAGCGCCCATGGCCGCCTGCCCCCACGGGAGCCTGGGGCGGCTCCGCGCAGCGGGGTGATCTGGGGCGCCGCCGGGTGTGGAGCCAGCGTCTGCTCGGTGCTCCTCGTCAGGCTCGTCTGCAGCGCTCCCCCCAGGTGGTCCTGCAGGAAATGAGCACACTGTTAGGTGTGGGGGGGCAGTGGCAGGGTTTGTGACCCAGAATCTGAACCCGGGGTCGTCGGTGTGAAACGCAGCTGCCCACATGGTTCCCCGTTTCCGTCGCCCTGGGAAGACCTAGACTGGGAGCCTCATCCTCATCCTCTTACCAGCTAAGGGTGGGGGTGTCCTGGCAAACGGCTTACTGGAGCGTGAGTGTCTGGATCAGTGAAGCAAGTCTTTTCCTTCTTTTTTTTTTTCCAAAATATATTTTATTGCTTTTTCACAGAGAGGAAGGGAGAGGGACAGAGAGCCAGAAACATCGATGAGAGAGAAACATCCATCAGCTGCCTCCTGCACACCCCCTACTGGGGATGTGCCCGCAACCAAGGTACATGCCCTTGACCGGAATCGAACCTGGGACCCTTCAGTCCGTAGGCCGACGCTCTATCCACTGAGCCACACCGGTTAGGGCTGAAGCAAGTCTTAAGAACCTCAAAAGGCACAGAACCCCCGGGGCCTGCTCCCAGGCCAGCCCGACCCGGGAGGGCGGTTACCTAGGCTGCAGGCTGAGGGCCGCCTGGTCCTCACCAGCACCAGCGCCTTCTTTCTGCTCCAGGCATCGGAGGCCCTGGAAAGAAACCTGATGTCAGCGGTAAACCAGACAGGGAAGCGGCCCCCCTCCCCGCGCCCCAGCCCCTCAGATGCCTTCCCAGCCATGCAAGTTCATGTCTCCTTCTGGAAGGCTCGTGCCCCCTCCCCGCCATCGCTAGGCCCTGCTCACGTGGGCTGCTGCTGCGTCCCCTCTCTCTCCCCTGCCTGCGCCGCAGATCCCCCATGGCACGTCCCCATCCTCTCCCCAACATCCTGGGCCCCCCTCGTCCAGCCTGCGCACCAGATCCCAATGGCACATCCCCATCCCCAGCATCCTGGGTCCCCCTCGCCCTGCCTGCGCCCCGGATCCCCTCATGGCACGTCCCCATCGCCTTCCCCGCATCCTGGGTCCCCTTCCCCCGCTGCCCGCCCGCGCTCGCTCTGTCACCCGCGCCGTGGGGCCTCCGCGACGCCCGGGCCGGGGCGAGGCGCAGACCCAGGCGGCGCCAGTTGGCCGCAGGGCCGCGTCTCCATAGCAGCGCCGCAGGCATGCCGAGCCGAGCGCCGAGGACGGGTAGGCCCGCGCGATGAGCCGGAGCCATCGATCTCCCCGGGAAGCGGGGGCGGGGGGGGAGCGCGGGCTTTGTGGGCGGGGCCTGTTGCTGGAGGAGTGGATTGGAGAGGGCGGGGCCTGCCGCTGGAGGTGGGGTTTGGAGAGCGGTGGGCGGAGTCGGGCCTTGTGGGCGGGGCCTGCCGTAGTGGAGGGGTTTGGAGAGCGGTGGGCGGAGTCGGGCCTCGTGGGTGGGGCCTGCCGCTGGAGGAGGGGCTTGGAGAGCGGTGCGCGGAGTCGGGCCTCGTGGGCGGGGCCTGCCGTAGTGGAGGGGGTTGGAGAGCGGTGCGCGGAGTCGGGCCTCGTGGGTGGGGCCTGTCGCTGGAGGAGGAGCTTGGGGAGGGCGGGGCCTGCAGCTGGAGGAGGGGATTGGAGAGCGGTGGGCGGAGTTGGGTCCCGTGGGCGGGGCCTGCCGTGGAGGAGGGGACTGGAGAGCGGTGCGCGGAGTCCCGGTCCTCCCACCTCATTGTTGGTCCCAGCACTCTATTGACGGTACTTATGTGCAGCTGCTTGCGTACTTTAGCTATTAGCATTCTCACTCCTAGGAACTGATGCAATTGTTTTTTAAATAATTTAGTGCTGCCCCGGGGAACACTGTCCGAAATAGGTCTTGAATTCACGCAGGTCAGCAGGTCCCCGCCCACCCCACCTCCGGTCCTGCTCCAGTGACACTCCTGGGAGGCTCTGTCCTTTCTGGGACTGAAGTTGTGTTGAAACGCTTCCCTCCGGTGCTCCTTAGGAAATGACGCCAAGGACGTCCCCAGAGCACTGAGCCCGCAGCTGTGGGATTCATTCTTCACAAGGACACAGAACATGTACAAAAACCCACCACACCAGTTTCAACACCTTTCAAAGCAAGTAAATCGTACACAAATAGGTCACAGAAGGAAAGAAAACTGGTCCTAAAAACAACAATAAAAAGGTAACTAGAAGCCCAGCAGGCATGGCTCAGTGGTTGAGCCTCGCCCTATGAACCAGGTCAGGGTTCGATTCCCGGTCAGAGCACACACCCGGGTTGCAAGATCCATCCCAGTGTGGGGCTTGCAAGAGGCAGCCGATCCATGATTCTCTCTCATCATGGATGTTTCTCTCTCTTCTGAAATCAATAAAAATATATCTTTAAAAAATGAAAAGGGGACTTAATAACAGAAGCTGTTATAAGCCCCTGTAGCGCCCCTAAGGGCAGAACCTGAGGCGGGGGGCGGGGGGCGGGGAGGGGGGGAGGAAGGGGAGAGGGGGGGAGCCAGCAGCCCCGCATCAGCAGCCCAGTACATGAGGGTGGGTTTGGGGCTGGCCGCCACTCGTTTATAAATAAGCAGGTCTCCCGTCAGACATAAACATTTTTCTGCGGCTTAATAAGAAAAAGAGACAAACCGGCAGTTTAAAAAAGGTAACCAGGAAAATCCAAATCACAACAACGCGAAACCACTCGCATCCACAGGAAGTCTCAACGCAAAAACATTGCCCAGACCATGTGCCAGCGGTGGCAAGCCTGTGGGGGCTGGTCACCGTCTCAGGCTGCCCGAGGCCATCGACGGACCCTTTGGAAAACAACATAAACAGGCCACAGGAAAGAAAACCAGCCCATAAAACACGCCATTTCCACTAAACGCATCGTTTTGCGCTAAGTCTGAGGGCTCCCATATCCTGGATGGAGCGCTTCCACGCCCAGGGACACACATCCCGGAGCTGTGTGCACGCACACACGGCCGAGGGTGTGCAAGGCGGCAGGAGGCCTCACAGGTCATCCTGAGATGACGCCCCAGTGCCCCCAGCGCCCGCCGCCGTCATTGGATCGGGAAATGCATGGGGCAGTGTCACAGGAGGACTGTGCTTGGGCGTGAAAGTGAATGAACCGCAGCACCAACACCCAAACACCCACACGTGCATCACAGAAACAAAGTATTGTATCGATGCAAGAGAGCCAGCCCACCTGCTGGTTTACATAAAATTCAAAAAGAATACTACCCCACATGGCCCTAACCAGTTTGGCTCAGTGGATAGAGTGTCGGCCTGTGGACTGAAGGGTCCCAGGTTCGATTCCGGTCAAGGGCATGTACCTTGGTTGCGGGCACATCCCCAGTGGGAGGTGTGCAGGAGGCAGCTGATCGATGTTTCTCTCTCATTGATGTTTCTAACTCTCTGTCCCTCTCCCTTCCTCTCTGTAAAAAATCAATAAAATATATTTAAAAAAGTTGCGGATGCTGGGGGTAACGCTGCAGAAGAAAGTGAGGGCCAGGGCCGTCAGTGTATCGCTGAGTTTTGGGGGAATGGAGGAGGGTAAGCCTCAGAAAAGACTTGCTGAGGATTTCTGGGGTCTCATCAAAGTCTGATTCTTGACTTGGTGCTGAGTACGTGGGTTCTTACTCTGTGGCGCTGCACTAAGCTGTACATTAATGTGTGTGTGTGTGTTCTAAAAATATTTTTTTTATTCATCTCAGAGAGGAAGAGAGAGGGAGAGAGAGAGATAGAAGTATCAATGATGAGAGAGAACCATGGATCAGCTGCCTCCTGCATGCCCACACTGGGGATGGAGCCCACAACCCAGGCATGTGCCCTGACCGGGAATTGAACCGTGACCTCCTGGTTCATAGGTTGACACTCAACCACTAAGCCATGTTGGCCGGGCTGTACATGAATTTTTTTTTTTAAATATATTTTATTGATATTTCACAGAGAGGAAAGGAGAGGGATAGAGAGCTAGAAACATTGATGAGAGAGAAACATCGATCAGCTGCCTCCTGCACACCTCCCACTGGGGATGTGCCCGCAACCAAGGTACATGCCCTTGACCGGAATCGAACCCGGGACCTTTCAGTCCGCAGGCCGATGCTCTATCCACTGAGCCAAACCGGTTTCGGCAGAATGTTTTTATTTTTAAAAAATACATATTTCTTTATTGATTTCAGAGAGGAAGGGAGAGGGAGGAAGAGATAGAAACATCAATGATGAGAGAGAATCATGGATCGGCTGCCTCCCGCACGCCTCCCACTGGGGATCGAGCCCACAACCTGGGCATGTGCCCTTGGCCGGAATCAACCAAGGACCCTTCAGTCCGCAGGCCGACGCTCTATCCACTGAGCCAAACCTGCTAGGCGGCTGTACATGAATGTTTCATGCATCTTCCTGTATGCCATGTTTCACACGCACACAAAGATTTCAAAGTAGGAAGCAAATGACAGGTTGTGAGAACATAGACAGCAGCTGATGCCAGACATCGTATTATTTCACCTGTAAACACGTTGGTGTTTTCATACATAGCCACAGTAACACGATCCCACCTCCATCTTAAAGGAACAGTTACTCACAGTAGCTCACCTCTGGTCCGTGCTCAGAGTCTTCTGATTACCTGATAAACGTCATTATTGAGTTGGCTGGAATCAGGGTCCATGGTTCCAACAATGACTCCCCCCGCCACTCAAGCGTCTGAGATCCTGCGGCCCAGGCCGCTCTCCCGCAGGCACCCCCTCCTGTCCCACCGGGGCAGTTCCACCCCGCACCAGGGCCTCTCGGCACCCCACTTACCACAGCACTGGGCTCCTGTTGCCGAGGCCAGCCAGTCCTGATAGCATGCCAGGGTCCGCCTCCCGGGACGCCCCGGCAGGCACACGTGTTGGAGTGGGGGCGGGGAGCTGGGAAGCATGAGGTGTCCGATGAGACCCTCATACCGTAACATGGACCACCTTCACCATTTTTTTTTAAATTTTATTTTTTTTACAGAGAAGAAGGGAGAGGGATAGAGAGTTAGAAACATCGATGAGAGAGAAACATCGATCAGCCGCCCCCTGCACACCCCCCACTGGGGATGTGTCCGCAACCAAGGTACATGCCCTTGACCGGAATCGAACCTGGGACCCCTCAGTCCGCAGGCCGATGCTCTATCCACTGAGCCACACCGGTCTCGGCCACCTTCACCATTTTTATATTTTGGTCAGTCCTCACCCGAGGGTATTTTTCCATTGACATTTTAGAGAGAGTGGAAGGGAGGGGGAGAGGGAAAGAGAGAAATTTATATATATATTTTTTAAAATATATTTTATTGACTTGTTACAGAGAGGAAGGAAGAGGGATACAGAGTCAGAAACATCGATGGGAGAGAAACATCGATCAGCTGCTTCTTGCACACCTCCTACTGGGGATGTGCCCACAACCAAGTTACATGCCCTTGACCGGAATCGAACCCGGGACCCTTCAGTCCGCAGTCCGACGCTCTATCCACTGAGCCAAACCGGTCAGGGCGAGAAATATATTTTTAAATATATTTTATTGATTTTTTTTTCAGAGAGGAAGGGAGAGGGATAGAGAGTTAGAAACATCGATGAGAGAGAGACATCGATCAGCTGCCTCCTGCACACCCCCTACTGGGGATGTGCCCACAACCAAGGTACATGCCCTTGACCGGAATCGAACCCGGGACCCTTCAGTCTGCAGGCCGACGCTCTATCCACTGAGCCAAACCGGTTAGGGCTGTATTTATTTTTAATTAACTTAAAAGTTTGATACTCAGTTCAGTGTTGGGCAAACTTGTAAATATATCTGGGTCTCCTTCTTCAACGATACATTTTGTGACACCGGAGTACACATCCAATGTGTCTGGGGAGAATTTAGCGCCCCCGCTGACATGTGCCCCGAGTGTCAAGTACACAGTGGATTCTGGAAACTTTAACCTGAAAAGTGGAACGTAAAATACCTCATCCGTACGTTGCCAGGCCGATTGCACGTTGAAAGGACACTATTTCAGATACATTGGCTCAAGTACAATGTGTCACTAGAACGGATTCCACTCCCCATGAGCCACAAACAGGAATAAAGTCCTTGTGGATGGATACTGGGCACCATGAGGGAGAAGAGCCAGACACAGGCCACACGGTATTTGATCCGTTTACAGAAACTTCCGGAACAAGCAGCTCCGCGGAGACAGACAGAGCGTGGCGGGCAGGGTGTTGGGGTGACAGCCAGGGGCGTGGGTATATTGCAGGGTGAAGGGACTGTCCCAGGATTCAGGTCACTGGCGCTGGGCCCGGCCGGGCAGCAGGGCCAGCAGGCACCTCCCCTCGGCTGTGCCCACCTTTTGCTCCAGGAAGGGCCCCAGGATGGGGCTGCCTCCTGCCAAGGCCAAGGGCAGTACTGGCAGCTCTGGGCGGGGCGGGGGCTGTGGAGTTCTCTGGGTTCTGTGTTCTGCCCCTCCCCCCCCCCCCCCCCCCCCGCCCCGAGAGCCTACGCTGCAGGCACCACAGCCAGAGCCCTTGGTCAGCCACCTGGCACTTGAGAAATAGAAGCCGCCCAGCCTGTGTGGCCCAGTGGTTGAGCATCGACCTATGAGCCAGGAGGTCACCGTTTGATTCCTGGTCAGGGCACATGCCTGGGCTGTGGGCTCGATCTCCAGTAGTGGGCTTGCAGGAGGCAGCCAATCAATGATTCTCTCTCATTGGTGTTTCTGTCTCTCTCTCCCTCCCCCTTCCTCTCTGTAATCAATAAAAATCTACACTAGCCCTAGCTGGTTTGGCTCGGTGGATAGAGCATCGGCCTGGGGACTGAAGGGTCCCGGGTTTGATTCCCGGTCAAGGGCATGTACCTTGGTTGCGGGCACATTCCCAGTAGGGGGCGTGCAGGAGGCAGCTGATCGATGCTACTCTCTCATCGATGTTTCTATCTCTCTATCCCTCTCCCTTCCTCTCTGTAAAAAAATCAATAAAATATATTAAAAAAAACAACCTACACTAATAAAAGGGAAACATGCAAATTGACCATCACTCTGCTATACCCACCAGCCAATCAGGAGGGAATATGCAAATTAGAAGGACAAAGATGGCAGCCACCCAGCTGCTCCAGGCCGGGAGTGGCCGGGCGGGACAGGACGCCCTGCTATGAGAGGGAGGGCGGGGGGGTGGGGGGGCAAAGGGATCTATAGGAGCGGCACTCTGCCGCAGCCAAGACGAAGACTGCAGACTCCAGAGTCTGCATCGAAGATAAAGATGGCAGACTCCAGCCTGAGTCTGCAGTGAAGACGAAGACGTCAGACTCTGGCCGGAGCGAAGGCCTGGATCCCGGGTGACGGAGGAAAACTGGTGCTGGGATCCAAGGGAAGGAAGGCCTATCGCACGAATCTCTTCGTGTAACGGGCCTCTAGTATATTATAAAAATATATTAAAAACAAACAAACACCCAAAACTGGGACTCAGGAAGAGTTGTGATTGGCTCAGGACCACACAGTGGGCGGGCTGGGCCTCCCCACGTGACTATTCCCAGCAGAGCTGGGCAGTGGCACTCAATAAGGGGCAGCCAGGTGGCGACAGTGCCTTCCACAGCCACCAGGGGGCAGCAGAGGGCCGCCCCAGCCTGTGTGGGGCCCCTGGCTCATCATTTAGGCTGGTCCTCTGCCCAGGCAGCAAGGCCAAGGGCTCAAGGACAGAGGCCCCTTTCTTGCTGGGGGAACTACCTGTGGGAGAGAGACACAGGCATGGATGGGGCACCATGCAGAGGGCACCCCGAGGGAGGGGCTGGGGAGCCGTGTTCTGCCACAAGCACCGCGCAAAGCCTCTGAGGAATCAGTGCTCTTCATTCACCCCCAGGGTTTCCGAGCGGGTGGGTGCTCTCCCTTCTGCAGGGGCGGAGCGGGCATTGCCAGCAGAAGATGGTCGAGCTGGCTCTCGGAGCGGAGGCTGGAGGGGCTGGGGTTCAGGCTCCGTGCCCCGCTTTTGCGGTGAGATGGTCTGCTTTTGTCTCCGTCAAAGGCTGGCGTCTTCCACCCAGAGGCAGAGTCCTTCCTGAGCGCGGTCACCACGGTGCCACACCCGTTTCCTCCGAGGAAGGATGCTGGACAGGAGCGGGGAGCTCACAGCCCCTCGGCCCCACTCTCCTCCTCCTCCTCCTCCTCCTCTGGCCCTGTGTGCCCTCAGAGGCCAGCTCCCCCCACCTTTCTCCGGGGGCCCCCATGCTTCCTCCTCAGTCTGGGAAGGGGCAGGTCTTAGAGCAGAGGGCCCAGGGGACCCTCTCTGGGTTGGAAATGAAGTGGGAGGTGTCACTCTGCCCCGGCGACTGCCTAGTACCGCCCCGGCGGACCAAGGTGCAGGTTCAACCACAAGTGTCCAAGGCAGGGGGCCCCTCGAGATTGTGTGCCCCACACCTGCGTCTCAGAGAGGGGCTCAGACTCGTCCGGGGTGGCCCATCCATCAGTGGTGAGGACCCAGGGCTCCTGACAGCTGAGTCAGAATCCACTTCGTGGCCAGATGGGCTCTTTATGTCCCCAAGCCGCCCTCCCACTGTTGCAGGAGGCCAGCTGCGGAGAGCCCGCCCCCCCACCCCCTCCGTCGAGGCCCAGGGAAGAGTTCAGGGCAGGGTCAGGGGACCCAGCAGCGGGCAGGGGAGGGCGCGGCCCCAGGCCGGCCTGGCCTCCTCTCCTTCCCTGTCTCCCAATTACTTATCTCACGTATTCCTGCCCGGACCCCAGGCCTGGCCCTCGGGGCAGCTGCGAGTGGTCAGTGCTGGCCTCTGGGTCAGAAGGCAGGGGAGTCCCTGCCTTTGTGCGGGGTCGGAAGGGGGGGCTTCCTGCCGGTCCCCACGCCAGGGCGGATGGGAACGGAGCTGTGGGTGCGTCCCCGTCCGCGCGCACCGCCGGCCTCAAGTCATCCCGCGGGGGCCGCCTGATGGGCCGAGGGGGCGGGGAGGCCTCACCCGATCGGTGGCCCCTTCAGTGTCTGTCCTTCCCGAAGGGCCACGCGGAGCAGCCCAGCGCGTCAAGGGCCCCTCCAGGTTTTCAAGGGCGGAAAAGGGAGAGAAGCGACCGGCCATCAGTCCACCGGCGAGGCCGCTGGCCCCGGGCGCAGAGCTCCCCAAAGTCCGGGTGCCGCTTGCAGGAGGCCGGCCGGCCCCGGGCTCCCGCCCTCCGCAACTTTTTGCGGGCGGCCGCGGGGCAGGAAGTGGAGTGGGGGCGGGGGCGGCGCTTGATCGCGGGGAGGTGCCAGGCCAGCGCCCCGCCCCCGCCCCGCCCGGCCGTTGCCGCGCCCCCGCGCCCCCGCGCCCCCCGCGCCAAGAACCGCTGCGCCTCTTAGTCGGAGCGCGGGTCGCGGAGCGCGGAGCCCGCAGGCGGCGGGAACAAAGCGGCGGCGGCGAGGGCGGCCCAGGCCCGGGACGCGCGGAGCGAGCGACCCGCCGGGCCTTTGTCTCGGGCGGGGCAGGAACGGCGGCGGCTGCGGGGCGCCCCGAGCGCAGAATGCGGCGCGCGGCGGGGCCGATTGCGGAGCGCTGCGGCGGCGGACGGCGTGGAGCCCGGCCCGGGGCCCGCGGGGACTCGTGTGTGTGAACCGGGGACCCGGCGCGCTGCCTGGAGCCCACCCCGCGGCCGCACGTGGGCGGGAGCCGCGGCCCGCGCGGAGCCCGAGGAGGAAGCGGAGGGAGCGCGGCGGGGACCGGGGTGCCCGCTCGAAGCCCCGCCCCGGCCGCCGAGCCCGGCGCGGCCGGGCGGGATGCCCCGCGGTCGCCGCACTTGGGCCCGCGCGCGGCGCTGAGCGGCCGGGGCGCCATGGAGCAGTGGCGGCAGTGCGGCCGCTGGCTCATCGACTGCAAGGTCCTGCCGCCCAACCACCGCGTGGTGTGGCCCTCGGCCGTGGCTTTCGACCTGGCGCAGGCGCTGCGGGACGGGGTGCTGCTGTGCCAGCTGCTGCACAACCTGTCCCCTGGCTCCATCGACCTGAAGGACATCAACTTCCGACCGCAGATGTCCCAGGTGAGGGTCGGGGCGCGGGAGGGGGGGCCCGGCCCCCGGGCGCGGGGGCGCGCACTCGGAGGTCGCAGCCGCGGGCAGTCCCAGGACGGTGGCCGGGCTCGGGGGCGTGGGGAGGGGGGCGCATCCCGGGTCGCGGAGCCGGCTCCTGCGAGGGGCGACTCAGGGAGGCGCGAAGTTGACCGAAGTCCCTCCAGCTGAGGGCGCGCCTCCGCCGCCCGCGGGCACTGCCCCGGGTGAGGAGAGACTCCAACCCGGCGGGGCGCCCTCCACTGCCGCTCGCGCTCCCGGAGGCGGAGGCCGGCCAGGGTCCCGTCCGACCCCGGGGAGCTCGCTGCGCCTGGGGCCTCGACTGGTGTCGCGGGGATCCGGCTCCGCACCGGGGCTGGACGCGGTGGAGGACGGGCCGGCGCAGCGGGACTGGGGCGCGGCCTGGGGGCCCCCGCAGGGCGAGGATCTGGAGCCCCGCAGGGCAGGGCGGGGGGGGGGGAGCGGGTGGGTCCGGGGCGCTGCCCCCTCTCGGCCTCCGCCTCCTCCCAGACCACTGTGGGCTGAGCCGGCCTCGGGCCCCCACGCAACTTGGCGTGAAGGGAGCCCCCTCGCTTCTCCCGTTGGAGCCATCTGTGGGCGCCCTCAGGGTGGCTTTGTCGTGGCCAAGGCCCGTGTGGTCGCTGTTGGGTAGGAAAATGTCTGCTCCGCCGGCAGGAGCTGCCTTTCTTGGCCCTTTAAAGAGAACTTGGCTCAGACTTAAGGGGAATCGAGGCTCTCCTCTGCCTTTCTGGGGTCGTGGAACCCCCACCCAGCATGCTTTGAAGGGTCCCCAGCCTGGGCCTGGCCTCCTTGCCCTGTCCCCCTTCCTCATGGCCCAGGGCGACCCCAGTGCACAAGGGCCATTCACAAGTGTGACAGGGAAGGGGCTGGAGTGAGTCACTGCTTTTCCAGGCTGGGCTCCGTGGCCTCTGCCCTTTGGCTGCGAATGTGTTTCCAAGGAGATGGGGAATCTCCCCCTCCAGGGAGCCGGGTGAGTGTGGCCTCTGACAAAGAGCCCTGAGGGTCCCGCTGCCCTCTCCGTCCGTTCGTCCTCACCAGCCAGGACGGAGGAGGTGGGCCGCCCCCAGGGAGCCCTGTGGTGCCCGCCCTGCAGCCTGGTCCTCAGGGCTCCCCCAAGCCAGAGCCAGCACCGTCCTTAGGCACTGCCAGTGCCCGCAGCCCAAGGCCGGCACCCGGCCCTGCACAGAGTACCATCTCAGATCCAGTCCCCTCCTCTGCCCCCCTCCCCCCCAAACAGGAGAAGGAGGGCTGCTGAGGCAGAGCTGGGCCCTGAGTGGGAGTGCCCGCCTCTGGCTAATGGCAGGGGCTGCCCAGGCCGGCTGCTCCTGGCAGGTTTCCACCTAAGTGGCAGGGTGACCGGGGCACAGGGCGCAGCGTGGGGTGAGTGGGTCTACATCGCAGAGGCTGGGTCTGGTGGGCCACTGGGGCCTGGAGCTGCCCCCCCCCAGCTGGGGTTCAGGCGGGATGGGGAGGAGGGCTGGCGGTGGCAGGTGGCTTGGCTCAGCCCCCGTGCTGGAGGTGCAGAGGCCTCCCGGGGTCTCTGGAGCCCTCGGTGGGCACCCCCCTGCCCTGGCCCCGGGGAAAGGGGTGTGAAGGGGGCTGGGTGGTAGGAGAGCCAGGTGGGTGTCTGTGTGTCTTCGTGGCCACACGCTCTGGTTGAAACCTGGCACTGTCACCTCCCAGGTAGGTGACCGGCTTTGGGGCCTCAGTTTCCCCATCTGTATAATGGGGCCATACTAGTAGCCACCTCCTAGCCACGTTGTGAGGGTTCAGTGAGGGAGGACGGTCACCGGGACGCTGCGACTACGGTCCTCGTAGGAGGAGGAGGGCTGGCCTCCCCGACCTGCCCTCTCAGAGGGTGGGGCTGTTGTAGGCGCTGGGGTGGCTGCAGGTGCTCCGGGCGTTAGTGTGGCTCCGCCTGTGTATTCACAACGACAGAGACCCCGTCTTGACCACCAGTGGCTGTGCAGGGACTGGGAGAGTCGCTTGGGCCCAGGCCACACAGGGGGTCAGTGGCAAAACAAACTTGAACTTAGGACTCCCGTCCAGGACCGTTTAAGCAAATTATGGCTTCAGGCTGCCCTCGGCCGTCCTGCTGGCTTTCTGACGGACGTTCCCGGCCTGTTTCTTGGGTTGTTCATGGCGTGTGTGTGTGTGTGTGTGTGTGTGTGTGTGTTTCCAGGGGATGGGCGGGGGGGGGGGGGCGCGTGCCTATTTACCGTGGGGACCTGGCGACTGTGCCGCCGGCATCGGCCTGCAGTCCCGCTCCAAGGCCTCTGTGATGTCTCTGCTGTTCAGAAGGCCATGCCGGCTTCCCGTGGTGACATCATCTTTCAGAAGGTAGCTTTTGGAGTGCCCCCCCCCCCCCCCCCCCCCCCGCTTTGAGTTGATCTCAGCTGGATTATTGGCCCTAAAGGAGCTTAATAGCAACAGGCACTTATTGAGCACCTGCTGTGTACAGGGCCGGGCCGCGGAGGTATTCACAGAGGTCCACACCGCCTCTTTGTCACTCCCTCCTGGAATTGGCAGGGTCTGCTTTATTTTTTTTTTTTTTTTGTTCCAAATGCCTGGCAGCCACCTTGGCTTTAATTAAACTAATTAGGTCTGGCCACAATCTGCTGATCGCAGGAAGAGCAGCGCAAGCGGCCGGAGCGGCTTCGGGCGTGTGGTCCTGAGGTTGCTGATGCCAGCAGGGAGCCCTGGCGTTCGGTCCGCAGTCTGAGCCTTTAGGGCACCACCCGCCCAGCCTCGTGCCCACACCACCCTGGCGGGTGTCCTCCCGAAGAACAGACTGGGCAGCCGGGCTGTGGGGACACTGCACAGACAGGGCGCCCCCCCCCCATCCCCGGGCGTTTCTCCCCGCCCACACCTCCTGCACAATGCCGTCCCACCCCTGTGTCCTGGTTGCCCCAGCCTGCCCTGCCCCCGTGCCTTTTTTGTCCATCATGTGCTGTGGCCCTTGCTGGAAGCCTGGCCCTCCTCTGAGCCTCTTCTTTCCCGAAGGAGCTAGTCCAGAGGCCCCCTCCTCTGGGAAGTCCCCTCTGATTTCCCTCGCCTCCATCCTGCGGGTGGTGAGCCTGGCCTCGGCCCCGTGTACCTGCTGTTATCCCTGAGCCTGCCCTTCCCCACTTTGGTTCAATTTCCTTACCACTTGGGAGCCTTCGAGAGAGAGGGACGCCAGCCCCCGTGGGTGGTCGTCTGTTCCCGCCCTCCCGGCCGAGACGTCATCTCTGGGTCCCCACAGGGCCTGGCGCCCTTGGTCCCTTCGCGCCTTGATCGCTTGGTTCCTTCTCTTGACGGGGTAACTGTCAGGCCCTGTGGGTGGGCCGGGCCCAAAGCTTCCAGGCCAGTAGGGACCCGCAGTGGGTGGTGGCCAGATGCCTGTTGACCGAAAGAGTGGCCTTTAGGTGGCCAGAGAGTCCCCGAGGGCAAGCAGGAGGCTCCTTGGTCCCGCGGCCGGGTTTTGTGGCGGCCAGGGTTTGTGGCACCGGGCGGGTGGCCGGGAGCAGAGACAGGAGGGCTGATGGATTCCAGGGCAACAGGGCGCCCTGGAAGATTAAAATCCCCCTCAGGCAGATTAAAACAAGATACACGTTTTACCTGATTTCAGAGAGGAAGGGAGAGGGGGAGAGAGAGAAACATCAGTGATGAGAGAGAGAACCATGGCGGGCTGCCTCCTATACGCCTCCCACCGGGGATGGAGCCTGCAAACCGGGCCTGTGTCCTGAATGGGAATTGAACCAGTGACCTCCTGGTTCATAGGTCGATGCCCAACCCCTGAGCCACACCAGCCGGGCACCATTAATTTTTTTTTTAAATATATTTTATTGATATTTTACAGAGAGGAAGGGAGAGGGATAGAGAGCTAGAAACATCGATGAGAGAGAAACATCGATCAGCTGCCTCCTGCACACCCCCCACTGGGGATGTGCCCGCAACCAAGGTACATGCCCTTGACCGGAATCGAACCTGGGACCCTTCAGTCCGCAGGCCGACGCTCCATCCACTGAGCCAAACCGGTTTCGGCAAGGGCACCATTAATTTTAAAAAATACATTTTATTTTTGCTCACGTGCTCTCCATAGGGGAGTGGCAGTCAGCTCTTTTGGGGGTGAAGAAATTTGTTCTTTTTACCCTAAAGCGCAGATGTGCACGGAGTACAGTACAGACTACTCTACATCTGTGGCATTCAAGTTTCCTGCGGGAGGTGTTTAGGAAGCATGCCTGGAAAAGCTCCTTCGGGGGGGTGATAATGAAAAGAAACAGGGTTTCCCGGGCATTAGCGTTTCCACGCGGCGCCGGGTGCGCCAGCAGCAGCAGCAGCAGCAGCCGCCGGAGTCCCGGGAGCCGGCCGGGCTGGGGTGGGAGAGCAGAGGC
The DNA here is from genome assembly GCF_963455305.1 of Plecotus auritus. Taxonomy (NCBI): domain Eukaryota; kingdom Metazoa; phylum Chordata; class Mammalia; order Chiroptera; family Vespertilionidae; genus Plecotus; species Plecotus auritus. The sequence continues at coordinate 184,369,733 of NC_137776.1, read as the reverse complement.
TGATGGGCCAGGGTCTCGCTTTAGCATCGACCCATCAACCGGACTGCCTGGAGCGGCTTGCAGGGCCGTGTGGCGCAGGGCCCCAGGCTTGGGTCTGGACTCAGCTGCCCAGGTCCCGGCAGGGCAGCCCCGGCCCCGGCCCCGGCGTGGCGTGAACTGGTTGTGTGGTGTGTGCGCACTGATGACGAGGTCCGGCTTGCACGGGCCTCGGCTGAAACCGAGAGCGATGCTGTGTTCTGGGTGGAGAGGCCATTGGGAGGGACCCTGGTCTGGGCCCGGGAAATGGGTGTCTCCGTGCCTGGACTGGGAGCTCAGCTGGGCCTGGGCCCGGGATGGGGGCAGAGCCTGACAAGGGGAGGAGCCTCGGGGAGCCCCCACCCCAGGCCTCTTTTGAGCCCTTTCTTGCCGTGAGGTCCAGGTGACCGAGGGTGGCCCCTCCCTGGAGGAGACGCCCTCCTCCTCCCAGAGCGGCTGGCCCCACGCTGGCCCATCCTCCTGTGTTCAGGCTGCGGCTGTGGCCGTGGCCGTGGCTGCCCAAGTTGGCGGGGAGGGTCACCCGGGAAAGCCAGTGCTGGTGGGGCTGGTGCGGGGGCCCCTGGGTGAGGCAGGTGCCCAGACCCCAAGCCCCGCAGCCCTGCGGCTGAGGCCCCACCGTGGCTCTCCCTTCCCGCTGACTGCCCCTTGAGCACCCCAGCCGCCACTGCCACCCCTCCCAGAGCAGGCCCGGTGTGAATGAACCCGCGTCTCAGGCCTTGGGGGCCAGACGGCCTCTGTCGCAACTATGAACTCTGGCCTCACGGCGGGAAGCACCGTGGACGGTCTGTGTGGACGCACGGCTGTGCCCAGTACAATGTGCTTATGGAAAATGAAACTGGAATTTCGTACGATTTTTATGTGTCATGAAATACCATTCTTTGATCTTCCCTCCCAGTCGTTTAAGAAGATGGGAACCTGTCTTGGCCTGTGAGCGGTGCTAAGCCGGGGGCTGGGCCTCACCGAGCCCTGCCCTCATCCTCTGTCCTGGTTCCGGGTGGTGGTGGGGGGGGCCCGCCTCGCGCCCTGGGACCCCTGGGTGCGGACCTGGCAGAGCTGTCTGGGTGCAAGCCCCACCTGGGACTCCTTTCTCACCTGCACGTGGCCTTGGGTGCTGTCGCTCAGTGGGGTGGCTGCCAGCTCGTCCCTGGGGTGGAGGGGGGTGCAACCCTGGACCCTCTCAGACCTGGTTCAAGTCCTGCCTCACCTGGCTGTGCAAACCCCCCAATCCACCCCCATCCCCCCCGGGCCTGTTAGCTCGTCTCTAAAAGGGGGTGTCTGACCGAGGACAGAGGTACAGAGGGGCCCAAAGCTCTCAGCCCAGTGTCTGGCTCTGATAGGTGCTCGGTGGACGGAGCACCCCCCGCCCCAACCCCACCGTGGGGTGCCCTCCTCTCCCTGGACACCCTCACTTTGGGCATTTTGGCTCTTTGAAGCCTGGGGCTGCGGCTTCTCCCCGTGACTGCCCCGCCCCTACCCCGCGCCCTGAAACATGCCCTCAGAGAGAGATCTGGACGAGCCAGCCCCCTGCTCGCCAGCCCCCTGCTCGCCAGGCCCCTGCTCGCCAGCCCCCTGCTCGCCAGCCCCCTGCTTGCCAGCCCCCTGCTCGCCAGCCCCCTGCTGGGGGTCCCTGAACCTCCTGACTCAGGGCCTCTGGCCAGCAGCCTGGAGCTGCCACGACTGTTTGGGTTTCTGAATACAAAAGAGAAAGAACAGCAAACACGGGCGCAGCGGGAGGAGGCGGGCTGTTGGCGGGTGTGGGCTGCAGGTGTGTGGACTGCCAGCCGGGGCGGGGGCGGGGGGGGGCACCAAACCAGGCTGCCCACCTGCCGGCCGCAGGTTTTGGGGGTGACCGCGCTGCTAAGACACGCATTTCTGTGTTGCGGGGTCCGCTGTGGGTCTTTGTGGTGCACATAGGATTAGCGTGGTCTTTTTCACACGCCTCCTCCGCGTCCGGGAGCCCGCGGAGCTTCTGCGGGCTTGTTCCGTGTGTGTTTTGGCTTCAGAGGCAGCGTACACGCCGTGTCGGTGAGAGCGGCCGGGCAGGCGGGGGGCCGGGACAGCTGCCACCCGTCCTCTGTCCCTCCGTCCGTCCGTCCATCCTCAGGCCTTGGACTTGCCCCGCCTTCTCCACGCCAGAGCTCTGGGCCCATGTCCTCCCCCCTGGGGAGGGGTGGGGGGGGCGGGGGCTGGCGGATGGTTCTGGTCCCTCATGCTCATGACACCCACATCCTGGGACCCTCCTCCTTACCCCCGAACTCTCTGACTCTTGATCTGCCCCTGGGCCCCAGGGTCAGGGGCACCTGACTCCCTCCCCCGGGCCCAGCTTGCCTGCTGCTGGGACGGGAGAGGAACCCTTGACAGTCACGTGGGCGAGAGACAGGGCCCCTCCATGTCTGAGCTGCTTCTCCCACAGGCACGATCACGGGGCGCAGGTCTCTGTGCCTGCAGCACCTGTCGGCCTTGCTCGCTGCCACCTGGAGCCCAGCCCCCATCTCTGCAGGTGTGGCAAGGCCGCCGGAGTGCCTCCGACTTCCTCTCTCCAGGAGGGGGGCTGGAGGGGTGATGGGCCAGGATAGGCCCCTGCTCCAGGCTCTGGACTCAGCACCGGAACCAGGGCCCGGGCAGCGTCCCGGCTGAGTGGTCGGGAGAAAGGCCTCCCCTCCCTCCCGTGCGGAGCCAGCACCTGATCCGAGGAACGTGGCACCTCGGGCCGCTGGCCTCGCACCTGCGCCTCAGTTGCCCCACCTGCAAAATGGGGTATCGTTTCCGCTCTCGGTGCCTCACGGGTGGCTGGGAGGAGGGCGGTGGGGTGCCTGCATGCCCCTTGCAGGAGCGAATGACAGAGCCACGTGCCACCAGGGCATTGGGAGGGGAAGCGCGGGATTTGCGTGTAACGCTCTTGTGGGGAGCCCCTGCCTCTGACTCCGGGGTCCCTGCGCTCTGGGAGACAAGGCCCGTCTCTGGTGCTTCTTTTTTAAAAAGTTAAAAAAAATACAGGTTTTTATTGATTTCAAAGAGGAAGGGAGAGGGAGAGAGAGAGAAACATCAGTGATGAGAGAGAATCATGGATCGGCTGCCTCCTGCACGTCCCACACTGGGGATCAAACCCGCAACCTGGGCCTGTGCCCCCTGACCGGGAATCGAACCGTGACCTCCTGGTTCCTAGGTCGACGCTCAACCGCTGAGCCTCGCCGGCCGGGCTTCTGGCCCTTCCCAAGGGGTGCTTTCCCCCACGGCCAGGAGCTGCAACTGTCCCGGGAACCAGCGCCCGGGCAGCCTCGGCGTTCAGCACGACGTGGGATTTCTGCTGTGTCTTTGGGAGAATCTGTTTCCCGACAGGAGCTGATGACGCTGCTGCTGGAACCTTCCCCGCCCTGTGCTCTCACCCCGCTGCTCCCACGCAGCCCGCCAGCCCGCCCGCCCGCCCGCCCGCCCGCCCGCCCTCAGGCTGGAGAGGGAGCCTGCAGAGTCCCACGAAGGGAAGGGCCGCGTGTGGGGCCGGGCGTGTCCCGATGCTGTCGTCAGCAGGAGCTGAGGGCTGGGCCGCGGAGGACAGGCGCCTTGTGTGGGAGTCAGTAATCCCAGGCCATAGCCCTCACTGTCCACCGCGGGGGTGTGCGTGCGTGTGCATGTGTGTGTGTGCATGTGCGTGTGTGCGTATGTGCACGTGTGTTCATGTGTGTGCACGTGTGTGCACGTGTGTGTTCATGTGCGTGTGTGAGTGTGTGCGTTCACAGTCCGCCTTGCCTCTGCGGTGGGCTGTGCGGCGTGCTCTTCGGGCCTTGGTGTGTGTGTGACAAATCCGAGTGGACTGTGGGGTCAGGCGGCCAGGCGGGGCCTGCCGTCTGTGCTGTGCCCTCGGTCAGAGACCGCCACCTCTGTGCCGGCCTGCGCCCCCCTAAGGCAACGCCATCGCTCCGCTGGGCTGTTGGGGGCCTGTGTCCACGCTCCCGCAGCAGCCGAGGCCCCGCTGGCTTTGCCCGCGGAGCTCTGTCCACCTGTCTGCTTGGGGGCCTCGGTCACCTGCCGGCCAGGAGTCTCAGGACACAGGTGTCCGCCCAACAGCAGGCTCTGCTGAGGCCGGGGACCCATGGCTGTGGCTGAGGCGTGCCCTGGACCGGCTCTTTGCCCCTGTCCTGCCCCCTCCCTCCTGCTTGGGCCTGTGGCTGGGGGTGGTGGGCTCCTTCCGGGTGGGATATGGGCAGCCGGGCAGGAGGCCAGCGTCACGGCCATGTCGCCCCTCGGCCAGCAGCGTGGCTCTGGCCCGCGGCCTTTCTTCTGCGTTGCCGTCCGGTGGCCCGGGGGCACTGCGCGCTGGCACCTGGGTTGCCTGTCGGCAGTGGTGGCCAGCGGGTCCGGCCAGGACAGTTTCTCCTTCGAGAGCGCTCAGCCCCCTGTGCCATTCCCCCAGCACGCGGAGTGCCTGCTCCGGGCTGCCCCGCGGGTGGTCCTCATTAGTCACACCGCTGGAGGCTCTCAGCCCGGAAAGCAAAGCTGGGGGGTCGGGGGGGGGGGGGGTTGGGAGGTAGGAGGGGGTCATCCTCATCCACTTGGAAACTGAGGCTGGGAACAGAGGCCCGCGCAGGCTCAGCACCTCGAGGACGCCGGAGGGCCCCTGGGATGCGGATTTACCGTATCCCTGCGAACGCTCCCGTGGGTGAGCCCCGTGCCGGCAGCCACTCTTTCTTCTTCACTCGTGCGCTAAGACATTTTTCCTCTCAGGAAAGGGAAGGCAGAATGTTCGCCCTCCACTCCCTTCTCATGCAGAGAGGCCCCGGGAGAAACTGCCTGTCATCTCTTCGGGTGTATTTTGTGCTAATTTAGCTGCTTAAATGAAACATCTGTTAGCCAGCCAGGCCCGGGCGGGCAGCACTGCAGGTGGAACCGGAGTGGGGGCGGGGCTTGTCTCTCCCGCGGGGCACAGACTCGCCCGCAGACCCACCCCGAGGAGGATCACTGGGCACCGAGAGGCCATGCCGTCACCCCAGGATGCAGGGGCCCCCGAGCGTTTGTACTTGGCCCCCTGAGGGCAGCAAGAACTTCCTTGGTTGAGGTTGGACCAGAGGCCAGCGGTGGGCCCCCCAAAATGGGAGGCACCCGGCCCCTCTCTGCCAAGTGTTGGGGCTTGGCCATGGCCAGGGCTCAGGGGAGAAGCGACTGCTGTCTGCACAGCCCCCACGTGCCCAAGGGACCCGGAACCCGAGCCTGTGGGCGCTGGTGGGCAGGAGCCAGGCGGACCCTCTTAGACCGGGTTCACACCAGGGGCCCCGCTGTGGCCGTGGCTGTGTGTGGCCCTGAACAAGCTGCTGCTTCTTCTTTTTCCCTTTCTCTTCTTTTTTTATTTTAAATGCATCTTTATTGATTTCAGAGAGGAAGGGAGGAGAGAGACATAGAAACATCCGTGATGAGAGAGAACCATGGATCGGCTGCCTCCTGCACCCTCCCCACCCCACGGGGGATGGAGCCCACAACCCTGGCAGGTGCCTTGACTGGGAATCGAACCGTGACCTCCTGGTTCATACATAGGTAGATGCTCAACCCCTGAGCCACGCCGGCCGGGCTGACCAAGCTTCTTAGTCCCCCCATTTCCCCCATTTGCCCAAATCCCAGCGGCTCCTCGGTGCAGGGGCTGCAGTGCGGCCGCTGTGGGCTGAAGCCCCTGGCTGCCGCTGCCGTGGGCTCCTGCTCGCTGGTTGCCGCCCTTCACTCTGGAAACGGCCGCTCCAGGTGGCATGCACTCTGGGGACCCCGCAGGCCCTGGTTTCTGAGTCGCTGCGCGGTGTGAAGGGACCATGCCGGGCACAGGTGGGCTCCCGTGGAGGACGCCTGGACCCAGGGTCACTTCAGTTGTCGGATTCTGGTGTTGGGGGAGTGGCCCCTTTTCTCCAGGGCCCGCCTTCCCCGCTGCCTTTTGGAGCTGCTGCTTCCTTTAAGGCTGGCCAGGCCTCTCACCTCCCCCAGGGAGTCTTCCAGGATTTCACCAGCTCTCCCTGCAACTCCTATAGGTCATCTGGACCTTCCAGTTCTCAGGGAACATTTATTGAGTAACTACTCAGGCGAGGGGAAAGATGGGCGAGACCTGACAACTCCTTCGGGGTGGGGGGGGTGGTCTGGAGCCCAGGGTGAGGGAGCAGAAGGGGCCCAGGACCCCCGGAGCGGCTCTCACTGCCAAGGGGAGGTGACAGGAACTCATAATCACGGCTTTCAAAGGCTCTAGGGCAGTGGTCGGCAAACTCATCAGTCAACAGAGCCAAATATCAACAGTACAAACGTTTGAAATTCCTTTGGAGAGCCACATTTTTTAAACTTAAACTTCTTCTAAAGCCACTTCTTCAGAATAGACTCGCCCAGGCGTGGTATTTTGTGTAAGAGCCACACTCAAGGCACCAAAGAGCCGCATGTGGCTCGCGAGCCACAGTTTGCCGACCACAGCTCTAGGGAACCAGGGGGGTGGGGTGGGGGGTGGGCGTGGCTTCATCCTGGGGTGCTGAGGAGCCCGGGAAGGGGGTGGAGGACACCCTGTGCCTGGATGTGGCTTCAGGAAGTTCCTAAGTGGCTGCGGTGCTGGGAATGGATTGGGGGCAGGCCTGGAGTCGGGAGGCCGGGAGGCCGGGAGCATGCGGTCACCAGGCAGGGAAACTGACCGGGGAGCGAGAGGAGCCGGCTTCAGGGCAGGCCGGGGCTAGGCTGGGCTAGCACCCTGTCGGTCACGGGGGGTGAGGAGGTGCCCGATGTTGGCTTGGGCAGTGGCCCTCGCGATTCAGCCCTCGGGGGCTGCGAGTCCGCTGTTGGCCGAGGGCCCAGGGAAGGCGGCTCTCCCAGCTGTCCTGGCGGATCTGCCCTGCCGGCGGGGAGGAGGGACCGAGCCCCGCCCGCGGGTCCTCTGTCTGCCTCTGGGCTTCCTGCTGCTTTTCCGGCCGGGGCGGCTGACCGCACGCTGTCCAGGCTGGACGCGCGGCCTCTGCCCAGCGCGGACGTAGCTCCGGCGTTCTCCTCCTTCGGTGATTATCTCCCCTCTCCCGAGCCCACAGCTTTGCCTTCAGAAACTCACACTTCCTCGCAAGTCAGCGCACAGTCCTTCCTCGGATGGACGCTCGGGGCCGGGCATCGGGATCCGGCGTGGGGACCTGGCCTGGGGACCCAGCTCTCGGGGCCTCTTGAGACAGGACAGCCTCGGTGGCCACCCAGCGAACTGCCGAAACCCCCAGTCCTTGTGCGTTATTTGAAAGTGGTTCTTTTTTTTTTTTTAAATATATTTTATTGATATTTTACAGAGAGGAAGGGGGAGGGATAGAGAGTTAGAAACACTGATGAGAGAGAAACATCGATCAGCTGCCTCCTGCACACCTCCCACTGGGGATGTGCCCGTAACCAAGGTACATGCCCTTGACCGGAATCGAACCTGGGACCCTTGAGTCCGCAGGCCGACGCTCTATCCACTGAGCCAAACCGGTTTTGGCTGAAAGTGGTTCTTGCCTGTGGAGAGCGCCCTTCTTAAAAAGGGCCTGGCCTGAGGGTGACGCCTGGGGACGGCGTTATTGCTGTTAAAGCTTCCATCAGAGGCAGCGGTGACGGGCGGGAGGGGTCCCTGGCCGCCTCCCCGGTTCTCAGCGACTTCAGCCAGGAGCACTCTGGGACTCCGGGTGGCCCCACATGAGCCTCTCGCAGCCCCCCTCCCCCGGGTCGGAGGGTCGCCGGGTGCAACCCCTTTCCCACTGGTCCCAAGGTGGACTGTTTTCATATCCCAGCACCTCTGACCTCAGGTGCATCTCGGAGCCTTAAAGTCAGGGCGTGTGGAGTGCGAGTCTCGGGCAAACGCTTTCCCCGCTGACACGTACGGTGCCTCAGGTGGTGCCTTACCCCTGACCCTGCTGCCTTCCGTGTCCTGAAATGCAGCATTTTACACTCTGGTTTTTTTTAAAAAATTATATGTATTTGATTTTAGAAAGGAAAGGGTGGGGGAGAGAAGAGAGAGATAGAGAGAGAGAGGAGGGAGAGGGAGAGGGAGAGAGAAACATCAATAATGAAAGAGTCATGGATCGGCTGCCTCCTACACGCCCTCCACGGATGGAGCCCACAACCTGGGCCTGTGCCCTGACCGGGAGTTGAACCCTGACCTCCTGGTTCATAGGTCGATGCCCCGCCACTGAGCCACGCCGGCAGGCCGCACGCTGGTTCTCGATGGCTGCCTGGAGTCCGGATGGTCCAAGGGTGATGCCACCATATTGCTCGGTGGTTGGACACACACGGCCCACCGTTTTATTTTAAAAAGCGGGAAGTTTTTAAAAATGGATTTTAGAGAGAGAGAGGAAGGGCGGGGGGTGGGAGAGAGCAGCTGTCTCTCGGACGCACCCTGACCCGGATGAAACCGGAAACCGGACCGGGAATCAACCCCGTGACCTTTCTGTGTACGGGACGAGGCCCGAAGCAGCCGAGCCGCTCCAGCCGGGCCAGCCTGCCTCCTTTCAAAGCCCGCCCTGTTCGCCCCGCCACAGGGACGGCCACGCTCTTCTCCCGTGGAAAGGCCGGCCCAGCTGGCCCAGGGAGTGGGGCCGTTTCCCCCGGGTCCTCACTGCACAGGGGTCCTCAGGCCTGCCGCCTGTCCCCCGCCCCCCACCCCCTTGTGGGTGGTCCAGCCTTGCTGGTCAGTGCTGGCCGCCGACTGTGCTGAGGGCTGGGGTCCCCAGTGGGTTCGTGGTGAATGGATACGCAAGTTGGTCGCGCCTCCCCCCGTCCCCTGGACCTGCAGGGTGGAAGGGCCAGCCCTCTGTATGTGGTCCGGCCCCCCTGCTCTTTCCCCCGTGCAAGGGCCTTTGCTCCAGGAAATAAACACGCTGGCCTTTAAATAATTCGCAGGCTTCTTATCGGTGGGAACGATCAACACAAAAATAAAAGTGGCTGTCGGGCCCGGCTGGTGTGGCTCAGCAGTGGAGCGTCAGTCCAGGAAACGGGAGGTCCCGGGTTCGATTCCAGTCAAGGAGGCGTGCCCGGGTGGCAGGCTCGATCCCCAGTAGGGGGCGTGCAGAAGGCAGCCAGTGGATGGTTCTTTCTCATCATGGATGTTTCTCTCTCTCTGTCTCCCTTCCTCTCTCTAAAAATCAATAAAAACGTATTTTTTAAAAAAGTGGCCATCGGCGGAAGCCAGACACAGGGAAAATAATGGTACTTGGTCATCGAAGCCACAGATGGTGAAGGGAGGCGGAGCGCGGTCCCCACAAGGCCCTCACCCCAATGCAGTGGGACTCCACTAAGGGCACCAGCTGGGAGGGACCGCGGGACAAGGTCAGCAGCCGCCCAGAGGCACTGGTGCAACGGCAGGACCCCTGTCGGCGGGGGCGGGGGCGGGGGTGGGAGGAAAGATGAAGCCCATCAGAGCAGATGGCCACAGGGTGAGGGGCCGCACCCAGAGGTCACCGGTAAAGGAGTCAGGCTGTGGGCAGCCCAGGGTTCCATTTTTATGTTTATTTTTATTATTATTTTTTTTTGGTTAGCCCTCAAAAGAGGATATTTTTCCATTGATTTTTAGGGTTGGGGGGTGGAGAGAGAGAGAGAGAGAGAGAGAGAAACACATCAGTGGGTTGCCTCCTGCACGAGCCCCGACCAGGGCCCAGGCTGGGGATGTGCCCGCATCCAAGGTACGTGCCCTTGACCGGAATCGAACCCGGGACCCTTTGGTCCGCAGGCCGATCGATGCTCTATCCACTGAGCCACACCGGCCAGGGCCAGGCTTCCATTTTTAGCTCTGCTGTGCACCCTCTCTGCCTCGTTCAATGGGCCACAGCTGCTCCTCGCGGGAGTGTGGGTGATGGTGTGTGTGCCCCACGTGCCCTGAGGGCTTTCTGCTCCCTAATCCGCACCCCCGCCTCCCCACCCTCCCCTCCCCCAGCCTTCCAGGGACGGCACAGGCCCCTCTGGACCCCTGGCATGGACCCCTGACGGACCACTGCGCTCCTGTCTCCCCAATCCCAGCGGCCACAGTCCCAGCAGGAGAGGGCACGCACAAGCGATTTCTGGAAGGACTTGTGGACAGGTGTGAGAGCAGGGGCAGACAGCGGCACCCCAAAACAGAGACCATCCAAGGTCTCAAGGGGGTGGGCCATGTGAACAGGGGGCGCATGTGAACGGGGGCGGGGCCACGTGATCAGCCGGAAGTGTGCACGTGAAGGGGGCGGGGCCACGTGATCAAGCAAGAGTGGGCACGTGAACAAGGGGTTGGGGCCGTGAACAAGGGGTTGGGGCCGTGTGATCGAGCGAGCGTGGGCACAGGAACAGGGTGGCGGGGCCAGGTGAACACGCACGAGAACGTGAGGACAGAGTAGGGGCCACGTGAGCCCCCAGAAGCTGAGGAGGCAGGAAGGACCCTCCCTGGAGCCCTCCGGGGGAGCACAGCCCCCGACACCCTGATTTCAGATCCTGGCCCCAGAACGGGGAGGGCACGTGTTCCTGTTGGGGTAGGCCAGCCTGTCGTCATCGCAGCAGCAGCCCCAGGACGTGAACCCCTCCTTGCCTCTCCTTTTGGGGCTTTGACTGGGTTCTGGGAACAGCTGAGCCCTGTGCTCCGGCGGGGGGATCCCCGAGAGCTCTCACCGCAGACCTCACAGGGAGACCCATCCCTGTGTCTGTGCCTCGGCCCTGCCTCCCGCTCCCCCGGCTCCTGGGCAGTGACAGCGCCGTGGGCACACCAGACGGGCTGCTTGGTGGGAAGCGCAGGCGCCTGGCCGAGCCCCCAGCTGCAGGACGGTGCAGGCCCCCCCCCCAGCCCCGCCCTCCCCTCCCGGCCTTCCCCCTCGAGAGTCCAGCCTGGGCCTCGGCTTCCTGGAGCACCTGGGTTGACAGGAGCCAGCAGCTGGGTTGTGGTGCCCATCATCTAGATGCCAAAACTGAGGCTCAGAGAGGGGAGCAGAGGTCCGTCCCCCCAGCCCACCTCCCCCTCCACTCAGCCCAGCTCACAGGCGGCTCCCCCAGCTGCCGCCTGGTTGCCATGGTGTCGGAGGAGGAGATTTCTGAGAAGCCATCCAAAATACACACCCGCGGCCCCTCCTTCCTCATCCCCCTCTCCCGCTTCAAAGCCTCCTTTTGTGCAGGTCTCTCCCTGGCCAGGCAGCCGGGAGCAAAGAAGGTCAAGGAGGCAGAGGGTCCAGGCAGACAGGGTTCTGGGCCCCCAACCCCACCCCGGAGGTTTCCTGGACCTGGGCTCCATCGCCCCCCCCACCGTTCCCAGACCAGGCCGTCTCTTTCCTGCCTCTCTACCTGCGCACAGGCCGTTCCCTGCACTTGGACCCGAAAGAAGTGGGCCGGATGGAGGGAGCGGCCTCGGGAGCACCCCAGGAGGACGGGAAGGGCCCGAGCCGCGGAGCCAGACCCCGCTGGGTACTGTCGAAGCAGACAAGATACCCTGAAAAACAAAACTGGACGTTGGAACAAACATTCGCCAGCAGACAGGACCTCGGGCGAGCTGTGCAAGGCGGCCGGCCCGCCTGAGCGCGTCCCACATGGTGTCCAGTGTCTCCCATGGGGGTGAGGTCATCGCTGAGCCGGGAGTGCGCCGAGGCCCAGCCCGCAGCCGGCGGGGGTGGGGGTGGGGTGGGGGTGGGGACGCTCTGCTCTGCGGGGGGAGAGATGGAGCAGGAGGGGGCCTGGGCAGGTGTCCTGATTTGTGGGCTCACCTGGCAGCCCAGGTGCCCAGGGGATGGTGAGTGGCCAGCTCCCCCTCCCTACCCAGCCCCTGTGCCCCCGGCGGGGGGGAGCTTCTTTTTCCTCACCCCTCTCTCTGTGCCCAGCTGTGTGTTCGGGAGCCTATGAGGGTCCGAGAGGGGCTGGTGGGCAGAGTTGGGGTTGAGGGCAGAGTGTCCCAGGACCGAGCTGTCAGGAGATGGGGGACGATGCTGGGGGCTCGGCGTGGACCCCTGTGTGGGGAGAGGAGTCAGGGAGGGGCGCTTCCGGGGACACCCTTTCCCACTGTGGGCCCGGGGATGGGTGCGTGACCTCTGAGCATCGCCGGTGCCCCAATCGGCACGCTGCTTCAGGCTCAGGGGTTCGGGTGTCGATTCCCCGGTGGCTTTTAGTGGCCCAATCCCGAGAGCTCGGGGGTGACTTGTCCGTGTCCCTTAAAGAGCGAGGTGCCGCTGGCGGAGACGTTCCCCAAACCCTCAGCGTGGGGATCGGAAACAGGAAACGAAACCCCGCGCTGCTCTGGCCTGTGGGCACCAGTGGCCACCCGGCGGCCCTTTGGCTCCGAGTCGGGAAGGGGGAGACGCAGCCGGTGGCCCCTGCCTGCCTGAGGGTCCCGGGGGAGGGGCCGCGCACCGTCCCTGGGTGTGCCCGTCCCGGGTCTCCTGAGGCCCGGCCAGAGCGGACAGGGGGTTCCAGATCTTTCATGGGGTCTGCGGCCCAGACACCAGCCTCCCCAGAACCTGGCTCCGTCAGGGAAACCCAGGCCCCCCAGCGCTGCCCAGGCCCAGCCGCCTGGAAGCACCCGGAGGGGGAGGGGCACATGGGCGTGGCTGCTGGGGTGCCGCATGGGTTAGTGATGTCAGCCGAGTGGGGGTGATGAGGGGACGCTCTTGTCCGCCCCCTTGGTGGGCGTCTGAGCTCAGCCTGGGAGCCTGCGGGGCCACCCCACCGTGGGCTGCTCCCCTCCTCTGCACCCCCAAGGCCAGCGGAGCCCCCGCTCAGAGGCCCTGCCCACTCCCACTCCCTTGGTGCCGCCCTGGGGGTTCATTCCCTGGACCGGCAGTGGAGGCCCCGCCGAGTTCCCCCAACGAGGGGCCCATCTCCCCAGGGAGCAGCAGCTTGCTACCCTCCAGCCCCCCTGGGCCCGGACCCCTCTGCTGAACGGGTGCTGTAGGGTCAGGTGGCCAGTGCCACAGGCTTAGGGGTGCATCTCCCTGTCAGCCAGCGAGGAAGCCCCCCCCTCACCTGGGCCCGCCCCTCTCGGCTCCGCCCACTCCTGGAAGGAGCCAGGGCCTGCCCTCCCTCCCCCTTTCCTTCGCCCACGGGTGCTTGGTTCCTGGTGTGGGCACTGCTGTGGAGTGGAGGACCCGCCCCCCCCCCCGCCCCGCAAGCGTCGGGCTGCCTCCCCCACGTCCCCAGGCGCCCGGCTGCTCTGGGCTGTGTCCAGTGGCCGAGGCCTCTCCGGGGACCAGGGGGAGGCAGGGAAGTTAAGTCTTGAGTCTCTTGTGATTTACAAGCTAAACTGTGATGATGAAATTCCCCACAGACCAGATCATTCTCAGCTCTGAGCTCCCCACGCACCATGGTGCTGGCTTTGAGCAGGCGGGGTCTCCCCCAGAGGCCTCAGAGCACCCCCACCCCGTGCCTGGGGTTCTTCCTGGGGTAGAGGAGCAGGGAGCAGTGACCCCGCCGAGGAGTGTCTGCAGGTGAGGGCCCAGGGTGGGTCATGTCTGCTCCCCCCGCACCTACCCCCCCCCCCCCATGCAATGCCCTGGAGTGGCCCTAACGAAGTTGCTACAACAGAACTTCATTCTCTTGCGGTTCTGGAAGCCGGAGGGCGGAGGTCCAGGCCTGGCTTCCCCCAGAGGCTCTCGGAGGGACCCTCTTCTGTTCCTTGGCTTGTGGCCACGGCCCTCCCGCCCTGCTCTGTCTTTGGCGGCCTCTTCCTCACTGTCTCTCTCCTCCTCTGCCTCTTAGGAAGGCACTGTTGCCCAGGCCGTTTGCTCAGTGGGTAGAGTGGCGGCCTGCGGACTGAAAAGTCCCGGGTTCAAGTCTAGTCAAGGACACCTGGGTTGCAGGCTTGATCCCTGGCCCTGGTCATCGCGTGAGCAGAAGGCAACCCATGGGTGTGTCTCTCTCACACCAATGTCTCTCTCTGTGTCTCCCTCCCTCCACTCTCTCTGAAAACCAATGGATAAACGTTCTTTGGTGAGGATTAACATTAAAAAAATTAAAAAAAGACACTGCTCTTTGGATGTGGGGCCCCCCTAACCCGGGATGATTCCGCCTTGAGATCTATTTAAAAAAAAAATAAAAATCTTTTATTGACTTTTTACAGAGAGGAAGGGAGAGGGAGAGAGAGTTAGAAACATCGATGAGAGAGAAACACCAATCAGCTGCCTCCTGCACACCCCCCACCGGGGATGTGCCCGCAACCAAGGTACATGCCCTTGACCGGAATCGAACCCGGGACCCTTGAGTCCGCAGGCCGACGCTCTATCCACTGAGCCACACCGGCCAGGGCCACCTTGAGATCTTTACCGCGGTTCCATCCGCAAAGATTTCTATTCAAATAAGGTCCGGTTCTGGAATCCCAGGAGTGGTGACGTGGACATGTCTTTGGGTTTTCCTGGGGGTGGGGGGGGGCACTTTTACCCGCAGCACCCTCCTTTCTCTCTTCCGTCCGGCATTCTCTGGGTCCTCGGTACCTGCTAGCTAGCCTGGGCTCCTGGCGCGGCGGGGGTGTGGGGTTCGGCCCTGCTGAATGGCCGAGCGAGAGGGTGGCTTAGGACCCTGCCGTGGGCGGTGGGGACGGCACTGGGTGCTGTTAGGCCGGGGGGGTCAGAGCCTGTGCTCTGTTCTGGCTAAGGAAGAATTCAGAGCCAAGACTCCGACTAGAGGACATTTATTGGGTGAATTACGGGGGAAGGAAAAGTAATTCCGAAAAGAAACGGGCTTAGGAAACAAGTCACCGAGGTTGAGGAAGGGCCCCGGGGGGCTTGGGAGTGAGGCCGCTGATGGTAACACCCCGGGGGGGGGGGGGGAGTGGGGGAGGGGCCGGGGAAGGAGCGGCTCAGCCTGCTCCCTGGAGGGAGGGGGGGCCCTGGGTCCCCTGCCCCGAAGGGTTTAAGGGGGAGACGGTAGGGGAGGCCCCAGGAGGGGATCTCACTAGAACCTTCAGCTGCTTCCGGGTGGTCCATTCAGGGCCTGGTCTCTGCGGATTGATGGACTGGCAGGCGCTGGGCAGGGTCATTACCCAACGCAGGTCCTGAGGGCAGCCGGGGCTGGTTCAGCTGCCTTTCTGGGCCTGGAGCTGACAGACAACCGAGGCCTCGCTTATCTCCAGGGGAGAAGGTCAGGGGGTCCAACCCACAAGGCCAGCCACGTGCTAGGGGAGGGAGCGTCACCCTGGGGCGAGGTCCCACCCTCCAGCCCTCCGTTGCTAGGCACCTGGGGCTCTCCACCCCGTGACCTTCCGTCCCTGGCCTGTCCCTGGCCCGTCCCGTCCCGTCCCTGGCCCGCGTACCTGGCTCTGCTCAGGCCTGCCTGCCTGCCACACCCGGGGTGGGGCAGTCTCAGCAGTTCAGCCGGGCCGAGGTGGTGGTGGGGAGCGGGGAGCAGAGGGGGGTGGGGAGGCTGTTGGGGTCTGCACTCTGGCTTCCAGCTGTGCCTCCTGCTGGGCTTTCCCGCCGAGGCCTGGGCGGTCAGCCTGGGTAGCGAGGGCCCATGGGGCAGCAGGGTCTCCCTGGTGCCTGCGTTTGCCACTTCCATCCCCCTCCCCACTAGCGCCCGCCTGGGCCGCCCCTGAGTCTGCAGCTGGTGAGCCTCGCTCAGGTTCCCACACCCCCACCCCCACCCCTACCCCACCTCACCCCGAGCCGCTCCGCTACCCTCTCACTTCCCCTGGCCAGCCCTGTCCCTCATCTCGAAAATAACACGGGGGGGGGGGGCGGGCACGCTGAGGTTCAGCCAGGGAGCCCCATGTAATAGCTTCTGTGGAGGGTGCACAAGGGCATGCCTCTGCCCCCCCCCCCCTTTTTTTTATTTCAGAGAGGAAGGGAAGGGGAGAGAAACATCACTGATGGGAGAGAATCATGGATCAGCTGCCTCCCGCACGCCCCCTGCTGGGGATCTAGCCTGCAACCCCGGCATGTGCCCTGACCGGAATGGAACTGTGACCTCCTGCTCATAGGTCGCTGCTCAACCACGGAGCCACGCTGGCTGGGTGCCACTTCCTTCTTGGTGTCCCGAGGGTTGGCACAAAGTAGGGCCCGACGGCCATGTGCGTGAGAGGGACGATGAATGAATGGGTAATGAATGAAGGTGGGTGATGGGTGCCCGGGACTCTCCGAGGTCCTTGGGGCTCAACCATTTCTACTCCGTGGTCCTGTCGGGGCCGAAGGCTCCTGGACTGGGACGGGGTGTCTGGTGGCCCCGCTCCCGGGGGCCTTTAGCAGAACAAAGCCGGTCACTATCCTGCAGACGCGATCGTGAAACTGGAAACGGCCGGAATGTCGGAGGGGATGGGGTGAGGAATGCGCGGCCCAGGCCAGGGGGAGATTCCCGCGCACCCAGCCCTGCACAGCAGCAGCGAGGGGGCCGGTTCGGTGCCAGGACTCAGGACTGGGTGTTATTCCCAGCGGTCAGTTTTATAAAAAACAAACACAAAAAACCCCCCAAAGAACAAAAAAAACAACCACCAAAAACCCCTGCAGAGTCAAGAAAATGGTTAAGTGGTGCTTTACGGCCGGGAGATTTTTGATCCCACCTCCCCCCTTATCTACAGAGGAGTTTCTCCTCGGGGAGAAAAGACAAAGCAGGGTTGATGGCCTGGGATGGCTCCTGGGCACGCCTGCTGTTCAAACCAGAAGGGACAGCCCTGGCTGGTGTGGTCAATAGTTAGAGCGCCAGCCTGCCCACCGCAGGGTCCAGGGTTCCATTCCCGATCAAGGAGCAGGTACCTGGGTTGCAGGTTCGATCCCCAGTCCCAGTCGGGGCACGTTCGGGAGGCAGCCCATCGATGTGTGTCACACATTGACCCCGGAACCGAGTGAGTGGTCACCCGTTCACTTCCCTGTCAGGCCGATCCTCACTCAGGAGGGGGCACGCAGGAGGCAGCTGATGGATGGATGTTTCTCTCTCATCCACGTTTTTTCTCTCTATCCCTCTCCCTTCCTCTCTAAAAAAAAAAAAAAAAAAAATTACAAAATCCATGGAAATAATATCCTTGGGTGAGGTTTAACAATCAAACAAATCAGACCTAACTCGTTGTTGGCACCTGGTGCAGGGGGAGGGAGGCCCCTCAGTGCCAGTCTGGCCTGTTAGCCCACCTAGTAAAGTGGTGATTGTTACCCGAGGGGCAAGGCCTCCCGGATGGGAAAGACCAGAGAGACTCGCCAGGGCCCGATGGCAGAGGCCTGGGGGCTGCTGTTCCCCGTGAGGACTGCCCTCCCCGCACACGCTCTGAGCAGGTGGGGCCAGGCTGAGCTCAGCTCCATACCAGCCCTGGCTCTGGCTTTTTCTGTGCAAAAAACAACTGGGGGTGTTTCCTGCCCCCTCCTCCCCTGGCCAGGCTCTGTCCCCAGGCCCCAGCCCAGCCGCCCTCCCCCGCTTGGCTCCCACCCGGGTGGGTGGGGGTGGAGGGTGAGTCTGCAGCTGTGAGCATTCCTGACCTGCGGTTCAGGGGAGAGAACCCAGCTGCTTGCCCGGCAAACAATGGAGCCTGCTCCCCACTCCCCCCCCCGCCCCCACTCCCACCCCCACCCCCGTGCCCTGCCCTGGGGCCTGGCGCTGGTTCTGCCGGAATTTCCAGAAAGTGCAGCTTCTCCCGTGGATCTTCACTTTTCTGACTCATTGGAAAAAATAAAAACATGAAGCAACTCAGGACAGGCAAAGTTCCCTGGACACCCCGCAGCCCGCAGGCAGGTGGCACCCCTGTTTCGGGGCACCTTGACCCACTGTGACGGTCACCGAGGTTGTATCTGCTCCTCCTGCGAGAGCCAGGGACCCTTCCGGGAGCCCCAGCACTGGGGGTGTGGTGTGGAGGGGTGCGGGGGCGTCCAAGATGAATCATACAACATGACGTTTATCATGTTGACCGTTTCAAGTGCACCCTTCAGTGGGGATCAAATACGTTCACGTCGTTGTGCAACCAGCACCACCATGGTCTCCAGAACTTTCTCATCTTCCCAAACTGAAACTGCACCATTAATCAATCACTCACTCCCACCCCCCTCCTCCGGCCCCTGCAGCCACCACTCGACTTCCTGTCTCTGTGAATCTGACCAAGTACCTCCCATGAGCAAAATGACACAGAACTCGCCCTTCCGTGACTGGCTTATTTCAGTCAGCATCAGGCCCTCCAGGTTCATCCATGGGGTAGCAGTTGTCTGGATTTTCTTCCTTTTTAAGGCTTTCCACCGATGGGCTGATACCTGCCCCGTCCAATGGGAGCTCTGCATGGAGTTCTCAATTTGCATATTTGCTGACCAAATCAAAGCAGCTCCATATTGACCAATCAGGACAGTGCTATTTGGGCCAAACTGTACAAATTTGGATTCCTTATTTGCATGAAAATGGACCCATCAGGGGCTAGGGTGGGCACGTCTATATAAATGACCTTCTGTGTTCCTTGAAGGGGAGAATATAACGTTTCCCTGGTTTGTGAAGTCTACCGGCCAGTGGTTGGCAAACTCATTCGTCAACAGAGCCAAATATCCACAGGACAACGATGGAAATTTCTTTGGAGAGCCACATTTTTTAAACTTAAACTTCTTCTAACGCCGCTTCTTCAAAATAGACTCGCCCAGGCCGTGGTATTTTGTGGAAGAGCCACACTCAAGGCGCCAAAGAGCCGCATGTGGCTCGCGAGCCGCGGTTTGCCGACCACAGGTCTACCCGATTCACGTTTCCCCTTGACCGCACCCCAGATTGGGGACTCGTCTTGTTGACGATACCCAGAAGTGGAATTGCTGGTTCGGAAGGTAGCTCTATTTCTAACTTTTTTTTTTTTTTTTAAATATATTTTATTGATTTTTTTACAGAGAGGAAGGAAGAGGGATAGAGTTAGAAACATCGATGAGAGAGAAACATCGATCAGCTGCCTCCTGCACGCCCCCCCACTGGGGATGCGCCCACAACCAAGGTACATGCCCTTGACCGGAATCGAACCCGGGACCCTTGAGTCCGCAGGTCGACGCTCTATCCACTGAGCCAAACCGGCTTTGGCTATTTCTAACTTTTTGAGGAACCTCCACACACACACGGCTTCCCCAGTGGCGGCACCATTTCCCATCCCCACCCACAGCGCACGCGTGAGGGGTCCCGTCTCCACATCCTCCCCGCACAGGCCACTTTGTGTCTTTCCCACAGTAGCCGTACTTATGGGGGGGACACACACTGGGGAGGATGCCCTCCCTCCCCACTGCCCCCCAGAAATTGGGGAGGGAGGGGTCTGCCTCCTTGGAACTCCAGGGGCTGCGTTCACGTTCACTGACCTGGGGAAACGGAGGCGCCGAGAGGGGCAGAGACCTGGTCAGGGTGACCGAGCTGTGCCCTGAGCAGAGGCGTATTCCAGTGTCCCTCTGTCCTCGGTGGCCAGTAAGGCGGGGCCTGGGTTCCGGATAGTTCCTGCGGTGCCTTTTACGCAGACGGGGAGCAGGGGCCGCCATGAGCCTGTGGGCAGTTTTGTCCACGTGGGTGGGAGGGGAGTGACTTCAGACGCCAAGCCTGAGACTTCATACTGAAAGGGCGTCCCTTGCCGAAACCGGTGTGGCTCAGTGGATAGAGCGTCGGCCTGCGGACTGAAAGGTCCCGGGTTCGATTCCGGTCAAGGGCATGTACCTTGGTTGCGGGCACATCCCCAGTGGGGGGTGTGCAGGAGGCAGCTGATCGATGTTTCTCTCTCATCGATGTTTCTAGCTCTCTATTCCTCTCCCTTCCTCTCTGTAAAAAATCAATAAAATATATATTTAAAAAAAAGAAAAAAAGAAAGGGCGTCCCTCGAGCAGGGGAGGCCCGGGGAGTGGAGAGGAGGGTGGGGGCTCCTGGTGTCGGCATCAGGACCTGGACCCCCACCTGCCTCCCCAGAGAGGGTGTGGCTCCCCCCTCCCCCCGCCCCGCGGTCCCTGCAACCTGGGAGGGAGATGACACCTGGATGTTTGGGGCACGAGTGAGTGGATATTTGACCGAATGAAGGATGGTGATGGGTTGCAGGATCCAGAGAAGGGCCCCGGGGCCTGGACTGGCCTCCACCCGGCTCGGCTTGCCTGTGGTGGCTGCTGGCTGTGCGGATGGCGCTGGGGCAGCCGCGGGAGGAAGTGCCTTCCTCTTTCCTCATCGCCTTCAACTCGCTTTGATGACGCACCAACGGCGTGATGAGCGCGAAGTGCCGTGAAAAACGGGAAAGTGTGTTTGCGTCGTAGCCGCCACCTGCTCGGACGGCAAGCCCTTCTTTCGGTCCTTGTCCACCTGCGGGCCTGTCGGCTCCACTCTTCAGCTTAGCCACCCTGACACACACATATATTTGCACCCCCCAGCCTTCCTGTAACACCCACGTTTAGGTGCTCAGTTTTTTTTTTTTTTAAATGTATTTTATTAATTTTTTACAGAAAGGAAGGGAGAGAGATAGAGAGTCAGAAACATCGATGAGAGAGAAACATCGATCAGCTGCCTCCTGCACACCTCCCACTGGGGTTGTGCCTGCAACCAAGGTACATGCCCTTGACCGGAATCGAACCTGGGACCTTCCAGTCCACAGGCTGACGCTCTATCCACTGAGCCAAACCGGTTTCGGCAGTTGTTTTGTTTTTTAAAAAATATATTTTTGTTGATTTCAGAGAGGAAGGGAGAGAGAGAGAACCATCAATGAGAGGGAGAATCATGGATCAGCTGCCTCCGGCACGACCCCCACGGGGGATCGAGCCTGCAAACTGGGCACGTGCCCTTGAGTGGAATTGAACTTGGGACCCTTCCGTCCGCAGGCCGACGCTCTGTCCACTGAGCCAAACCAACGAGGGCGGGGCACCCACATGCAGTCACTCCATTTTCCTGAGCACCTACTATGTGTTCTCCTTCCCGCGCTGGGCACTTGGGTCCTTTGCAGCATTTGGGAGAGATGCTTCTGGAAACGCCTACGGTGCCTGCAGAGCGAGGACGAGGCCTCTCCCAGTGATTTATATAGACGTGCCCACCCTAGCCCCTGATTGGTCCATTTTTATGCAAATGAGGAATCCAAATTTGTACAGTTTGATTGGCCCAAATAGCACTGTCCTGATTGGTCAATACAGAGCTGCTTTGATTGGTCAGCAAAGCTGACTGGGGGAGCCCGCAGTCACTGGGGCCCCTGCCCCGTCTCAGAAACCCCCGGCAGCCAGGGGCATCCCTGAACGTGGCCTTTTCTCCTTTCTTCTCGAAATGCTGTGGCCCGGGACCCCCACCGCTCCGAGCGTCTGCAGCATCGTTGCTGCCACGGAGAAGGCTGCTTTCTGTCCCTTGATGTTTCGGGGATGAGACTTAAAATCATCACGTGTCATGGGCTGGGTGAGCGCACACACGGGAGGCTGCTTGCAGGATCAGACTGTCCAGGATGAGGGCGTCTCGGCTGCCAGCAGGTGCTGGCTCCGGCCTGCAGGTGAGGTGGAGGTGGCCCCCATGGAGGGCGCACTCCTGGGGTGACCTGATTTTGGGGTGCTCAAGTTGGGCACCTTTTCATAGAGCCACTAGACAGGCCGAGCTGGGGGCCTGAGCCCCAGGTTCACCTGGAGCTGGAGTCACAAGGGACGGCTCGCAGGGACCGTGGCAGGGAGAGTGTGGACTTGAACCCAGGGAGCTCTGTTTGAACGCTGCCTGGGTCTGCCTGAGCCCATCCACCCCAGTTCAGGGGCGTCTGAAGCATGAAGTGCCAGAAGCAAGGGGCGATTTCACAGGGGAGAGAAGCGGGCGTGGGATCCGCAGCGGATCCTGGGGCGTGGGGGGGGCACCGTGCCAGGCGGTGCCCCGCTGATCCCTCGGAGCCCGCCTGCTGGAGGCATCCCGGGCAGGCGGTGGGATGGGAACCCTCGGGCGTCCAGAAGCCGGCTTAGGGGCGGTGGCTGCGCAGAGAAACCCCAGGAAAGCTGTTTCCTGCTGGCTTTGTAGGAAACCTCTGCTTTGACCCGACCTTGAAGGCTTGATTGCACGAGCCACTCTTCATCCCTCCACCTCAGACAGCCGTTCGCCGGAGCAGCGGGACTTTCCAGGGCTGCTGGGAAGTTTCCGTCCTGGTTCTGCCCCGGACGGACACTGTGGGCTCAGAGGGGTCCCTGCCTCCCCCGTCTGCTCTCTGAGCCTGGGGCCCGGCAGGGCCTGGCGCACCCCGGGCACCTACGGAGTGTCTGCGGGCTGGGGCCTGGGCAGGAGCAGCATTGAGAAGGAAGCTCCCGGCTGCCCCTCACCCCCGCTTCCACGCGGTGCTGTGCCAGGGTTGTTTCTCTTGGCGCCTTTCCCTCCAATGTGGATGAGGAAGTCCTTTGCGATCAGGACAGGGGTCACCGTGTTGCAGCCGTCACCGGCTTGGCACGGCCTGGCCCTGCGTGGCTGCCGGCGAGCCGCCCTGGTGCCCCAGAGCGCGACCCCCTCACCCTTCAGAGCCTGCTTCCGCGGCTCCCTGAGCCCCTCCCCAGGGTCGCTGGGAAGCCCCTGCCCGTTTCACCATGGCAACTGTCTATAGGTGCAAGCAGATGGCCCCTGGACCTGTGGCCGCTGTGGGAGGCCGTGGTGGGCGGGAGAGGGGAGCCCGCTGGGTGAGCACAGGGCCCTGTGGAGCTGCGGGAACACGTGGCCAGGGGCCCCGAGCCCAGCGGAGCCCGTGTCAGCCGTGTCTGCACCCAGACAGCCCGGCCGCCTTCTGGGGAACCGAAGGGGAGAGGGGAGAGGCCGGGCCGAAGGCAGAGCTCCTGCCGAGTTTTCCCGGAATTTGGCAGAGTGCACCCGAAACCTGTGGGGGCATCCTTGTGGCAGGGGTCCTGAGAAGGGGTCAGGGGTCAGGAGGCTTGCTAAGGCTGGACTTGTCTGCCTCGGAGGCCGGGGCCTTTTGAGTCACCTTGGTGGTCACGGCTGCAGTGACGGCTGGAGAACTGTGCCCTGCGGGTGGGGGAGGCACCGCCCCCCCCCCCCCCCGGGGAGCGCTTGCCCCGCTGGAGAGCTGGGACCCCAGGGACAGAGCCTGTGGCCCCGGGAGGCCCGAGCAGCTGGTCTCCACCCCACAGCCTGGCTCGGCCTCCTCGGGGTCGGCCCCTGAGGGGGCTTCCCCTGTCCGTGGCTTTGGGGGTCTGTCATGGGAGGTGCCCTGCATGGCGGACAAGACCATGAGGACTGGACCAGACCACCTGGGTCAGTGCTGGGTCCTCCCCTCCCTGCGTGTCCACGCGGCGGTCCCCAAGCCCTTGTCCCACGTGTGCATCGGGGTGCGTGATTGTGTTCGAGGGGTGAGCCCGGCGTGCGGTGCCTGGCGCTGCCCAGGCTGCTGGTCAGGGGAAAGGGAGCTGTCACCTGTCTCCGCCACCTGCGTGCTCGCCGGCTCGGCGGGAGACCTCACCGGTGGTGAGACGGAGCGCCACGCTCGTAGTCCTTTCTGGGGGACAGAGCCAGCAGCCTTGGGCTAAGCCAGCCATGGGCAAACTACGGCCTGCGGGCCGGATCCGGCCCGTTCGGCTGTTTTATCCGGCCCGCGGAGCCGAAAGAGCGGAGGGTTCTCTTGCTCTCCCCTCCGCTCCTTTACTTTGAATTTATATTAATTCACACAAACACTCCATCCATGCTTTTGTTCCGGCCCTCCGGTCCAGTTTAAGAACCCATTGTGGCCCTCGAGTCAAAAGTTTGCCCACCCCCGGCTGTTGAGTGGCCAGCGGTGGGCACGGTGCTGCCACGCCCGACGTGGCACGGCCCCTGGAACACCTGGCCCCACGAAGAAATCCCGCCCTCCCCCCAGCGGCCCAGAGGCCGGAGGGCCCACCCAGGCGGCGCCCATCCATCCGCCCCATCCATCTGCGGCTGGTGCGCCGTGCCACGGGGAAGTGGCCCGAGGGCAGGAGATGCTCATGTTCAGTTGTCCAGACATAATCGAACCCCGACTCCTCAGACAGATCCCTGCTGGGCTGTGGGCTCCTGCCTGGAGCAGCGGATGGGTGGTGAGCTGGGTCGGTCTCCCCAGGCGCCTCCTGGCGCTCGGTGTTGGGGCCAGTCACGGCGGCTTCGGTGGCTCTGGTGCCAGGGTGGAGTTCCAATCCCAGACCCGCCTCCTGAGCCTCGGTTTTCTCATCTGTAGAATGGGTGATCAGGGGCGCTGCCGGTGGTGGTAGGTGCGCCGAGCAGATGGCCCCGACTGGTTGGTGCACCGAGGCCCGAGGACAGGAGTGGGGTTCGTGGCCAAGCCCCAAGTTCCACCTGCCTGCTTGTTGGTGGGGGAGATGCGTCAGGGAGTGAGGCCGGCCCTCAAGCAGCGGCCGCTGTTCATGGGGACCTGGCGCCTCCGAAGCCATCGTGGGGGGACAGGGCCGCTCCAGAGATGCCAGCTGAGGGTTCTCCGATACAGCCCTTCCTTCCTCCTTCGCTTGCCCGTGCATTCACTCGGTCTCGAGCCCCTGGGGTGGGCCATTGTCCAGGGTGTTTGGGACGGGGTGGGGTGGGGAGGAAGGTCCCCGCTGCTGTCCCCTGGGCGTGGGCCAGCGGGTCACCCCAAGGCCACCTGTTTACCCCGAGGGCCCCGAATTCGAAAGCTTTATTCCGGCAGGCTGCCTCTATCTATTCACTGAGAAGGAAGACGTTTTAAATGTCTTTTGGAATCAGCAGGTCATACATAAGACAAACAATTAATTCACTTTTCCATTGCGATATCGATCACAGACATGGTCAGCGGCCAGTCCGCGCGGGTGATTGGCAGGCCCAGCCGTGCGGCCCCCGGGGTTCCCGTCACCCGACGGCGTGTGGCTTGTCAGAGTGGAGCGGGGTTAGTGCCGCGTGTTGACATAGCTCGAGGAAACGCAGGGTGTCTGGGCGCGCTGGGCCTCTGTTGTCCCACACGGAGTTCGGATGTGGAGGACACCCCACCCCCGCCCCCCTCGGGACGATGCAGAGGTTTTAAGTGATTCCTGTTCTCTTGAGTCTGGGATGCCGCCCGCCCCTCTGTCTCTGGGGCTGTGGGGGCCAGGGGCCTCTCCTGAGGCTGGGGTTTGGGGGAGCATGCTGTCACCTCCCGTTATCTCGCCGGCTTGGCTGTGAGCAGAGCCTCCGACAGACCTTCTCCCGGGGTCTTCGGTGGCCTGCGGTCACCCAGCCCAGCCCAGCCCCCGGCTGCTAATGCGAGGCCCGCGGAGGTGTGGGTGGAGGGCCAGGTCCATCTGGGTGCGGCCACTCCGCAGCTCCAGCTGACCCGGGCCAGGGGCATGTTGGCCCCGAGTAAAGGGGGCCCTGGAGGGCCGGCCCCCTGCCTCCGCTCTCCCAGGGCGTGATGTCACCGGGAGCTCTGGGCGCGGGCACTGCAGGCCCCCCCGGGGGAGATAGCCCCGGGTCAACTGTGGCTTCTTCAAGCAGGTGTCTCCCAGCACCCTGGAGGTCAGAGGGCAGAGGTTTCTTCCCCATTTTTTTTTAATATATATTTTATTGATTTTTTACAGAGAGGAAGGGAGAGGGATAGAGAGTTAGAAACATCGATGAGAGAGAAACATCCATCAGCTGCCTCCTGCACACCTCCCACTGGGGATGTGCCCACAACCAAGGTACATGCCCTTGACTGGAATCGAACCTGGGACCCTTCAGTCCACAGGCCGACGCTCTATCCACTGAGCCACACTGGTCAGGGCATCGTCCCCATTTTACAGACGGAAAAACCGAGGCACGGCCCAGTGGCCAGGCCAGGGCTCTCACCACCAGGCGTAATTACCGTCTGCGGGGTCTGGAATGTGGGGGGTGTGACTTCAGGCCAGTGGCTTCTCCTCTCTTTGCCTCAGTTTCCCATTTTGCAGCTGCCTCTCGGTGCTGAGGTAGCGTCGGGGCGAGGCGTGGCCCTGGTACCCCCTGTGTATTAGATGCTGGGCCGTGTGCTCCGAGGCGCTCCTCAGGGGGACAGGACATCCGTGGCATCTCGGCGAGGGGGAGCTGTCCCTGGCAGTGTCTTCCCAATCAGTGGGCGGGCCTTATGTGGCCATAATGGGCCAGCCCCTCCGCCCCCCGAGGGGTGCACCCGGGACTCAGGGTCCTGACTCTGGCAGCGGGCTCCCCGCCGGGGCCTCCTGAGAGCTAAATGACAACTGACAGAGAGCAGCAGGCCTGGCGCTGCTGCCCGCAGCCCCCGGGGAGGTGGGCGCTGGGCGCGGAGCCTGAGCCCTCACGCTAATCTCATTTCCGGCCATTAGGGCCGAGGAGGCCGACGTGGCCAGCACAGCCGCCTGCCTCCTGGCGCCCCGGCCAGGCCTGAACAGGGTGGGGGGGGCTTTGTTTGGAGCGAGGGGTGAAAGGCCTCCCTGGGGGCGGGGGCGGGGGGCGAGGTGGGGTGCCCGGTCTCTAAACAAGCCCAGGGGGTCTGGCTCAGCTCTGGGCCGCTTGTCCGGGGCCAGTTTTCTGGAGATAGACGCTCATGTGGCCACAGCCTGGGTCCGAGGCTGAGCATCAGCCTCAAGAAGCTGGCGAGGCCGGGGCCGCCCTTGCAGGGAGCCCTGCAGGAAAGGAGAGAGACGGTGCTGCTGCCCCGAAGCCACAGGGACACCGCCGGCCGGCCAGCCTTTGCTGGCCACAGGACAAGACGGGCAGCTTCTGGCCGGGTGCTGGCCAGGGTCTGGCCTCCCCGCCCCGTCCCTCGGCCTGTGGCTGTGACGTGCCCCACCTGCGTCCTCTCAGTCCCACCTGCAGGGTCTCCCAGAACCGGCACCCATCCCCTCTGCCTCGGTTTCCCTAACTGCGATGACCACATCATTTGTTGCAAGACCCCAGCCACTTAGGACATGAAAGGGGATGCCAGGGACAGGTGCGCAGGACAGGGGACCCGGCTCACGGGCCCCCCGGAGATTGTTCTCGCAAGGGGCCTTCACCGGCCGGGAGCACGTGGGTTCAAGTCTCAGCTCCGCCACCTTCACGTCTGGAGCCGGCGTTCTTCACCCGCCCGAGCTCGGGGTCCTGGCGCCGGCGGGCAAAGCTGCAGCCCAGCGCCCGGCGCCCAGGAAACGGCCGCCGCGTGGGCGCCGAGCCGGCTCCTGGCGTCTGGTTCTGCCCCGACGCGCCGTGTCCCTTTCCCTGAAGCCGGACGGTCTGTGCGCCTCGCTGAGGCTGGCCTGGGCGGCCGGGCGCTGGCCACAGCGGGTCTGGACGGTTCGGGGCCCGGGTGGCCACGGGGGGAGTGCGCCAGGCCGGGCCGACGCTGCGTCCTGCCCCGAGGCCAGAAAGGAAGCCTGGCGTGCCGGCTGCGATTATGGTGCGGAGCTGTGTAATTAACTCCCAAAATGGGAGGCCGAGGAGGAATTAAAATAAACGCTTCGTGGAAATTAGAGACGAGTGGTGTGCAGAAAATAGCGGAGCCCGCCGGCAGCTGCAGCGTCCCGCGGTGGGCCGGGGGGGGCTGAGGGGCTGACAGGGGCAGGATGAGGGCTGGCCGCGCACCCCCCCCCTCCCTGGAGTGCAGGCTCAGGCGCGGGTTTGTGCCCCATGGACCGAGGGGGTGCTTAAGGCCGCAGAAGTGTATTCTGTCCCCACTCCCGCTCCGGAGGCCGCAGGTCCAAGGTCAGGGTGTAGGCAGGACCGGCCTTCCTTGGGGCTCTGAGGGCGAGTCCCGAGCCGCGCCCTGGTGGTTCCCTGGCCGCCTCCGCCTTTCTCAGCTCCTGGGAGCAGCACCCTGGTCTCTGCCCCCCTGTCACAGTGCCCCCTCCCCGGGGTCTGTGTCTGTGTCCCTTACTGTGTGTGTGTGTGTGTGTGTGTGTATTTATTTGGTTAATCCTCATCCAAGGATATTATTTCCATTGATTTTTTAAAATACATTTTTATTGATATTTTACAGAGAGGAAGGGAGAGGGAGAGAGAGTTAGAAACATCGATGAGAGAGAAACATCGATCAGCTGCCTCCTGCACACCTCCTACTGGGGATGTGCCCGCAACCAAGGTACATGCCCCTGACCGGAATCGAACCTGGGACCCTTCAGTCCACAGGCCGATGCTCTATCCACTGAGCCAAACTGGTTTCGGCTCCATTGATTTTTAGAGAAAGGGGAAGGGAGAGGGAGAGACAGAGAGAAACATCAATGTGAGAGAGACACACCAATTGATTGCCTCCAGCATGCACCCCAACTGGGGTCGGGGATTGAGCTTGCAACGGACTTACGTGCCCTTGACCGGGAATCGAACCTGCGACCCTTTGGTCTGCGGGCCAGCGCTCTAACCACTGAGCTGAACCGGCGAGGGCCCCTTTAAAAAAAATCAATATGTATAAGACCTATACAGTGTAACTATTACCATTTTAGCCATGGCCAGCGTACACGGGAAAGTTCAGTAGTTCACAGGGTTATGTAACCATCACACTGTCCTCTCTAGAGCCGTGGGCAAACTACGGCCCGCGGGCCGGATCCGGCTGTTCTATCCGGTTCTCTTGCTCTCCCCTCCGCTCCTTTACTTTGAATGTATATTAGTTCACACAAACACTCCATCCATGCTTTTGTTCCGGCCCTCCGGTCCAGTTTAAGAACCCATGGTGGCCCTCGAGTCAAAAAGTTTGCCCACCCCTGCGTCTAGAACGTTTTCATCTGCCCAAACAGAAAGCCCTTAGGGCCCATCAAACCCTAGCCCCCCTCCCTCCGCAGCCCGGCCCCGGCGCGCTTCCCGGCTGTGCATTCAGCTGCCCCGGTGCCTCACCCGCGGGGGACCCGCAGTGCTCGTCCTCCTGTGTCCACATTCCTAAAAATGCCAGGTCTGGGGGGGAGGGACTGGGGTGTGCTGGGTCCGCCTGTGGGCGCTCCGTTTAAATGAATTAGGATGAAATGAAGGTAAAGGTGCCGCCTTTCAGCTGGCGCGGCCACCGTCCAGGTGCTCAGCGGGCGTGCAGAGGGCATCTCCGTGGTTCCAGAAGGTGCCCGCGGCGCTGCTGTTGGGGCCACGGAGAGACGTGGCAGCTGCAGGTGTGGGGGTGTCGTTCTGCGCCCCGATGGCATCTTGGTTGTCGTTTCTCGGTGAAGAAATGAGAGCAGGTGTGCGGGAAGGTGAGCACGTGGGGGCGCCCAGTGAACCTCCCGATCTGACGTGGGAGCTGGACGGTGGGGGGGGGGGGTGTCCTGTTCTTGGGAAATACACTCAGATTCAGGTGCTTGGGGTGAAGGGGGGTCGAGTCTGCAGTGTTCTCTTACAGGTTCAGAAAAAATGATACACACAGCCCCCTACATACACACACACACACACACACACACACACACACACACACGGGGAAAGGTTCAGAAAAAATGATACACACAGCCTCCTATACACACACACACACACACACACACACACACACACGGGGAAAGGTTCAGAAAAAATGATACACACAGCCTCCTATACACACACACACACACACACACACACACACACACACACACGGGGAAAGTCGGTCTCCACGTGACCAGGGACCAGCCCAGGCGGGCGGGAGGAGTGGCCTGAGGCAGGGGTACTGCCTTTGGGAGCGGGGTGGGTGGGCAGAGGGCTGGGCTGGGCTGGGCGGGAGTGCTGGGGGGCGTCCTTAGGGCAGCTCGGTTTTGGGGGGCTGCCGGAGCTCCGATCTGGCCGGTCCTTCACCTGAACTGGCCATTGGTCTGAATTCCGGGGAGCAGGCGCGGGCTCTCTGCGGCGCTGGGGATGGAGCCGTCGGGCACCCAGTGAGCGGTTACGGGGAGGATGACTGAGACCCCGCTGTTCTCTGCTGTGTGTGCCGCCGTCTCGCCCCCCGGGGCGCCCACGCCGAGCTGGAGCTGGAGGTGGACGTGGTGGGCCGGGGGCTCCCATACACTGAGCACCACCCCGTGCCCTTAGGGCACAACATTAACCCGGTGAGGGGCTTCGTGTTCGGAACCAGGTCTCGCGGGGGGTGGGGGGGGTGGGGCTGAGCCACTCCCCCTGGTCCCGCTAGTCAGGATCAGCGACAGGGTGCCCCCAGGGCCAGTGACTGTGGGCTGAGCTCCGGCCACCTCGCCTGCCGCCCATAAGTTCCTACTCAGGGGTGGGCAAACTTTTTGACTCGAGGGCCACAATGGGCTCTTAAACTGGACCGGAGGGCCGGAACAAAAGCATGGATGGAGTGTTTGTGTGAACGAATATAAATTCAAAGTAAAGGAGCGGAGGGGAGAGCAAGAGAACCGGATAGAACAGCCGGATCCGGCCCGCGGGCCGTAGTGTGCCCACGGCTGGACCAGCTCCTTCTCTCGAGGATGCAAGCCGGCGATGCCTCCCCCCATGCCCCCTCCCCCATTGCGGAGCCACGCCCAGTGCAGGCCGGGAGCCCAGGTGTTGGGGTACGGGGGGGGGGGCGGGGAGGAGCCGCCTGGATGTTGATCTGGGGATTCTGGCCTGTGCTGCTCCCGTTCAGGGCGCGCTTCCCGCTGTGGGCTTTGTCACCTGTAAAGTAACTGTGGTCAGTCTGTGCCCGGGAAGGTGCAGGTGTGTGTATTTGTGCACGTGTGTGTGTGTGTGTGTGTGTGTGTGTGTGTGTGTGTGTGTAAGCTCCATCTTTGCTCACTCAAGGCAGCATCTTTGTTCCAGTCATGATTGTCAGGTTGAAATGTGCTGGGTCCCCTCGGACAGGGCCCCGGGGGCGGGGGGCGGGCACATGGTCGTGAGTGGCCGAGGGCTGTGCCGTCGGTGACGCTGGGCGGTGGGACATGCACGGGTGCGTCTCCTGAGCGGGACCGTGCGGGCCCCTGGGCCGCGGAATCCGTCGCTCGGCTCCAGGGTTCACCGCTTTGCCTTCTCTCCCCAGTTCCTGTGCTTGAAGAACATCCGCACCTTCCTCAAAGTCTGCCACGACAAGTTCGGGCTGAGGAACAGCGAGCTGTTTGACCCCTTCGACCTCTTCGATGTCCGAGACTTTGGGAAGGTGAGTGCCCTCCTCCTCCGTCTCAGTCCCCAGGTTGGTGGCCGAAGCCGGCTCGGCAGCGGGGCCCCCAGTAAACAGGCGGGGCCGGCCCCTGCAACGCCGCGGAGTGGGCTGTCCCGTCCCGTCCCGTCCCGTCCCGTCCCGTCCGGCAGGTGCAGGCGGGACTGTGTGCCAACAGGAGGGGCCAGATCGGGGGCTGGGACAGCAGGCCAGCCCGTCCTCAGGCCGTTCGGGGTGAGGCCAGGAGGTGGAGGGACCGCAGGGCGTCCCTCTTGACGGAACTGGGTGGAGCCCCCCGGCTCTGCCTGTCCAGCTGGGGGACCCCAGAGTTTACGTCCTGCCCGAGTCTTCGGTTCCAAGGAAGAGAAGGCTGGTGCCTGTCCCAGCGCCTCAGGAGCCGGCGGGGTGGTGCTGGGCTGGGCTGGCGCTCGGTGGGAGGGGCCCTCGCAGTGACCCTGAAACAGGTCCGGCAGGTGTGAGGCAAGGAGGGGGTGATCGCCTGAACCCCAAGGTCCCGGAGGCGATGCCCTGGGTCCATGCCTCGGGGAAGTCTCGCGGGCAGCTGTCCTCGGAGCCGGCTGACACGGGGCGGGGACCTGAGGCTGGGCCGTCCAAAGGCTGATGCCGGGCGTCCTGGTGAGCCCGGGTTCGGGGTGCCACGTGCCACCAGATAGCACCGCAGGGCCAAGGCCACCCCTTGTACACAGCTGGGTAGGACCACGACGACCTCTGGGTGGCCCGGGGCTGCGTGTGGGGCTGAGTGCAGACCTGGTGCCGCGCTGCCCATGGCCCCCGATGGCCCGCGTCCCCTGGAGCGCCTGCAGGATCCCCAGGCCGGCCTGCCCCCCACTGCTGGCACGGGCGGGCTCCGCGGACCGCGCTTCCCAGATGGCCTGCAGGGCGGCCCCACCTCTGATGGGAACTCTCGGGAGGTTATTGCCTGTTTATCTGAGGACCGGGGTCAGGGCGGGGCTGGGGGAGTGTCCGCGGTTTACGAGGGGCAGTTACAGATGCTGAGGTGTCCGTGTTTGAAGGGCGGAGAGGCGTCCCATTAGCATCAAGGCCAGGAGTTTCCCATGAGCCACCTGGGCCTGGCGGCACGCTTCCCTGCTCCTGAGCTTCTGCGGAGAGGACATTCAGGCCCTGCTCACCAGCCCGTCGCTTTGTGCAACCACCCAGGTCTCTGACTCAGCGGCGTCCGCTGGTGGCCTCCCCCGCGCCCCCCCCCCCTCCCGACTCCGGACCAGAGCCACGTGGGTTCCTGCCCCGTCAGGGCTCTCAGCCCCCACGGATCTGCTCTCTCCTTGAACCGCCGTGCCCCGGGCAGGGAGCAGCACATGGGAGGGTGCCGGTTCTCTCTGCTCCCTCCCCCCCCCCAGTTCAGGGCTCCTGGGGAGACCCTTGGCATAGGCCTCGGGGGTAGCAGGCAGGTGGCCCCTCAAGGGCGCAGCCAGACACCCGGTGAGCGGCCTGCATCGCCAGGGAAGCCACCGGCCATCCGCCTCCACGGTACCCGCGTTCATTCTGGGGGAGGGAGGGATGGGCCGGAGAGAGGGGCTTTCGGTCACTAGACCTGGAGTGAGTCCTGCGGAGCTGACCACCCTGCCAACAGCTGTCACTCGGCAGAGGGCGGGGGCACGGCAGAACCCGCCGCCAGCGGGACCTGACTGGACCCCCAGTCCCACCCTTGCTGAGGGACAGGAGTGTGACCCGCCTTCCCTGCAGGCCTGGGTTTCCTCCCTCCCTCTCGCCCTCCCTCCCTCCCTTCTCCCTCCCCCTCTCTCTCCCTCCCTCCTTCCCTTTTCCCTCCCCCTCTCCCTCCCTCCCTCCCTTCCTTCCCGAGGTCCCTGGTGGACGGCTGGGGCTTGTGGGCCGAGGGCACCTGTCTGTCTGCCTGGCCACCCGGATCTCATGGGAGGAGCGGGGAGGCACCTCGGTGGATCGGGGGTTTCGGCTGCCCCAGCCGCCTTTCCGGGCCTGGGGAGACTGGACATCCTGGGGGCCCCAAGGATCTCGCCTAGAGGTGTCCCCGCCAGGTCAGGGACCGTTCCAGGGAGGTCCCCGCTGCTGCCCTGCTCCAGGGGCCTGCCGGGTCCTGGGCTCACTCACGGTCGCCTCCGTTTCGGGCAGGACTGACCCGAGAGGAAGGCCCGCGGCTGATAAAGAGCAGCGCGCAGCCTCTGATGAACGGCTTCACCCGCCTGTTTGTTACTCAGTGAGCGTTTTGCTGGCTCAGAACTTCTGAAGCGGCGAACCGGCCCGGGCCAAGGCGGGGCGACTGACCGGCAGGCCGTGTAGTCGTTCAGCGAAGCGGCCACACGGCCCATTCACCCAGGTGCCCGTCTGTCGCTGACCTCCGTCCCCCCCCAGCTCCACCGGCAAGCGCTCAGTGTGGGCCCCTGCACTGTGTGCGGGCTCTGGGTGCCCCCAAGTCCCGGCCTGAAGGACGGGAGGGAGGGAGGGAGGGAGGGAGGGAACGATGGAGAGAGGGAGGGAGGGAACAGAGAAGGCAGGTCTCCCTCATGTCCCACAGCGACGGTGGAACAGGGGGCTGGTCGGGTCCTGCCGACGGCAGAGGTGGAGTCTCGTGTTCTGCTGTGCCCCTGCCCTCTGCCAGGCGGGCAGCTGTCGGCAGGGACAGGCCCGGTCAGCATGTGGCTCTGCCATCACCAGGTTGGGAAGCCAGGCAGGAGGCCAGTGTGGAGCCCTGCCTCCCGCAGACACCTCCCCCCCCCCACTGTCCCCCGGCTTCTTGGGGAAGCTGGTGCTTCTGGACGTGACAGTGGGCCAGCTGAGACGCCTTTAGGGGCTCAGGACAGAAGGATGCTGGGAGCGGGCGGGTCAGTACCAGGCTGCACTGGCTGGACCCTCGGCCCCCTCCCTCTCGGCGTCTGTCGAGGGCCTCGGAGGACGGCCGGCCGAGGGTCTCAGGTGGTGCGCTGTGCTTGGCTTGCCCTCGGGTGGTGGCCTGAGGCCAGTGCACCGAGCAGTGGGCGTGGCCATGGCTGTGGGTAGGGTGCGGCCTGACCCAGCCTCCCAGGTCCCACCGGTGTGGAGCTGCCACCCACTGGGCCGTTGATTTCCCCGAGCAGGCGCATCGATGGTTGCGTCCCGGGCTCGCTCTGGTCAGGGAGGGAGGGAGCGGGCAGCCTCGGGCATCGACCCGACCCCCGTCTGTGTCCGTGGCTCCTCTCCCTTCCTGTTTGCTCATCCGCTTGCCGGGTGCGGACACTTTGGCTCTAGAGGCCTCGCTGCTCCCGGCCGGTGCTCAGAGCTGCTGCCGCGGGCGCGGCCTCCAGGCTCCCCGCCCCAGGCTGGTGAAGTCTCTGAGCGCCCGCTGGGAAACCGTCCTCCTTCCATGTGCTCCTCGTCACTCGGGCACCGTCAGCCCACCCGCTCTCAGAAGGACCGACAACCAGGCACACGTATGCACACGAGCACCTGCAGA
Source organism: Plecotus auritus (assembly GCF_963455305.1). Lineage (NCBI taxonomy): Eukaryota > Metazoa > Chordata > Mammalia > Chiroptera > Vespertilionidae > Plecotus > Plecotus auritus. Next base: position 184,335,501 of record NC_137776.1, on the reverse strand, counting down.
CATGTACACAGTTCACATGTACACTGTACACACATGTACACACCAAACACATGCACATACCTGCACCCGTGTACATAGTCCACACACATGCACCCGCACACACAGCCAGCATGCACACACATAGATAGCACACACACCAGCACACACAACACACATACATATGGCTGCACACGTGTGCACACAGTCCACACACCTGCACACACGTGTACACAGTCCACACACACCTGCTCACACATGTACACAGCCAGCGCACACACCTGCACACACATACATAGTAAAACACACTGACGCACATGCCTGCACATATGTGCACACAGTCCGCACACACCTGCACACACGTGTACATACTCCGCACACACACATGTACCTGCATACGTGCACACTCGTGCACAGAGTCAGAGAAGCCATGAGCGCTGACCCGCCGTTTCCGTGTTCTCTCTGCGTCCCTCCCCGGGAGCCGTGGCCATCCGTCAGCAGGCCTTCCCAGTGGGCGATGGTGGGGGAGGCCCCTGGGTTTTGGTGGCCGGGCCCCTGCAGATCTGAGGAGCTGAGCGCCAGGCGCTGTGGGCCTCCCTCCCGGGCGGGATGCTCTCAGCGTGTGTGTGAGGCCAGGAGCCTCTGGGACTCTGTTTTGGTGCCTCGGTGCCCCTCGGTGGGCCCCAGGGAGGTGGTGATTCCCAGACCCGGTCAGGCCTCCGAGAGGGGCTGCTGGCCCAGGTGAGTCCCTGACCCCCGGTGAGCGATCACACCTGTCTTCTCCCTTCTCGCTTACGATTCATTCCTGGGGAGCAGGGACTCCGGTCCCGGGGTGCAGCCCTCACGCCTGGTGGAGAAGCCTGGGATGGAGGTGATGGGGCAGGCGGGGTGCATCCAGGCCCGGCTTCGGCCACTGGTCCTCACCGCACAGGGCCGGTCGCTGCTCACCTCGTCGGGCCTCAGTTTCCCCGTGTGTAAGCTGAAGGACTGGCTGGATGACCACTTGATGGCGGCCGTCAGGGGTGCCCCTCTCGTCCCCACGGGCTCCCATCTCCGTCATCTCTCTCCTCCACGTCCTTTACCCTGCCCATCCCACTCAGATGGCTGGGAGCTTGAATTTCCCCAACTCCACGTGGTGTGAGCATGCTTTTTTTTTTTTTTGCCTGTGTCCACAGTTAATTAAATTTTAATTGGCTAATTGCTTCTCCCCGGCTCCCCAAGAGATTAATTGTTTCTGTTGAAGCCTAGCAATTGGATGTTTGTTGCAAAAGAGACGGAAGGAGACTAGGAAGGTGAGAAGAAACAAATATCAAGAGATAGCGAGTGCATCGCCACAAGGTGTCCTTTCAGGCGCCCGGAGGCCCTCCAGGACCCGGGGTTTCCCGAGGCACGGGGCTCTGCGCCAGGCGGGTGCTGGGTGGGGGAGCCCCTCCGGATCTCAGGGTGCAGCGGAGACGTCGCGGGGGGAGGCCCTGCTGCGGGTCAGAAAGCCTTTCCCAGGCCCTCCGACCCCCCTCTCTGCCTGCAACTCAGGTTCAGGAGGTTGGGCTGGTGCCCTGGAATGTTTATCCTGGGTGATCCTCTTTGGACTTCCGTGGAAAAAACAATCATTATGATAAAGTGGAGATAACCCAATATTGATCATTTTAACCCTTGAAAAATGTGTACAGTTCAGTGTCATTCACTGTATGTATTCGGGGTTGCTCAGCCATCACCGCTGTCTAATTCTACACTTTTAAAAAAATATTTTTATTGATGTCAGAGAGGAAGGGAGAGGGAGATAGAAACATCCATGATGGGAGAGAATCATTGATCAGCTGCCTCCCGAACGCCGCCCCCCGCCCACTGGGGATCGAGCCCGCAACCCGGGGATGTGCCCTTGGCTGGAATCGAACCCGGGACCCTTCCGTCTGCAGGCCGATGCTCTATCCACTGAGCCACACCGGCCAGGGCTAGTCCCACACTTTTCATCACCCAGAGGAGAGCCGATTCACTGTGTGTGTGGACGGACCACGTTTTGTTCATCCGTCACCCGCTGGCGCACAGTGGGGCGGCTTCTACCCTGTGGCTGTTGGGAATGGCCCGGCTGTGGACATGCACATGCTGGGGAGGCTTGGTTGACTTTAAGAAATATATATGTTTTTACTGATTTTAGAGAGAGCGGAAGGGAGAGGGATAGAGAACTAGAAACATCCATGTGAGAGCAACATCATCGATGGGCTGCCCCCTGCACGCCCCCTCCTGGGGATGGAGCCTACAACCTGGGCATGTGCTCTGAGTGGGAATCGAACTGTGACCTGCTGGTTCATAGGTCGACGCTCAACCCCACCTGAGCTTAAAGCCGAGAGCGAGACACACAGCTTTCCACCTGGACATTCTGTGGTCTGAAGGAGACGCTGCTTGCTTGTTCATTCATTCATTCATTCATTTATTCATTCATTCCACAGACACTGTGAGGTGCCCTGGGGGCAGGGGACAGAGTGGTGAGCAGACAGACCCCAGCCCCTGCTCTCGAGTGGGGAAGGGGAGTGGGGCAGCTCTCCCCCGTGTCAGCCTGGGGGCTGGGGGCTGAGGTCTTGGGGAGCCCGCCGAATCTGCACCCCGGCTGTGGCCCTCACGGACCCTCTTAAATACCCTCCCCTCTCCTCTCAGGACGTTCCGTTTTCAGAGATTGTGCGTATGAAACCAACGACATTCGCTAGGTAATTAGTTTTCCATCTTTAATTAATCAAGGCCTCACGATGAGTTACGTCTCCAATTAGCATTTCCTCTCCACACCTGACGGTGGCTCGCCCGCACAGGCGGCTCACTGGCCGGGAGGGCCGGCGGGGAGCTGAGCTGGGCGTGTCCAGGGCACTTGGCGACCTCTGGGATGACCTTCACCCCGGGGCGATGGCCTTCACCCCGGGACGATGGCCTGCGAGGACCCCAGTTCGGGTACTTGGCACTGTGGTCACCGACAGGCGGCACGGTGGGCGGGTGGCACCTGTTACTGTGGGAGGCGGCAGAGGGTGCCAGGCAGCACCCCAATCCCGAGCCAGCCCAGGGCTTCTCTGTGCTGTGGGGCTGGGGGGAGGGTCAGCCAGCCGCTGGGGCGCCCAGAGGGCGGGCATCTGGGGGGGATGACCCCCCGCCCCCATTCACTGCTGTGTGTGAGGTCTCCACGGAGCTGCAGCCTGGGGCCCAGGCTCCCCGGCTGGGTGAGCAGGCAGAGGGGACACTGGGCATCTCCGCCCCCCCCCCCCCTGGGCTCTCCTCTCCCGGGCTGACCCTGCGGCCTCCTCCGTGAAGCCGCTCCGGTGGCCCAGGCCTACAGGTTCGGGAACGGCGGGCCTTGGCCGTCGTCCAGCTGGGGGGTGGGCACGGAGGCCTGAGGGGGACACGGAGGCCTGGCGAGGACTGGGCCTGCTCTGTGGCTTCGATCCTGGACCCTGAGGCCAGGCCCTGGGTGAGGGGCAGGCCGAGCATGGCCCGGGGCTGACCAGCCTGAGGCTCTGGGCTCAGCCCCCGACAGCAGCCCTTCCCTGTCTGCGCGCCGGCGTTCACATCGGAGGTCGCCGGGTGGAGGTGGTGAGGCCTGGCCCCGCGGGTGTGGGTAGTGGGTGGGTACCCAGCACCAGGCCCAGGCGGAGCGCCCAGGGGCCAGCAGTGCCCAGCCGAGCAGAGCGAGTCCCGCCCCGGGGCTGGGCCGGCAGACAGCTCTCAGGGCCGCGACGAGGGACAGGACGCAGGGAGAGGGTGGCCGGCAGACAGCTCTCAGGGCCACGACGAGGGACAGAGGACGCAGGGAGAGGGTGGCCGGCAGACAGCTCTCCGGGCCGCGACGAGGGACAGAGGACGCAGGGAGAGGGTGGCCGGCAGACAGCTCTCCGGGCCGCGACGAGGGACAGGACGCAGGGAGAGGGTGGCCTGCAGACAGCTCTCAGGGCCACGACGAGGGACAGAGGACGCAGGGAGAGGGTGGCCAGGCAGACAGCTCTCAGGGCCACGACGAGGGACAGGACGCAGGAAGAGGGTGGCCGGCAGACAGCTCTCAGGGCCACGACGAGGGACAGAGGACGCAGGGAGAGGGTGGCCAGGCAGACAGCTCTCAGGGCCGTGACGAGGGACAGAGGACGCAGGGAGAGGGTGGCCGGCAGACAGCTCTCAGGGCCACGGCGAGGGACAGAGGACTCAGGGAGAGGGTGGCCAGGCCCTTTCGGCTCCGCCCACGGACGCCAAGAGCAGGCTGGCCTCCTGGCCGCATCCATCTGTCCCGGCTTCAGTGCCGTTTCTGGCTTGCGTGCATTCCTCGTTGATCTGAGACTGACATATTTAGCTGGTGGCAGGAATGGCTCAGAGCCCCTTCCCCCTCCTGAGACGGGAGAAAGTTCCGGGAAAGTCCGGTGTCTGGTGCCTTCCCGCCCCGAGGGCAGCTTTGACCAGGAAGTCGGCCGGCCGTGGGACAGCGGGGCCCTGGGCCGGGGGTCTGGGTGCTGGGTTCCAGGAGCCCCCTGGCCAGGCCTGTGCGGTGTCAGGGCGGGTCCCGGGAGGTGGCTCTGTGGGTGCCGCCCGAATCGCCGAGTCCTGGAGCCCTGGGCTCCGATCTCCGAGCCCCGCTGGGTCCTCCCTCTTTGCCGCCAGGCGCCATGCCCGTTAGCACCAGCTTCTCGGGCGGGGCTGGGGGCCCCGGGGAGGCGTGGCCACGCGCACGGGGTGGCTTTCCCTTCGGCGGGCGGTGGGGCGTATCAGAAGGGGAGGCCGCGGCAGGAGGGAGGCCTGAGGGGTGGACAGTCCAGTCTACCCCTGGGAGCGTGGCCAGGTCAGGGCGAGGGCAAAGGTAAGACGGAGGGGCTGGCAGTGCCTGGCAGTGTGGCTGTTGACCGGTGGCCGCGGGTGCCAGCGGCCGAGGACGGGGGTGGGGGGGTTGGGGGAGAGGGTTTGGTTCCGCCTCTGTGCTTATTGAACGCGTGACCTTGGTGCGGCTCCACGCCCTCCACGCCCTCAATGTCTTATCTGCATCACGGGCATTGGAATCACATCAATGACGTCAGCCTCGCGGAGCTGGGAGGGGCGGCCCGTCCCCATTCCGACCTCAGGTGCCCGGAGCAGGGCGCCCTCTAGGGGCTGGCCTCTGGCCTGGATGCCTGGGCGCTTCCCGGTCATGTTGGGTCCGGGTGGCCACTGGGCGTGCGTCAGATGGCCACAGGGAAGCACTTGGAGACGCAGCAATGAGACGCTGACAGCAGAGACTTTCTGCCCCGCTGGGACCATGCTCCTCTCCGGGTATTTTTTCTGTTGATTTTTAGGGAGGGTGGAAGAGAGAGGGAAAGAGAGAGAAACATCGACGTGAAAGAAACACATCGATGGGTTGCCTCCTGCACGTACCCCGACCAGGGCCCGGGGCCGGGGAGGAGCCTGCAACCAAGGTACATGCCCCTTGACCGGATTCGAACCCGGGACCCTCTGGTCTGCAGGCCGACGCTATATCCACGGAGCCACACCGGCCAGGGCTCCCCTCCATTTAAACAGTCCCTCGCTGAGCTGGAGGCACCCTATTAATTTAACCGCCATGTCCTCCAAGCGGAAAGGGAGAGCTGTCCTAATACCGTGGGCATGTCATCGGGGAGAGCAAATTAAACTGTCCTCGATGGTGTAGAATCTCAATCGCTCTGGGGAATGGAGTCGGTGAAGCAGGGAAATGAGAAATTGCAGACGTCCTTGGGCGGGAGGTCGGGGAAGGAAGGGGGTCTGGGAGCTCGTGGGGGCCAGGCGATGGGGCTAGGGACGGGGTCTCGGCGGCCGAGGGCGGGCAGCCGGCGGGACCCGGCATCTCCCAGCGTTCCGCCAGTTCTCTCGCCGCCTGGTCTCTGCCAGCAGGCTTCCGGCCGCCCCAGACCGAGTGCTGTGTCCCCGACAGTTCACGCGCTGAAGCCTTGGCCTCCGTGTGAGGGGTCAGAGGTGAGGCCTTTGCGGCCGGGTTCCGTCATGAGGCGGGAGCGTCGTGGATGCGATCGGTGACTTTATTTTATTCAATTTTAATTTTTTTATTTATTGGAGAGGAAGGGAGAGAGAGAGAGAGAGAGAGAGAGAGAGAAACAGCAGGGATGACAGAGAATCATTGCTCACCTGCCTCTTTGATGCCCCACTCTGGGGATCGAGCCCACACCCCGGGCATGTGCCCTGACCAGGAATCGAACCGTGACCTCATGGCTCATCGGTCAACGCTCAGCCGCAGAGCCCCGCCGGCCGGGCCCTGCTCTTTAATTCCTGTGAGCAGTGGCTTTGCACCTGCCTGGAGGCTCGGGCTGCTGCGGGAGGCCTCAGGATGGACGGGACCCCGGGCCCCCCGGAGGTGGAGGGACCGGCTCCCCTCGCACAGCCGGTGCCGTTGGTTGGAGAGCCGGGCCTTCAGCACCAGGCTCTCCCTTCCGGCCCCACCCGGCGCCCCTGTCTGCACGCAGGAGGCGCCCAGCCAATGCTTTCGGGCTGTGGACAGCGCTGTGGCTGCTCTGGGAAGTCCAGCCGTGGTCAGAGACGGGGCTCCCGATGCCTGCCATGGGGTTCCCCTCCTGAGAGGGAGACAGACAGACAGACAGACAGACATCGATGGAGAGAGGCGCAGAATGGGTTGCCTCCCGCACGCACCCGGACCTGGGCCCGGGATTTATTTTTATTTTTATTTTTTTTAAAAAATTTTTTTAATCCTCATCTGAGGATATTTTTTTAAAATATATTTTATTGATATTTTACAGAGAGGAAGGGAGAGGGATAGAGAGTTAGAAACATCGATGAGAGAGAAACATCGATCAGCTGCCTCCTGCACACCTCCCACTGGGGATGTGCCCGCAACCAAGGTACATGCCCATGACTGGAATCGAACCCGGGACCCTTCAGTCCGCAGGCCGACGCTCCATCCACTGAGCCAAACCGGTTTTGGCTGGGCCTGGGATTTAACCTGCAGCCCAGGTACGTGCGGCCAGGGCTCAACCTAAACGCTTAACAAAACACTCCAGTGTATGCTCTTGATGCTGTTTTTTTTAAAAGAGAATAACGCAAAGCCAGAATGGAAGAAAACTCCACATTTGAGACATAGGCACTCACCCCCCCATCCCGTACTCCAGTGAACGAATCCCGGGGAAAAACTTGAATCAGGAATAGGTAATGATGAAAGGATTCTCCCGCCCCCTCCCTTCCTCCTCTCTCTCCGCCCCTCCTTCTCCCTCTCCCTCGGGCCACGAGGCTCCCCCTCCCCGACTGCTCCCCCTCAAAGGGCCGCCCTCCCTGTGACACGCCGCCCACTCCCAGCTCGGCGCCTCTGCGGCTCCGCTGACAGCTCTGAGCGGCCGGTGGGCACGGTGGGCACGTTCTGGCGGGTCCCGGGCGCGCCCTGCCACCTCGCCTCTCTTTCTTTCTCCCGGGAGACTTCCCGATGCATCCCTGTCCGTCAGCATTCAGCCCCAGTGATGGGCTCGGCCGGCAATTCATCTTGTCCTTTCTTCCCGCTTATCTGAGCGGACCAAGCCTGGCGCCCTGCCTCCTGCCTCCCCCACGGAGCAGGTGTCCACCGGGGAGGAGCGGAGAGGCGTCTGGGAAAGACCCCTTTCCTCCCTCCTCCCTCCTCCCGTGGGCCGGCCTGGCCTGTGCCCACCTCCTGCCAGGCTCGGGGAAGGGAAGCCGTGGGCGTGCCTCTGTGTGGCGTGCCTGCCAACGGCCTGGGGGGCGCAGGGTTCGGGGTGGACCCCGACAGGCAGTGCGCTCCTCCGCAGGCCGGTCCCGGGGCCGGGGCCTCCTGGCTGCGGTGGGTTTCGTCCTCACGGCGGCTGGAGCAGGAGGCACGAGGGGGCACCGGGCTGACGTTCAGTGAGGGCACTTCCTCCGTGCAGCTCTCCGAGGCGGTGGCACAGGACATGCCCGGAGGGGAGGCGCGCCCCTTCCCACGCCCGCCCTCCTCCGCGCTCACCGCGCAGCCACCCGTGGGCTGTGTCCCCACCCTCGGCCGAGTCAAGAACAAGACGTGGCTGGGAGGAGGGGGCGCGGAGGTGCTGCTGGTCTCGGCGGTCTGTCTGCCTTCCCGTTGGGCAGGAGAGGAAGCGGAGGAGGAGGAGCTGGGTCTTGAAGCCCATGGTGGGCTCCGGGCTCAAACCCAGGCAGGTGAGGGGCTCTGAGGCAGGGGCTTTGAAGAGGCGCCCACGCCCCACCCCGTCCCGGGGAGGGCAGACGCGGAAGGGAGCCGGCCCAGCCCCCCGTGCCAGCCCGCCTCCCCCGGGAGACGGAGACGCTTGGTCGGAGTCCATAACCGCTTTCACGGGCGTTCCCCGCCGGGAGGGGCGGCAGGTTGGTGGCACAGCCGAAGCGGCCGCCGCCGGGATGCGGGCCAGCGCTGCCGTTTGTGACGGCGAGCCCTTTTCTTTCTGTTTCCGTTTTGTCTTTCAGGGACGGAGAGACAGAGAGACAAACACATCGACGTGACAGACGCATTGATTGGTTGCCTCCCACACACACACCTCGACCGGGGCAGGGATTGACGTAGGTGACCTTGATCGGAATCGAACCCCCGTCCCTTCAGTCCCAGGGCTGACACTCTAACCTCTGAGTTCATTCTGTGACCCCAATGCTCGTCCCCGGTCCCCACAGGCCCCTCGCTCCTCATGCCCCTCCCCCCGGGGAGGCGTGTGAGCGCTCGACTTGGGGTCCGAGCGGAGTTCCTTGGCCAGCCCTGCTGGGCCGCAGTGACCTGGCCTCCGTCACCTACCAGGGCTGGGCCCCCCACACACGTGTCCTCGGGGCTGTGGAGGCGGCCGAGTCCATGCGGGCAGGTGGCGTGCTCCTGCCGCCTGCCGCGGGCTCCCGCCACGCGTGTGGGTGTGTGTCCGAGGACCCAGGGCTGGAAACCTCCCCAAACCCACTGCAGCTGCCGCCTCCCGTCTTCCTGGGCCACGTGTCCAAAGCTTGGAGTTTTCTTTTCTTCCTTTTTCTTTAAAAAAAAAAAAATTGTTGTACTGATTTCAGAGAGGAAGGGAGTGGGATAGAAACATCCATGACTGGAGATAAACATCGGTTGGCTGCCTCCTGCACGCCTCCACCCCCCCCCCCGCCCCCCCAATTGGGAACCGAGCCACAACCCGGGCATGTGCCCTGACTGGGAATCGAACCGTGACCTCCTGGTTCATACATCGACGCTCAACCACGGAGCCACGCTGGCTGGGCCGGCACCCATTTCTGAGGGCCCCTGGGTGCCCGGCTCTGGGCACGACGGGGGGCTCCAGGGGGGAGGCAGACGTGGCTGTGCCCTCAGAGAGCCCGGAGTTTGCATCCTGCAGGCCTGGGAGTACCAGCCCCGCTGGGATTTGCTCTGTGTGGGGGCCCGTCCCCTGCCTCCCCTGGCCCAGCCTGCGTCCTGGGCCTGTCCCCCTCTGTCCCCGAGGCAGCCTCCCTCTGCGCTGGCGTCTCCCTCGGGCTCGGAGACCCGGGACCGCGTCCTCGCAGGCAGACCCTCAGCAGCCCTGTGCCCGGCCCGGCCGCGGCCGGCGGCGACCCTCTAAGTCTGGCGTAGGGGACCCGGGGCCCCTCACTGGTTGCCTGACCTTGGGCGAGTGGCTTCATTGAGCGTGTTTCTAGACGGCGGTGTGAGGATCCCAAGAGCGTGTCCGCTTTCCCTCCACTCGGCCGCCTGCCGGGTTTCTCGGCTTGTGAGCCGGGACGGCCGTGAATCCAAGCTGCGCGGCCCCGAGACGCACCCCGAGACGCAGCCTCTCCCCGTGGCCACCTGGGATGGGCCAGGCTGGCGCCCCCTCGGATGCTCTCGCCCCTGCAGGGGCCCTGCGGCTGGCTCCCGCGTGGTGCCCGCAGGGACACACTCCGGCCTCACGTCCTGTAAATGCTCAGGTGTGTCTCCTTGTGAATGACTCGCCGACTCACCAGGGCCGGCGTCCTCTCACCGGGAGAGAGGTCTCTCTGGTTTGTGCTGAGGAAAAGCATCACGTCGTGGGTGTGATTAATCTGGCCGCTGGCGGCCTCGGGGCCTGGAAGTGCGGTGCCAGCGCCTGAAGCAGCTGACGGGCGATGCCCTTGGAGCCGATCAGCTCTGACCGGGATGCTGACCGGCTCTGACCCTGGGAGGGACGTCGTGGCCTCCTGTCGCCGCAGCAAGCCTGGGGCTCGAGATGTGAGGCCCCAGATGCCTGCCTTGGTCTCCCGGATGGACGGACGGATGGATGCACGGATGGATGCAATGGTTCCTATGGGAACCGCTCTGGGCGACTCAGCCGGTCGCATCGGGCCCACCCCGGCCGTTAGGAAGCGGGCGAGCGCCTCCCCGCCTGTGTACAAAGGGCCGATGGCCTGGATGTGAGGGCGATCTGGCTTCGACATCTGTCACCCCATTGATCGCCAGGGTTGATTCGGCTGACCTGGCTGGCTAGGCGGGTGTCCCCCTCCTCCCTCACCGATCCGCGTGCGTCGCTCCGGAAGCTGCGCGCTCGGTGGAAGAGGGTGACCTTCCCCCAGAGGAGAGGACCGGTCTTCGGTCAAGGGTGTGATAGAGCTGCGCGCCCCTGCTCGAACCCCCAAACCAGCTCTCATAGGGCCGATGGCGGGCGCCCTTGTGGGTGTGCACTCAGAGCGGCTTAGGGTTATTTTGGGGAAACGCCCATCACATCACTCACCTCCTAACCCTTTGCCGTGCCCAGCTCTGTGGCACCGAACACGCCACCGTGTCCTGCAGCCACCCCGTCGGTCCAGGCAAAACCAGAGGCGGGGGAGTTACAGCGGGGAAAGCAGACCGTGTGGGGCTCTTGAACTGGTGGGTGGCTTGACGAACACGCCCTGGAGTAATCACCACGGGCAGGGGGCCGGGGCCCAGGAGCAGTCGCCTCCCCTCCAGCCTCCATCCCCCCATCTTTCAGCCGGGGCTCATCCCACCTCCCCCAGCCCGTGGGGACACATGGGAGAGCGGGGAGGGCTGGCAGGCCGCGCCGAGCACTCACGGGGCCCTGGTCGTGTGCTTGCTGCCGAGTGCCGTCACGCTCCTGCCGTTGGGAGTCCGGGGGCCCCAGGGGGTCCCTGTTGGTCTTGAGACGGGTGCGTGGACTCTCATGGCCCCTCCTGGGAGTTGTGGGCCGGGAGGGGTCCGGCAGGACAGGGGCTGCTGTTTTTGGACCCAGATCCTTCCCGGAGCCCAGCTGCCTGCGTCTCTGAAAACCTGGCTCCTCCTGGCGCCCCCTCCTTGGGAACGGTGGGCGGTGGGCTCCCAGCAGCTGAGGCTGCTTTGTGCCCCATTCCGAGGGGCCCGTGGGGCCTCGCTGTCCCCCTACCACATCCCCGCGGCATCATGTGCACTTCCACACAGCTCGTTTCTGCAGGGAGTCCCTCAGGGCTCCGCGGTGCGTGTGTGTGTGTGTGTGTGTGTGTGTGTGTGCGGGCGCGTGTGTGTGAGTGTGCGTGTGTGTGTGAGTGTGCGCGCGCGTGAGTGTGTGTGCGTGCTTGTGCGCGCGCGAGTGTGTGCATGTGTGTGTGCGCGTGTGTGCGTGTGTGCATGTGAGTGTGTGTGCGAGTGTGTGCGTGTGCGCGTGTGTGTGTGTGAGTGCGCGCGCGCGAGTGTGTGTGCATGTGTGTGCGTGTGTGAGTGTGTGTGTGCGCGCGCGTGAGTGTGTGTGTGAGTGTGTGTGTGCGTGCGAGTGTGTGTGCGCGCGCGCGAGTGTGTGCGTGCGTGTGTGTGCATGTGCGTGTGTGTGTGAGTGTGTGTGCGCGCGCGAGTGTGTGCGTGCGTGTGTGCGCGAGTGTGTGCATGTGTGTGCGTGCGAGTGTGTGCGTGCGTGTGTGCGCATGTGTGTGTGTGCGTGCAAGTGTGTGTGTGCGCGCGAGAGTGTGCGCGCGAGTGTGTGCATGTGTGTGCGCGTGTGTGTGCGAGCGAGTGTGTGTGCGTGCATGTGTGTGTGCGCACGTGTGTGCGCGTGTGTGTGCGAGTGTGTGCGTGCGAGTGTGTGTGCGTGCATGTGTGTGTGCGCACGTGTGTGTGTGTGTGTGTGTGTGTGTGAGTGTGTGTGTGTGTGTGTGTGTGTGAAGGTCACTTCCCACAGAACAGGCCTGGCAGATGGCCCGCCCTGCCCCCACCCCCACCCCACAGGGGGCACCGCTTGTGCTGGGACCTGCTGTCCTGGGGTCGGGCAGGTGGCCGGCTCTGTCCTCTGAGGGGGCCTGAGCCCAGGGAACCCTCTAAGGATAACACCCCCACCAGGAGACCCCCCTCTGCAGAGGAGAGAGGCGGCCTGGAGTCCTCGGGGTCTGCCTCGGTCCCACCCGGAGCCCCGGGGTCCCCCGGCTGCAGTCGGTGCTCGGCGTGGCCTGGGCAGGGAAGGCTCCCTCTGGGCCTGAACCAGCTCGGCGGCTTGGGCACTGAGCACACCCGAGCGCCCTGCCCCGGGACAGGTGGTTTTCCGGGGCGCAGCTTTCCGGGGAGCCTGGCAGGCAAGCGGCTGTTGTGCCGGCTGAAGCCCCGCTCTCCCGTGACCAGAGCTTGGCCTCTGTTGGTGGAACCGCCGGGGCGGTTGCTGGGCGGGTGTTCCAGTAGAGAACGCAGTTCCTGGTGGGGGGCCTGTCAGTGAGCGGCCCGGGCTCAGGGCCTGTCTGGTTCCCTGGTCTCCAGGAGGAGGGTGGTGTTGCGCCCACCAGACCCTGACACGGGCCTGGGCGCCTGGGGGGGAGATGGTGCCCCTCAGGTCGGGGGCTGCCCCTCGTCCAGGCGCGGCCGGAGCTGGTGTGCATCCCGGGCCAGCTGCCCTCGCTGGGTGGCCACGGCCGGTTCCGCAGCCCCTCTGAGTCGGCCTCAGCCTGCTGCGTGGTTACTGGGGTCCTCTTCCTGGCGGGGAGGCTGGGGGATGAGCAGGGACCCCATCATACGCTGGTCTCAAGGTCCCTGCTTCTGCCGAGCCTGGCGCTGGGCACGGGCAGTGTGTGGACTGCGGCTTGCGACGGGTGGTGGCCTGGCAGCGGCTGAGCGCCACCTGCGGGCAGTTCCAGGCCTGGTCAAGCTCCCGGCGCTCGCTCGCCGGCTCATCACGGCACGTGCGCACGCGGGTGGGCCGGGGGCGCCGTGCCTACCCCGGTCTGAGGCCCAGCCTGGGCAGGGGAGCCATAGGGCAGCCGGAAAGCAGGGTGCAAGACCGCAGGTTAGCACAGCGACCCACCCGGGAGGTGCCGCCCTGCCCTGGCTCAGCGTTGTCGCTTGTCTGTGGGGTGGCGGCTGTGCCATTCTAATCGCTGAGCACTTCGGGGCCTGTCTGCTCTGGGGGGCAGGCATCCCCCCGGCCCGGTGTCTGTGGCGGTCAGCAGCCTGTGGCTGCACAGCCAAGGACCACACACCCCAAGTTCCTTCTCGCCCAGTTCTGTGTCCCAGGGCCCTGCTCCCCCCAGAGGCCCCAGGGAGGGTCCCCGCCTTCCAGCTCCTGGGGCCCCCGTGCTCCCGACGGGTGGCTGCCTCGCTCCGTCTCTGCCTCCACTGTCACTTGCCTTCGCCTCTCGGTGTCTCTGTCTCTTACAGGGACACCAGGCACAGGGGGTGAAGGCCCCACCCTGATCCTGACCTCGTCATAGCGAATCGCACGTGCAGTGGCCCTTTGCCCCAATTCCACCTGGGAGGTTTTGCGAGGGACATGGATTTGGGGGGCCCTCGAACTCAGTACAGACTGCAGTTGGCCATGACAGCTTATTCCGGGGACCTGTCCGTCGTGCCAGGCGCTGGCGGGGCCCCCTTTGGGGACTGTGTCGATGGCTCCTGGCTCCGGGCAGGTGCCCACGGCGGCCTCGCCCTGCGTTCTTCCTCCTCCCGCGCCTCCCTCGCGGTCTCTCAGCTCCGTGACCCCCGAGTGGGCCGGCCTTCCCCAGGGGGACCCAGAGGCCTGTTTTCTCGGAAGCGGCCTGCGCTGTCCCACCTGTTTCCATACACGCTGTGCGCGGAGGGACCTCGCCTTGACCTCTGCCTCTGCTGGCACCGCCCGTTGGCCACGTGGGTGGGCATGTGGGCGGGCATGTGGGCGCAGGGGCCCGAGCTGAGGCAGCCTAGGAAGCGAGGGCCCGTTCTCCGCTGTGGTCCGTGCGAGCAGCCCGCAGTCCGGGGCCAAGGCGCCCACCCCGTCCCGCGAGAAGGCTGCTGCCTGCTGCACACTCCCGTCACCCCCCAGGCCTCAGGTCCAGGCACCTCCTCCAGGAGGCCTTCCCTGATCTCCCCACCCCCTCAGTGAGGCCCTGCTGGGGCTCCCACCCCCCTGGCTGGCCTGTCCTCTGCCCCACAGCACGGAGCCCAGAGGGTCCTGTGAGATCCAGAGGCCTGTGGTGGCTCTGTCCCGAGCACTGGGGTTGCTGCGTCGTAGCTGCTCCCGAATGCTGTTGCACACACACGAGGAGCGAGGACCCCTCGGCAGGCGGCTGTGGTCCCCACGTCACAGACAAGGGCCCGGGACCCCTGGAGCTCAGGGCATCGCTGGGATGGTGGGACCGTGGGCAGCGGAGGCCAGCCCGTGTGGGACATCGAGGCTGGCACCCGCCCCTCCTGGGGCTGTACCTCGGGCCGGAAGCTGGGACAGGCACCTGCCTGGCTGGGATAGTGCGAGACCTTGGACAGGGTCCCCCACCCCCGCTCCCTCCTGCAGAGAGTCCAAGGCTGAGTTCACCCGCCTCCATGGTCCCTGTGGGTCTTGGGCGGTGCCCCCCTCTGGGGAGAGGGTCTCTCTCGTACCCAGAGTGCGACGCAGGCAGGAGGCCGGCAGGACCTCCGCGCCAGGGCCAGCGCTGTCCTTGCCCCCGCGCCGCCCCCCAGGCCCTGCTGACCTGTTTGGAAACCTGCCGGCCGGATGGAGACGCCTGGCGTGGGCAGTGGGCAGTGGGCAGTGGGCAGTGGCTGCTGCTAAGGGCGGTCTCCCGGGCGTGGCTTCCTGGGCATTTTCCCCAGGCCGGTGTGGGTGGGGCTGGCAGGGATGGGCGCTGCAAGGCTGCTGGTCAGCTGTAACAGAAGGACCTTAGACCGGGGCCTGAACACAGGGTTCTCTCTCACCTCCGGAGGCCGGGACTCCGAGGGGCCCAAATGGTGGGGTCCGGCGGGGCCTCTCTTGCTTTGCAGTGGCTGCCTTCTCGCCTGGGGGGGGGGGACTCACCTTCCGGGTCTCCTTGTGAAGACACTGGTTCTATTCACAGGACACAGGAGCACACAGCCACGCTCGCCCTCACCTGCTGGCCCTGTGCAGGGGGGCCCGCCCGCCTCTGCCACGAGACAGGCTGGGGAGAAGACACGGGGGGGGGGGGCAGGGTGCCACACGCCCCCGAGGCTCCGGGTGCTCCAGCCTCAGCCAGCTCCCCGCGGGCCAGGGTCAAGGAGCTGATCTAGCGGGAGATTCCGCCCTCGTGCGCCTGGGCCAGGGGTGGGCAAACTTTTTGACTCGAGGGCCACAATGGGTTCTTAAACTGGACCGGAGGGCCGGAACAAAAGCATGGATGGAGTGTTTGTGTGAACTAATATAAATTCAAAGTAAAGGAGCGGAGGGGAGACCAAGAGAACCGGATAGAACAGCCGGATCCGGCCCGCGGGCCGTCGTTTGCCCACGGCTGGCCTGTGCTGTGCTGGCGCGTAAAAGCCAGGCTCCTAAGCCATCGTGTCCGAGACAGGGGTGCCGCCTGAAAAGCTGCTGCCGCGAGCTGCGAGATACGGTTTCTGTTCCCCTTCCCGTTAAAGTGGCCGCTCGTCAGGGAGGGCGAAGAAGCAGCTCTGAAACCCATCGTCTCTCCAGGCAGCGGCTGCTGTCCCTCTCTCCTATTAGCAAGCGGGTTTGACGGAGAGTGGCGGCTGGGAGCCCGGAGCGGATGTGCCAGAAATGCCGTGCGAGGGGGTTCCGGGGAGAAACCTTAGCCAGGAGGCTGAACTCTTCTTCTGGCCGCTTCCCCTTTAAGGGCACTTGGCACTAATCAGACCATCCAGGTTCTCAGCCCGCCCTGCTGCTGCGGGCAGGCGACCACTCTGACCCTCGGTGTCTTTGTCTGACTATCGTGGGTGGTTGATGGTTCGGTGAGGCATCGGGGTGACTTCTGAGCCCAGTGCCCAGGCTCACGGTCAGAGTTCAGGCTGGAGGTCAGGGCTCAGGCTGGAGGTCAGGGCTCAGGCTCAAGGTCAGAGTTCAGGCTGGAGGTCAGGGCTCAGGCTCAAGGTCAGAGTTCAGGCTGGAGGTCAGGGCTCAGGCTCAAGGTCAGAGTTCAGGCTTGGAGGTCAGGGCTCAGGCTCAAGGTCAGAGTTCAGGCTGGAGGTCAGGGCTCAGGCTCAAGGTCAGAGTTCAGGCTGGAGGTCAGGGCTCAGGCTCAAGGTCAGAGTTCAGGCTTGGAGGTCAGGGCTCAGGCTCAAGGTCAGAGTTCAGGCTGGAGGTCAGGGCTCAGGCTCAAGGTCAGAGTTCAGGCTGGAGGTCAGGGCTCAGGCTCAAGGTCAGAGTTCAGGCTGGAGGTCAGGGCTCAGGCTCAAGGTCAGAGTTCAGGCTGGAGGTCAGGGCTCAGGCTCACGGTCAGAGTTCAGGCTGGAGGTCAGGGCTCAGGCTGAAGGTCCCTTCAGCTCAGTTCACTCCAGGAGGTTCCTGGTGGGCCTGGTGCTCGGAGCGCTGCTCTGGGCTCTGACTCGGCGGGATTGCCGGTTTGGCCAGGAAATGGTTGCGTGCCCAGGGCTGCGGGTCCCCAGCATCTGGGGGCTGGGCCTTGGCTGTCCTCTGGCAGATTGCCGCCACCCCGGCACCGATTCTAGGCACCCCGAGGACGAGGACAGGAGGGGCAAACAGAATCCATCCCCAAACAGAATCCATCCCGTTTCTGGCAACTTTTCACGTCCCTGGGAGGCTCTTCACGCCTCAGTGACTCCCACGGTGCCGAGAAAGGGCCGGGCCAGATGGGCGGGCTCAGTTTCTTCACCTGGGAAATGGGCGGATGGTCCCCACTCCACAGGGGTGTGCTGGGGCCGGACCACACGGGCTGAGTCAGGAACCAGTGTGCCGGCCAGAGGCGGGCTGGGCCGGGGCGGCTGGGCCCACTGGGGAGCCAGCTGTGTGGACCCTGCTTTCTGGCCCCTGGTTCAGTGGCCACTACAGGGAGAGGGGAGGTTTCCGGTGGGCCTAGGGCTCTGCCCGCCCCGTGCTGTCTGCACGGCCCATTTCGCATGCCAGGCCTGGGCACCAGGGGGCTGCTTTGGGGATTCTTGTACCTTCTGGGGCTGTGACTCCCCGCGGGGCAGCAGACCTGTGTCTGGTTAGAGGCTTGGACTGGATCATAGCGGGGGAGATGAGCTGCTGCTTGCATTTAACACCTTTATCCCACCGACCTTTTCTTTTTTTAAAGAAAATATATTTTATTGATATTTTACAGAGAGGAAGGGAGAGGGATAGAGAGCTAGAAACATCGATGAGAGAGAAACATCCATCAGCTGCCTCCTGCACACCTCCCACTGGGGATGTGCCCGCAACCAAGGCACATGCCCCTGACCGGAATCGAACCCGGGACCCTTCAGTCCGCAGGCCAACGCTCTATCCACTGAGCCAAACCGGTTTCGGCTGAGTGACATGTTTTAATGCCCGAGACTTCGGGGAGAGGCCCCCCCTGGGGGGGTGGACACCCGCAGACAGTTCCCCTCCTAGCACATCCCCTACGTGCGGTGTGTTCGCGGCAGAAACACGGGGAGGAAAGGGCGCCGTTCTGCCCACGCTGACATGGCACCCCACCTGCCGGAGCTCTGAACGAGCTCATGTTTTTAAAAACCAGGCCCTCTCTCCCCTACGTGTTTTACAACCTGTTTTTTCCTGATGGTGTTTATGAATGTGTTGTAGCAATACATTCCCTCCTACGACGACACCAGCTCAGGATCCCGCTGTGTGGGCGCGCCTTCCTCTTTATTTCTCTGTGTTTCTCCGCCAGGCGGCTGCCAGATTTTCGCCTGTTTGTAAATGGCTGCAGTGAACGCGTCCGGAACTAAATTGTCACGCGGCCGTTGTCTTTGACGCCTTCCTAAGGCTCCGCCTGCAGAGCGCCCCCAGCCCGATCCGGCAGGGTCCCTCCAGCGGGCACCCCCTGGAGCCTTCCTTGGTGCCGGACCCTCTGAGCGGTGCTGAGCAATGAGGCCTCTGGAATGTTCTCACGGCACCTTCACCTCCACGCGGGTTGGCAGCCGGTGTGCAGGCCCGCACAGCCCCTGGGCCCAGAGCTGGCCCTGAGCCCTGACCCAGGACAAGGGGGACCTTAAGGCTGTGGCTTCAGGGCTGGACCCCGAGCTCCACGACCTGCACCTGTGGCTCGCGGGGGGAGCTCCAGCAGGGACGCTGCACCCTGGGTCCCAGGTCCTGCCGGCCCGTCATCCTGAGCCTGAGCCTGAGCCTGAGCCTGTCAGAGTCTGTGAGGCGTGAGGACTGGGAACCGGCAGTGGGCACAGAGGGCGGTGAGCTGCTCCCGGCCCGGAGAATGGGGGGCTTCCCACACCTGCCCCGCAGGGCTTGCTGCGGCCACACCGGTCACCCGGCCCCTCGGGACATGTCCTCAGCCCTCCTGCCGCCTCCCTGCCCGGCAGGAGCAGAATCTGGAGTTTCCGGCCCGGCATGGGGGCGCTGCCCGGTCTCAGGGGCCCGCGGGGCCAGCAGCCCAAACGCCGTCAGCCTGTGGCTCCTCGGAGGAGGCAGTGACCCTCCCGCCCCCCCCCCCCCTCCGGGCAGGGTCCTGGGAGCCCCATCCGGCTCTGGGCTTGGGGTCCGCACTGGACGCTGCTCTGCCCTTAGCGTCCTGGGGTCCAGACCACGTGTCCTTTCTGCAGACGTCCTCCCTGCCCACTCCGCTGGGCTCCCCACCTCAGCACCCCGGCTTCGCAGGCCACCCCGAGATGGACAGTGCCGGGACCAGCCGGCCGCACATCCGAGCCACGTGGGGCCTTACACAGACCTGCAGGTTCCTGGAACCCCTCTCACTCAGAGCCGGGGGCCAGGGGTGCATTCTGAACTCCTCCTGTAACGTGAGGGGCCTGCTGGTGTCCAGGGATCTAGACCTGGTAGAGAGCCAGGGTCCGCGTCGGCCACGCTGGTGGGGGCAGGGTCAAAGCCTCAGACCCCAGTGTCCCCCCTCGGGCTGTCCCCTCCACCCGCCCCCCAGTCCCCTCACCAGCATTAAAGGAGCCGCGACATTCTATGCCATGTGAGGCGGGTGGGGGTGGGGGTGGGGGCAGGGGCGGGGGGAGGGCCTTCAGGGAACAGCGCAGGCAGCGGCTTTGGGGGGCACCACGCAGGCTGTCCCCCCGGTCTCCCCGCCTGTCCCCATGCCCCTCGCACACACGGCCTTTGCTGGCCCAGGAATGAAGCTCCGTGGGCGCAGGTGGTGCTGGTCCCGTGGGGGCGGGGGGGGTGGGCAGGGACGGGGCGGTGTGTCTCCATTTCATTCATTAACTGCGGGAAGAGGAGACGTGGAGATAAAAGTGGGAAAATGTCATCCTTTGACATTTACGTTTTCAGAGGCGTTGGCAGGCGGTGTGGGAGGTTTTAGATCCTCTCCCCGAGCGACGGCTCCGGGGAGGCCGGGCGCCCTGCAGGGCGGTGCTCCCTGCTCCGGGGCCTTTCACGAGGGGCCACGCCACGCCTCAGCTCACCCCACGGCGGTGTCGGGCCTCCCGTTTGCCCGCAGCCTCTCCGGTCCTCAGGCCCCCGCGCGGGGTTTCCGTGGCTCCGGGAAGCACACAGCCCCGCGGGCGGAGCGAGGGACAGGCCTCGGGCGGAGCCGGGCACCGGGAACCCTGCTCACGGAGCTGAGTCCAGCCTGGAGCCGTGGCCGTGAAACCGGCCCGAGGCTGCTGTGGTCACAGCCGCTGGAGGAGCCACCCTGAGCCCCGGGACCACGAGCACAGGGCGGCGCAGACCGTCTCCTGCCCGCGGCTCGCGCTGCGGCAGCTCCTCGCCGTGCGAAGCCGAGCCTCTGCGCCGGCTCCAGGTCGGCAAATGGTCCTGTCGCCCGTGTCCATGCTGACCCAGGGCTGGTGCCCGGCGGCTCTGCAGGGGGGTCCAGCCTGCGTCTGGCGCGTCGGGGAGGAGTGTGCCCGTTGATGGGTGATGTCTGCCCGGTGGGCATCGGAGGGGGGCCCCATCGTCCGCCAGCCGTCCCAGGGCACGCAGCAGTGCTGCTCTGATTTTGTTCTCTGTAAATATTTGGCGGTCTTAAAAGCCAAGAAAAACAGCCCAAGCCAGGTTGCTTGTGAAAGATCCCTCAGAGCTCCGGGCCGGGAGCCGGCGGGGCGGCTGCATAATGCGCGAGGGAGTCTTGTCTGAGAGCACAGACGGGGCCTGTCACCCGCAGGTTCACGGCTTCCGCGCGCCCCGGCCCCTGAAACAGAACCACGCACGGCTGCTGGCCAGGTCTGCTGCCTCGCGGGCTGAGAAAGGGCCCTTCTGTACGGTGTGGGGGTTTCCCCGAGCCTTTAAGAAGTTGCTGCTGGCAGGAGAGCAGTCTAAAAGGACGTCGGGGGGATGGGTCCCAGCCGCGGGGCCTTGGTGGGGGACCTGCCTTCAGTTTTCCTGTCTCCCGAGTGTGCACGGCAGGTCAGGCCTTGGAGGGGCGCGAGGGTGCCCCAGGGCGAGGCTCTTAGAGGCCTACTGGGCTCCGTTCCTGGGACACCCCGCATTCAGCAGGGGGTGTCTGTGAATTTAGCAGCCGGCCACCAGGGGTCATGTTCAGGTTCCCTTTCCCCAGATACACGCACACACTCACATACATGAACACGCACTTCAGCTCTTATGCACACTCAAGCTCACATGCCAGGAACCAATTCCAACATGCCATAATTATAAGAGTTTCACCAACAGGTTGGTGAAGTTTGAGCGGCTCAACAAGGGCTGAGCCACATATGTGATTACCTGTTGGAACGGCTAAACGGCACTTCCCCAAACCTGAATAGGATAATCGTTGGCTGCCAGACAGCTCAGGGCATCTTAAATCTGCATGTTATTGCCTCCTGTTGGCCAAACACCTGGAGAGCTGTAGGCTATTCCCCAACCCGACAATGCTTCTGTAAATCTTACCCAGGCGTCCTCAAACTATGGCCCGCGGGCCACATGCGGCCCGCCGAGTACATTTATCCGGCCCGCCGGGTGCCGCTGCCTGTCCTGCTTAGCAGCCGACGCGTCCCGGGCCCGCAGTGCGCATAGGAATTTGTTCATAGTTTTTTTTTCAAACTATAGTCCGGCCCTCCAACGGTCTGAGGGACAGTGAACTGGCCCCCTGTTTAAAAAGTTTGAGGACGCCTGATCTTACCCTTTGAAGTGCATGTCTCCACATTGCCTTAAGACAAATTGTGTTAATAAATAGCAAGGGATCCTTAGACAAGGGGTAGTCTTTTAGCTCCTTTAGCTGAAGCTCCTCTGACCCTCAGTGCCATTCAAAACTATCTTTCGTCCTTGGACTCCTTCGTAATCTACGCACAGCCCCTTTCTCCAGATGGCTGAAACCCTTTGTAACGCTGGGACAAGAACCCCGGCACTCATAGAAGCATGCACGTACTCACGAACATTCATGCACACACATGCACACGCGCAGAGCACACACTTCAGCTCTTATGCCCACTCAAGCACGCACGCACACACGAGCACACACAGATGAACTTGTGCTCGCACAATGGCGTCTCCAAGGCGAGGCCGCCGTCCGCCTCCCTGTACTGATTCGTGAGCAGCTTCTTTGCTGTGCTGGTGTGTGTTATACCCTGTGCTCCGGGGTCAGCCACCTCCCTCTCCCTGCCTCGGTTTCCCCACAGTCAGTGCAGAGCCCGATGCCCGCTAGCTGCCCGTCGTGTTGAAGATTGTGGAATAACTGCGCCGAGGTGGGTGGGAGCTGTGTGCCTGGGACAGGCTGGCCGGAACACAGGGTGGGGGCCACCCAGGGAGGAGTGGCCATGGTCGTCCCTGAGCCTGTCACAGCTTCCTTTTTTTTTTTTTTTTAAATATATTTTATTGATTTTTCACAGAGAGGAAGGGAGAGGGACAGAGAGCCAGAAACATCGATGAGAGAGAAACATCGATCAGCTGCCTCCTGCACACCTCCCACTGGGGATGTGCCTGCAACCAAGGCACATGCCCTTGACCGGAATCGAACCCGGGACCCTTCAGTCCGCAGGCTGACGCTCTATCCACTGAGCCAAACCGGTTTCGGCACACAGCTTCCTTTTTGACACAGCTGCTGGTCTGGGGGCACCGCCAGGACCCCCTCACGCACTCTGAACCTGCACCGGCAGCAGGCAGCCCTCGGAGATCAGTGCACCCAAATGACCGATTCTGCGCAGTAAGTGCAGAACAGGTGTCCGCCTAAGTACCAGCTCCTGTGTCCCCCCCAGGGTGCAGGGTGCGCGAACAGCCCTCTGCTTCTACAAGACCTTGCCTTGCCGCTTTATTTCATTTTACCTTAAATATGTATGTTTTTTATTGATTTCAGAGAGGATGGGGGCGGGAGAGAGAGATAGAAACATCAGTGATGAGTGAGTCATTGATTGGCTGCCTCCGGCACGCCCCCTGCTGGGGATCGGGCCTGCAACCGGGCCTGTGCCCTTGACTGGACTTGAACCCGGGACCCTTCAGTCCGCAGGCCGTCGCTCTGTCCACGGAGCCGAGCTGGCGAGGGCTGCATGACCGCTTTCCGGTGACTTCCGTTTCCTTGTGATTGACAGGAGCCTTTTTTCTGTCGTCCCCCAGGTCATCTCCGCCGTGTCCAGACTGTCCCTGCACAATGTGGCCCAGAACAAAGGGATCAGGTAAGCCCCGGGGCACAGGCCCGCCACCTCCACCTGCCCCGCGGCCTGGTCCCAGCCTTGTCGTCCATTTTCAACGTGTTTCGGGTCCCCTGTAGGCCGCGGCTGGCTGGGCGGGGAGGAGGGGGAGGCGTCTGCCCGCACCAGGAAGATCTCGCCGGCATGCTACTGATGGCTGCGAAATCAGTTTCGATTTAGGCAATTAGGTGAACAAATGAATCCTGTCACAGATCATTGCCCGCATGCGTGTGCTCTGCACGCGTCAGAAGCGGGGCCTCCGTGGAAATGAAGGAGCTGGCGGTTGTTTGTAGTGACAGACAGGGCACGGGGACCGCCCACCTGGGCCTCAGGTCTCCCGGCAGGACCGTCTCTGCTTGGTGTCCGTTCTGCTCAGAATCCTGCCCCCACCCCGCGGTCTGGCGTCTCACCTCTGACACGTGGAGGGGCCCACGGGCGGGGGTGTGGTGGAGGGCAGCTCCACATGGCAGCTGCTCATTGTGGGTTCTGGCTCTCAGATTAGGGTCCGAGAGACGGCGGCATGGGGACCGGGTTCCAGATCCAGTAGGGATGGGCCCTTTTTGAATCTCGGGAGGACGGGGGCCAGCAGGGGGAGTGACAGGCCTGGGAGGTGGGAACAGCTCCCCTCATTTGAGACTCTGGGAGGGGGCCTTATCCTGGTGATGTCCGTGGGGGACACCGCCCCCCTACAGGCTGGGGGTCCCAGGACCACGGCTCGGGGGGACCTGGGCCAGCACAGCTGCCCCTCAGTGGGGCTGTTTGCCCAGGTTCAGCGTCACCCAGATGTTAGGGTGCCTCGCCCACCTGCTGGATCTCAGGGGACTTAGGCATTCCATTGAATTGAGGATTTTTGCTTTTGGTTTTTGTTTTTTAAAGAAGGAATTCTTTTAAAAAATATATATTTTATTGATTTTTTACAGGGAGGAAGGGAGAGGGATAGAGAGTTAGAAACATCGATGAGAGAAACTGATCAGCTGCCTCCTGCACACCTCCCACTGGGGATGTGCCCACAACCAAGGTACATGGCCTTGACCAGAATCGAACCCGGGACCTTTCAGTCCGCAGGCCAATGCTCTATCCACTGAGCCAAACCAGTTAAGGCCTTTTGGTTTTATTAAAAAATATGTTTTTATTGATTTCAGAGACAGGAAGGGAGAGGGGGAGAGAGATAGAAACATCCATGAGGAGAGAGAACCATGGATTGGCTGCCTCCTGCACGCCCTACACTGGGGATGGAGCCTGCAACCTGGGCCTGGGCCCTGACCGGGAATTGAACCCTGACCTCCTGGTTCCTAGGTCGATGCCCAACCCCTGAGCCAGGCCGGCTGGGCTGTCTTTTGTTGTTAACGTCAGACACGGGGTAGGCTGTGTCACAGTGTTTCTGAACTCGAGAGTACACACATACCCGAGCGTATCTGATGCCTTAGGGCAGCCGTGGGCAAACTACGGCCCGCGGGCCGGATCCGGCCCGTTCGGCTGTTCTATCCGGCCCGCGGAGCCGAAAGAGCGGAGGGTTCTCTTGCTCTCCCCTCCGCTCCTTTACTTTGAATTTATATTAGTTCACACAAACACTCCATCCATGCTTTTGTTCCGGCCCTCCGGTCCAGTTTAAGAACCCGTTGTGGCCCTCGAGTCAACAAGTTTGCCCACCCCTGCCTTAGGGTGTGAAGGACAACAGCCCAGGAGCCCTCCGCCCGCACCCGCTCCCGCCGGTACCGCGAGGCCGATACCAGGAGGCCGGTTCCCAGCGTGCCTGCTGCGGTCTGCAGTTAGAGCTGTTCCGTCAGGAGCGTGTCCTTCCCGGTGCAGAGGCAGCCGCGGTTTTTACGTCTCGTTTTCCCGGAGACAGCGCCTGTTCCTCGTCCGCGGGCCGTGGTCCCCGCAGCAGCTCCTTATCTCGTCCACGTTCCACCGTGGGCAGGCGGGGGCGAGGCTCGGTCATTCCATCGCTCTTCCACGTGGTGCTGGAGTGTGATCTCCAAGTTCTTTCAACATTCTCTCCGCACCGGCCCGGCGCCGGGGGGGCCCGTACGTTCCTGGGGGCGGCGCGGGCGGCCTGACGGCACCGACTGGTTGCGCTGCCGCCTCGGGGCCTCCTCGGCGCTGTTCTGGGCTCTCCGTCCCGAGGCCCGGGCGGTCCCCACCCCCTGCAGCTCCCAGGCCCCAGTTCCCCGGGGGCTTTGCGGCTGGTGCTGAGACCCTGGGTGGTGTAGAAGCAGGGGTCCTCAAACTACGGCCCGCGGGCCACATGCGGCTCGCCGAGGACATGGATCCGGCCCGCCGGGTGCCGCTGCCTGTCCTGCTTAGCAGCCGACGCGTCCCGGGCCCGCAGTGCGCATAGGAATTTGTTCATAGTTTTTTTTTTAAACTATAGTCCGGCCCTCCCACGGTCTGAGGGACAGTGAACTGGCCCCCTGTTTAAAAAGCTGGAGGACCCCTGGGTAGAGTGTGGAGAAGGACTCGATAGCTGTCCTGCGTCTGTCCCAGTGCGTGTCCTGCCCTCCGATGGGCGTCAAGGCCCCTGGAATTGGGTGGTGCCCTCGCTCCTGGTCTTCCTGCCCCTGTGGCCCCCTCTCCCGTGGCCCCTGCACCCCAACAGCCCTGTGCTCCCAGCCCGAGCTGCTCTCCGATGCAGGTGCTTCACCAGCCATGGGCGGAAGCTCCTGGCCCTGGGCCCTGAGCCGGCAGATGGGGTCCCCTCTGCCCGCAGCCCCGGGACAGGCCCTCCGCCACCTCGCAGCCCACCCTGTGAGCTCGGGCCGGCAGCACTGCTCTGCGCTGCCCCCACCACAGCACAGCAGGAGGAGACCAGATCAGCGTCGGGGTTGGGGGTGCGGAGAGGTGTCCACAGGCCACTGGACATCCTGGGGCCCCGGCACCTTGCCGAGCGCCCAGGGGGCTCTCCCGTTAAGAGCCTCGCGCGGGGCCACCGATTAGCGAAAGGTTTTACTTCAGCCAAACCCACACCCCAAGCCCGCCGCCCGGCCGGATCGCTTCTTCCTCTCAAAACTGGATGGGAGCCCAACGCGCTCCTTTAAAAAAATGATCATTTTCCCAACACTGAGCTGGTTTTCCATCAAAGCCCAATTGTACTTCTCCGAGGCGATGAATGGGAGACTTGATCCGGGAGTCCCCCCCCCCCCCCAGTGCTGCCGGAGGGTCGGCGGTGAGGCGGGGGTGGCCCGTGTCAACCCGTCCGGCTCAGCGCGGGGGACGCAGGTCCCTGTAGCAGCCGGGAGCTGATCCTGCAGACAAGGGACGTCCTTCTCCATGACAGCGCCGAGGGCCGGGGACGGAGGGGATGGCAAGGGCGGGGCTGGGAGTGAGGCTGAGAGGTGAGGCCAGGAGCCTCCGCCCAGGGACCTTGGGCAGGGAGGCTCTGGGGCCGTGAGACAGCGGCCAGGCCCCTTGGCGGTCTTGAGCGACTTCTGTCCTCGGTGGAGGCCCGGGGTTAGCGGGGGAGACACTGGATTCCCAGCCCCAGTGACTGGGACTCCCTTTTCCAATTTGAGGAGAATTCTCAGAATGTCACACACACCCAGGTGCAGATCTGAGCGCAGCAGCACATTCGGGGACGGGCAGTGACCGCCCGGTCTCCCCGCTGCCGGAGGTGGGGCACCTTCACCCCTGAGGCTCCCGTGGGGGACAGACCAAAGTCAGCCTGTGGCCTGGGGGAGTCCCCTCGTTTAGCCCCCAACAGGGTTGCCTTTGTCTCCAGGGGCCGGGGTGCCCTGAAGCCCCATGCAGGAGAGCGAGGAAAGCCGTCCACAGGTGGGGGTGCGCCCGGGCCTCCCCCCCAGGCCCTGAGCCTCCCGAGTCACCTGAACGGGCCGAGTAGCTCTGAAGCCGGAGGACTCCGTCCTGCGTCCCCATCGGGAGGGTCTGGGGTGCCTTCGGGGGACCCGAGACTGTGGTTTCTCCAAGGGCAGGTCTTGTCCTGCCCGGAGCCCCGCCTCTCCTCGCGTGTCCCCCGCGTTCACAGACCTTGGCCGCCTTGGCCACGGCTCCAGAGGCCTCTCTTGGGCTCAGGTCCCCGTGCTCGCCGCCGCCCTTTCCCATTCGGGCTGACGCCCCTTTCCCGCCCGGTGCCGCCTGGCTGATGCCAGGTCAGGAGTGGGCAAACTTTTTGACTCGAGGGCCACAATGGGTTCTTAAACTGGACCGGAGGGCCGGAACAAAAGCATGGATGGAGTGTTTGTGTGAACTAATATAAATTCAAAGTAAAGGAGCGGAGGGGAGAGCAAGAGAACCCTCCACTCTTTCGGCTCCGCGGGCCGGATAGAACAGCCGAACGGGCCGGATCCGGCCCGCGGGCCGTAGTTTGCCCACGGCTGTTCCAGGTGATTGGACTGAGCAGGAGAGAGGCGGTGGACGGGAAGGGGCGGTTTTCCTGTGCCCGTTAGCCACTTCTGCCAGCAGGGGGTTTCATCGCCCGCCTGGTCGCATCAGTGTCTGCCACCCGTCCTCGGCGGGTGGGGGGCGGGCAGAGCAGACCTTCCTCTCCTTGCGACAGGCTGTGGCCCGCCGTCCGGGCGCAGGTTTCGATAGCACAGAGTCCAGCACGGCCCCTCCCGGAGGGCAGCAGTGAGGCACCAGTGGTTCCGGTTGGTGCTGAGGCTGGAGCCCGGCCCGGAGGCTTGGCTGGGCCCTCAGGCCCGGACTCCAAGGTGAGCCATCGCAGGCCCGTGCCCAGCCACCTCCAGGGCCGCCTCCGCTGCTGGCCCGCGCCGTCCAGGGGGCCGAGGTCCAGGACTCCGCTCCCAGGGCCGAGCCGGACCCCCCTGGTGCACGGCGGGAGGGCTGCAGACCGGCCCGTCCGCACGCAGGCTCGGGATGCCCGCAGCCGGGACGCGCAGCACGCAGCCCCCCTGTCCCGGGAGGGTGGGAGGGTGCAGCTGGTCCTGCCTGGGTGCTTCCCCGCGTGGCCCTCTTGGGAGCAGCCCTGGCTCCAGGCTGGCTCTGCCGTTTCCTGGCTGGTCTCCGGGGCCACGGTCGCCCCTTCTCTGAGCCTTGGTGCCCACCTTGTGGGCAGTTGTGGGCAGTGACTGGAGGAAACCTGGGGGACCCCCCCCCATCCCGAGGCTTCCCTGACCCTCCTTTATGAGTCCAGGGGCGGCTTGGGTTTCCCTCGTGCCCTGCCATCCAGGTGAGTGGGCCTGCCCTCACCCCGGACCCCGCCGGGGGCGGAGGCTTGACCACCTCTGACCCCACTCACCTCTGGGAAACAGTGCCGAGGCGGAGGGCTGCCCTTGCGCCTGGAGCGTGATGCCAGAGGCCACCGCGCTCGACCCGCGATGCTGCTGTGCCAGGGGCTGGGACGGGCAGTGGTTGCAGGCAGGCAGGCCCTGGTTTGCCCCACGTCCTGCGGATCCAGGCCTTAGGGCTCCGGGAATGGGGCTGCCGCGGGACACTTCCTCTCCCGGGAGACGCAGGGAAGTCAGGCAGGGTCATCCCGTACTCCCTGCACCTGCACAGGACCCCGCCGGCCCCCCAGAACCCTGAGCAGGGTGCCCATCGTGTCCCCAGATGCTGTGCTTATTCAGATCTGCTTTCGACACGTTTCCGTGGAGTCAGCCGTGAGGACGATGCCCGCGGCACATCGCGTGTCTGACTCACTCCTGTGCCCGATGCAAAGGCAGACAAGCCCGTGGCCGAGCCCCAGCACCGCCGGCTGTGGGACTGGGGAGCGGGGGGGTCGGGGAGCTGCTGGGGCCCTGCTCTGCCACTACCCGCCTCACCGGGCCCTGGGGCCATTCCGGGAGGGGACAGCTTAGACGAGGAGGAGGGAAGGGAAGCGTCTTGGCTTCTAAGTAGCTGCCCGAGTGCCCGGGCTGTGGTGTCAGCTCAGGCCCACGGCTGCCTGTGGGGAGCGGTCTGGGGCCTCGGGGGCACCCTTGGGGCAGAGTGGGGGGCTGCGGGCAGGAGGCGGCCTTCCGCCCTGTGGCTGGCGCCTCTGGGACCTGGGGCAGAGCTGCCATCGGCCTGCCGTCCACCCATCCCTGTGTCTGTTTCCTCGAGGGTCAGCCGTCACTCTCCCTGCCCGCATGCCTGCCTCTCCCTGCCCGGCACCCGTGCCCTCGGCCTCCGTAACCCGGGCCAGGGCTGGGGGACAGACAGTTGGGGAGCGTTTTGTGCAGGGAGCGTGCAGTGGCTTTCTGCTGGTGGAAATGGGGGGACACGAGGCCCAGCCTGAGGGCTGGGGGAAGCTGTGGGGGCGCTGGCTGTACAGGCCTGGCTCCCGGAGCCCGCTGGCCCGTGTGGCCTTCCCGCAGGCCCGGGGTGAGCTCTGTGACACCTTCTTGTCCCCTGGGGCACGCATCCCGAGCGTCTGTCTGGGCAGAGCCTACGGGCTTTCCTGCCTGGCCCGGCAGCGTCCCCCGGGCAGAGGCCAAGTCCAGGGAGGGAGGCGCCGAGGGCTTCGGGCTGGTCGCTCGTGGGGGGGCGGCCGTGCCCACGCTGGCTTTCCCACTCCACACTCTGCTGTTCCGAGAAGCATGCAGGAAATCACAATTACACTCGCTTCCCGGCGCTGGGAAGGGCCGTCGCTCTGCCCTGGGCAGCCGCACCAGGTTCGCGTGCCCCCCGCCCCCCCCCCGCCCCGGCGCATCAGATGGCAGGGACCAGCCATTCCCTCCTGACCTGAGGTCAGCGCCTCCTCCACCCGCTGGGGCCCAGAGAGGAGGAAGGAATAGCCTGGCTGGGATTTGGGGGACCCCCCACATGTGCCGCACCCACCCCTGAAGACATCGGGGTCCCGCCAGGGTCGTGGCAGTGGCTTCACCTCCGTCTCCCCACCTTTCGACCCCTACCCCACAGGGCCAGAGACCCTCCCCGTCCCTGCTGGCCGTGGTTTGAGATCCAGGCTGTACAGGCCGGCCCACCCGTCCCTGTGCCCGGCCCCCATGGACTCCTGCCCCACCTGGCCCACCGGCTTTCTCCCTGTGCAGCCCGGCCTCCCGGAGCCCCCATGCCCCTGGGGTGCCGGGCGTGGTCACCTCTGCCAGGGCTGCCACATCCAGGGTCACTGTCCTCCCTCCTCAGTGCCCGGCCTGGGGGCAGCGCGTCTCCCCTGCGTCTCGGGAAGCTTCCCAGCCCAGCTGTGAGGCGGGTGGCTTACCCCCATTTTACAGATGCGTTAACGGAGGTTGTCGGAGGCCCACAGCCCGAGGCAAGCTCCCGGGCTTGTCCCCGTGTGACAGGAGGCCGCGTCCTGAACTCGGAGTTAGCCCCCCACCGCCTCCTGGTTCCCCAGGCCTGGTCTCACCCAGAGCCTCTTCCTGCTCTCCGGGCCCCGGGGCCTCCCTGTCCCCTCAGCTCCCAGGGGCCTGCTTGTGGGTCCCCGCACCTCTGGCTCAGGGTGATCCTGAGCTGGGTGTGGGCGTGGGTGGGGTGTCTGGCCTGGCGCTGGCCGTCTGCCCTGGGTGAGGTGGGGGCTGAGAAAGAAAGGGGATCCGTCGGCCTGTGTGGACAGTCGGGGCGAGGAGCAGGAGAGCGTTTTTATAAGTGAACCCCCGGGCGCCGAGGGCTGCCCGCCAGTGAGCAGGCGGCACCCGGTGGCTCCTTCAGGAACTGAACGGCCTGCGGGGGCCTCGCGGCTGCGCTCCGGATGCGCCTCTAGGGTGAGCCTGGCTGCTTCCCTGGCGAGCTGGGGCGAGGGGTGCTGGGCTGGGCTCCCACAGCCTCCCCACAACACCTCTCCCCGCCGCCTGGCCCGTCACACCTGCTGTGATGCAGCTGAGCCTGATTGTACCTGGTGCTAACACCTCCCACACAGCCCCCCGAGTCATACAGCCCCCAGGGTCACACAGCCCCCAGGGTCACACAGCCCCCCGAGTCATACAGCCCCCAGGGTCACACAGCCCCCCAGGTCACACAGCCCCCCAGGTCACACAGCCCCCCAGGGTCACACAGCCCCCAGGGTCACACAGCCCAGGGTCACACAGCCCCCCAGGGTCACACAGCCCCTCAGGTCACACAGTCCACCAGGTCACACAGCCCCCCAGGTCACACAGCCCCCCAGGGCCACACAGCCCCCCAGGTCACACAGCCCCCCAGGTCACACAGCCCCCCAGGGTCACACAGCCCCCAGGGTCACACAGCCCAGGGTCACACAGCCCCCCAGGGTCACACAGCCCCTCAGGTCACACAGTCCACCAGGTCACACAGCCCCCCAGGTCACACAGCCCCCCAGGGCCACACAGCCCCCCAGGGTCACACAGCCCCTCAGGTCACACAGTCCACCAGGGTCACACAGCCCCCCGGGTCACACAGCCCCCCAGGGTCACACAGCCCCCAGGGTCACACAGCCCAGGGTCACACAGCCCCCAGGGTCACACAGCCCCCCAGGGTCATACAGCCCCCCAGGGTCATACAGCCCCCCAGGGTCACACAGCCCCCCAGGGTCACACAGCCCCCCAGGGTCATACAGCCCAGGATCACACAGCCCCCAGGGTCACACAGCCCCCCAGGGTCACACAGCCCCCAGGGTCACACAGCCCCCCAGGGTCACACAGCCCCCAGGGTCACACAGCCCCCAGGGTCACACAGCCCCCAGGTCACACAGCCCCCCAGGGTCACACAGCCCCCCAGGGTCACACAGCCCAGGGTCACACAGCCCCCCAGGTAACACAGCCCCCCGGGGTCACACAGCGCGCTGAGCGGGAGCAGAGCGGGGGTGGAACCCGGGTCTGGGACGTGCAGAGGCCTTGCTCTCAGCGGCCCCCGGAGGTCTCTCCTTAGATGAAGGCGTCGGAGGCGGTGGGGTCTCTGTTGGCTTCTGGCCAGCGCCCTCTCCAGGGTCTGGGGGGCCGGGGCGGGGGCAGCAGGCTGGGTTAGGGTTAGTGAGGGGATGGCACGGGGGCTCCTGCCCGGGGCGGAGGGACCGTAGGGGAGCAGACCCGCACCCCACTCAGCCTGGAAGAGGCCGCGGTGATGCTGGCGGGTCAGCCCGCCGAGCGTGGTGCGGAGCTGGGGCTGAGTGCAGGGGAGAGCCAGGGGGAGGTGGTGGATTAAGCACAGTTATTCCCGGCCCGACCAGCGGCGACGGCAGACACCTGCTCGCCTCACTCCTCTCTCCTCCCGCAGGCCCTTCCCCTCGGAGGAGACGGCGGAGAACGACGATGACGTGTACCGCAGCCTGGAGGAGCTGGCCGAGTGAGTGAGGACCCCGGGAGGACTGGACAGAGGGCGGGCGGGAGGGGGCGGGAGGGGAGAGGGGGAGGGGGAGGGGGAGGGGGAGGGGGGGGAGGGAGGGCACCCACTGAGGCCTTAGAGCCTCGCCCAGGACACCTGTCAGTCCTGAGGACCCTGGTGCGGTCCCCCCAGCAGAGTGGGAGTGTGAGCGGGAGGGTCTGTTCTCTCTCAAACATGAGCCTTTCTGCACCTCACCCCCCCCCCCTCGTTCTCGGAGGTCCCGGCGTGTCTGGAGGTGCCATGGAGGGGTCTTCCTCCCCAGGCCTCTTGTCAGGGACCCTCTGTTTTCAGAGCCACAGAGAGAGCTGGGCCGCCGGGACGGGGCTGGGCTGGGAGGTTCTGAGCCCGGTGCTGCGTTGGGGGGGGTGTTGGGGGATGTGGGCGTCCCTGGAGCCAGGGCCCCTGGAGCCCGAGCCACAGCACAGGCAGTGGGTGGGCCCAGCGTTGCCTCTGGCCCATCAGGGCGGGCGCGGGGCTGAGACCAGGCCACCTGAGGCCACAGGGGTCCCCCGTCTCTGGGTGGCCCGTCCTGTGGCTGTGTCTCCTTCCTTCCTCTCTCCGAGGGCTTCCTCAGGCGTCCCCACGCAGCCCCGCCTGGCCATCATCCTGGGCTGGTTCACCGTACAGTCCCGGCCAATGCTCTCCCCCCTCCCCCCCGCCCCCTGCCCCCAGGGACCAGCAGGAGCCTGAAGAGGTCGCCTGGCTCTGCGGGGTCGCTGTGGCAGGGGTGGGACCGTGTGGCCTGCGCTCAGGGCCGGGCCGCTTCCCTGGGGGCGGGGGGCAGTGGCCGGAGGAGGCAGGGGTGCCCATCCTGCAGGAGGGAGCCTGAGCCCCGGGTGGCCCCCCCTGGCTCCTGAGCCGGCCGGCGCAGCCCCTGGGCCAGGCGGGGAACCCCGCAGGCTTCCTGCGACGGGCGCCTCCTCCCTGCTGGACCCCGGAGAAGCTGCTGTTGCTGTGGGAAGACGCTCAGCGTCTCTCTCCACCTGCAGCACAGGCCGGGTGGGAGCCAGCCGTGGCCGCCCACCCCACCCACATCCCTGCTGCCTCCAGGGTGGGGGCCGGGCCGATACCTTTAGCAGCAGCGTCTCTTTAAAGCAACACGAGCCACTCAGAACTCAGGTGTCGGCACGGTGCTGGCGGCGAGGTCCTGTGATTGTGGGCGTGAAACACGGGTGGGAGTGGCTGCCACAGCCCCTGTTCCAGAGCCCGGGGCCTGCAGCAACCCCACTGGGAGGCACGGAGCTCTTCGGGGCGTCTGGTCGACCCCGTGTGGGTGAGGGCGGGAGAGCAGCCTGGAGGGAGACAGGGGCCTGGGGTCCATGTAAGTCACAGCCAGGGCCGAGCAGCCCACCTGGATGCCACTGCCCCCCTCCCCGCCCCCCGCCCTGACCAGTGCCAGGAGTCAGAGAGGGTCTTAGAAATGACTGTGAGAGGATCACCCCACCCGTGGGCCCTTAGGGGTGCGGCTGAGTGAGGAGCTGCTCACCCGCCTGCAGGGATGAGGAAACGGGGCTCAGAGAGGCTCAGCTGGAAGGTGGTCCCCGCCCTCCCTCCTGCCCCCCCTCCTGCTGGCTGAGCCCCCCTTCTGGCATTTTCCACCTTGGAGACTCCTCCTCATCTGCCAAATCCGGGTCTGAGTGTCTCCCCCTTGGAACAGCCCTCCAGTCCACCCACCCAGCCAGCACCACCGCCCGTCC
Source organism: Plecotus auritus (assembly GCF_963455305.1). Lineage (NCBI taxonomy): Eukaryota > Metazoa > Chordata > Mammalia > Chiroptera > Vespertilionidae > Plecotus > Plecotus auritus. The sequence continues at coordinate 184,301,862 of NC_137776.1, read as the reverse complement.
CCCACCCTGCAGAGCACCCCCACCCTGCGTGGCGGTCCATGGGGTGCACGGCGATTGGGAGGTAAATGCCTGTCTTCCTTGGGCTGGGAGGTTCCTGGGGTCAGACCTTGTGTCGTCATGAGCACCCCGTTCAGGCCCCCTAGCAGCGCGGGCGTGTGCGCAGGGCAACGGAAGCCCCGGGTGACAGTGACAGGGCCTGCACGCGGCCACTGCTGGGACGTCACCTCCGGATGTCCGCTGGCCCAGCTGCCTGTTAGGTTTGTCTGCAGGCGGCCCCATTTCACAGACAAGGACACTGAGGCCTAGCGAGGGGAAGCCCTGGTCCATGTCGCTCAGCTTTGACTCCGAGCTGTGCCCCCACCTCCCGACCATGTGAAGTCGAAGCCCCCCAGAGCCTGGGGCGCCCCCCGTCCCAGGGCGAGGGCCGTTGAGACGTGCCGCTTGTCCCAGGTGGCCAGCCTGAGGTGTCAGCCGGCCCAGGGCTCCTGGGCAGCCGGGACGTGGCTGGACGAGCCTTCCCAGAACCAGCCAGAGCCCCTCCCCCTCAGCTGCCACCCGGGTTCCTGCCTGCCCCCAGTGGCTTGGGGTGCACGGGCAGTTTGGGGGGTTTCTATGGGGCGAGTCAGACCGTGGCGACCCGGGCGCCCATGCCCCCTTTCTCTGCCCCTTCCCGTGGGACTGGGCCCCCGAACCGAAACATGGGGTGTGATTCCTCTCGGCGAGAAGCCGGTCCGGGGCCGTGGCTTCGCACAGTTCAGTGGCATCCTCTGTGACGTTCAGAGCGAGCCTGACTCCGATGGATTCCTACGGCGCCGTTATTGCAGACGTAAATCATGAATTGTAGGGACGGGATGAATGTGGGTCTTTAACTTGGGATTTGGTCCCAGCGGCTCCAGTTTAATAAATTTCCAAGCTCCCCCCCCCCCCCCTCCTTCCACGGAGAGCACATCCCTCGCATCCTGTCCCCGTGGACCTGGGTTGATATTCCCCATCAGGGCCGCTTACAAGGCAAACAGGAGCGCCCCTTCTCACCAGGCCGCTGGGCAGACGGGGGCTGTGCGCGCCGAGGCGGAGCTGGGGCAGCGGCCCCACCTCATCAGGGCATCCCGGAGCGAGGGAGCCCCCACTTCCCCCCCTTTCTCTGGGCAGCTGGGAGCAAGGAGCCCCCACTTCCCTCCCACTTTCTCTGGGCGGCTGGGAGCAAGGGAACCCCCACTTCCCCCCACTTTCTCTGGGCGGCTGGGAGCAAGGAACCCCCACTTCCCCCCACTTTCTCTGGGCGGCTGGAAGCAAGGGAGCCCCCACTTTCTCTGGGCGGCTGGGAGCAAGGGAGCCCCCACTTCCTCTGGGCGGCTGGGAGCAAGGGAGCCCCCACTTCCTCTGGGCGGCTGGGAGCAAGGGAGCCCCCACTTCCTCTGGGCGGCTGGGAGCAAGGGAGCCCCCACTTCCCCCCACTTCCTCTGGGCGGCTGGGAGCAAGGAGCCCCCACTTCCCCCCACTTCCTCTGGGCGGCCGAGAGCAAAGAGCCCCCACTTCCCCCACTTTCTCTGGGTGGCTGGGAGCAGGGGAGCCCCCACTTCCCCCCACTTCCTCTGGGCGGCTGCGAGCAAGGAGCCCTCACTTCCCCCCACTTTCTCTGGGCGGCTGGGAGCAGGGGAGCCCCACTTCCCCCCACTTCCTCTGGGCGGCTGGGAGCAGGGGAGCCCCACTTCCCCCCACTTCCTCTGGGCGGCTGGGAGCAGGGGAGCCCCCACTTCCCCCCACTTCCTCTGGGTGGCTGGGAGCAGGGGAGCCCCCACTTCCCCCCACTTCCTCTGGGCGGCCGGGAGTGAGCAGCTGCAGTGTGAGCAGAACCTGCTCCTTCTTTCCGTGGGCTCTCGGCCAGGTGTCAGAAGTGGCCCGGACCCGACACTCCGCAGCTAGATCCGGATCCTCCTCCAGCACGGCAGCCGCGTGCCGCACCGCTGTCTCCCACGCGGGGAAGCTGGGGAGGGACCGACATGGCGAGCGCCCGACGTCAGCTTCCATTCATTCATTCATTCATTCAGTCCGTCAGTCGATCGTGTGTTCGTCCAGCTGCTGACTGGATGCTAGTGCTTTCCGTGTCCCAGGAGCTGGGACCATAAAGGGGAGAGAGACTCCCTGCCCCAGGCTCCTGTGCTCCGGGCAGGGCAGGGTTGGGGCTGCCAGAGGGGCGAGCGCTGGAGGAGAAGCGTGGGTCCCCCATGCGGACCCTCCTCTGAGAGGCTGTTCTGCCTGGGGTGTCAGCCCCCACTGTTGCCCCAGCCCAGTGGGTGGTGGAGGCCCCGCAGCCTCTGCCCGCCACGCACGGCTCCTCAGCGAAGGCCGCCGCCCGCCCGCCCCCTCCCGCCCCGCCTGCTCCCAAGCCACAAGGCTGTCTTGTGGGACAAGCCCAGGACCTGGCTCTGTCGGGTCCCGTTCGTGTGGCGCCTGGCACGCTTCCCACCTGCCGTGCCTTCGTTTCCCGTGTGTGACACGCAGCGTCTGCACCTGGTTTGGGGACCGGGCTGGGGAGGTCGCCCGTGACGTGGGCGGCACAGCGCACAGAGACCCACCGCGGGCGCTCAGCTGGGACGGTGACTCCCGACCCGTCTTACCCCGAAGGTGGCCTTTCTCCCCGGATTCCGAGCGGCTGTGGCTGTGCCGCCCAGAGAACGGCCCCCGGGCCACGCGTGCGACGGGGAGCTCTCTAGTGGCCACACCAAAGACCAACGGCAAGACGCGAAGAAGGAAGAGAACACAGCACAGGAGGTGGCTGTTAAGGGTGTATTTTTTAAAAATATATATTTTATTGATTTTTTTACAGAGAGGAAGGGAGAGGGATAGAGAGTTAGAAACATCGATGAGAGAGAAACATCCATCAGCTGCCTCCTGCACACCCCCCACTGGGGATGTGCCCGCAACCAAGGTACATGCCCTTGACCGGAATCGAACCTGGGACCCTTGAGTCCACAGGCCGACGCTCTATCCACTGAGCCACACCGGTTAGGGCAAGGGTGTATTTTTGTTTAACCCAACGTCCCCAATGTCCCCAACGTCCCCAAATGCAGCGGGGCCTCGTTCCTGGAACTTAACTCGTTCCGGAGGGCTGTTCGGAACAGTCACTTGTTCCCGTTAGAAGTCGTGTAAGTGGAATGACGCGTCCCGGGCCCTCCCGTGGTCCCTGCCTCGTCCCCTCCGATAGGCGGGCCAGGCCTCCCGTCCTGGCTAATGTGTGAGTGCGCGCGAGGAAAACAAAAAAAGGACGTGAAAGGGAGGCGGAAACCTAACCAACAGGGAAGGGATGAACAGGGAGATGGGAACATTTACCCATAATTATGAGCAGCAACAAAAGCAAACAACGAAACCCAAAACGCGAAGATACTCACACACAACATCCTGGGGTGTGAACCGCGGGAAACGGACTCCGGTTGGTGCACCCGCCCCTTCGAGAGGCGCGTGGCCGTCACACGGGCGTCCGCGTGGGGGGGCCGTCCGTCCGAGGTGGGCGGCGTTGGAGAAGCGAGGTCCCGCCGGTTCCACACCGTACCCTTAGACGTGCTCGGCGTAACCGCGGGCGCAGCTCAGCGGGTCTCGCCGCGGCGGGGAGCTCACGGCCCCGGCGGGTGGCGGCCCAGGTGGGCAGCGGGGGTCTCGGGTCAGAATGTGACCCGGGAGCTCAGAAGCCCGTGTGCCTGACCGAGGGCGCTGGGTTAGGAGGATGGGCTCCGGGGCTCCGAGCTCGGGGCCGAGGCCCCTGAGTCATGTATAATTGAACAGGACAGCAGCTGGTTGGAAAAATTAACACAAAACGCTGCCGCTTAAGAACGCTTCAGCAAGCACACGGGCGGCCTGCTTTGAAATGGCTCTCGTGATGCATGCCTCGCGTTTGCATCTGGCTTCGCCCTCCCTGAGAGCCGCTCTTCCTCCTGGGGCGCTCTGAGGAAGCTGGGGGTGCTGCTCCTCCCGTCTCAGACCTGCCCGAGTCCTGGGCTGGCCCGGGGTGAGGTGCCTGAACTGGGGGAACCCCTCGCCCAGGGCTGGGAGGGAGTTTGCACACAGAAGCACCACCCCGTGGGAGCCCGGACTGGGGCTGGGTCAATGCTAACCCAGAAATCCAGGAGGGCTCCTCGTAAGAGGGGGCCCCTGGGTCTTAGAGCCCAAGTGGAGCGTCTTGTAGAGGCCTGGCTGGGACAGTGCCCCACAGAGGAGAAGGTAGGGAGTGGGGTGAGGCGGGAGAGCGCGGCGTGGCTCAGCATCGCCCCGGGGAAGCACACCTCACGGGATTTACGAGGAAGCAGAATGGTCGAAGTCCCCTGGGACTCGGGGAGGACTTCCCTGCGCCTGGGATGTGGCGGGGAGAGCGCCTGGGTGTGCAGAGCTGCCAGGAGGTCGGTCCCACTGGCTGGAGACGCCACCGTCACGCCGGCGGGTGACGACAAAAGTGTGTCCGCTCCGGCCTCGGCGGTCAGATGCCCTGGGCCCCGCTGGTGGGGACGGGACTGATCCGCTGCCACAGACGCCGAGACTTGGCCTGTAGCCCCGCCCCGCTCGGGACGTGCGTCTGGAGATACAGCCTTTGAACAGCAAGGTGGTCGTGGAATGTCTGTGCCTTCCGACCAGAGAGCAGGACTGTTGGGGACCGGAGCGGGTCACCCCAGCGAACGACACTGCTGCCTTCTAGAAGCGTCTGCCTCTCCGACGTCACGCTGCCCGTTCGTCCGTCTCCCCACCTGGGCTGTGAGCTCTTGGCCCAGAGCTGGTGCCCGCGTCCTCTCCGGACCCCAGTAAGCTACTGGCGGGAACTGGTCTTAGGAAGTGTATTGAGCTAGCCCAGTGGTCGGCAAACTCCTTAGTCCACAGAGCCAAATATCAACAGGACAACGATGGAAATTTCTTCTGAGAGCCAAATGTTTTAAACTTAAACTTCTTCTAACGCCACTTCTTCAAAACAGACTCGCCCAGGCCGTGGTATTTTGTGGAAGAGCCACACTCCAGGGGCCAAAGAGCCGCATGTGGCTCGCGAGCCGCAGTTTGCCGACCACGGCTCTAACCCATCAAATCTGACGGCGTCCGTATTGTGACGGCTGAGTCTCACACGTCTCATCACTCGCATACTTTCAATGGAAAAGAGTCACTCCTTCGCCCTGTATCCCCCTCCTCCCCTGTACCACGGGGCGTGCGGAAGGGGCTCTCCCGGCTCCTGTCTCTAACTTCAAATAATAGGCATGAACCTACCTTCCTTTGTGCTCATAGACCCGAACTGAATAGTGGTTGGGGCCCTGGCCCGTGTGGCTCCGTGGACAGAGTGTCGGCCTGCAGACGGGAGGGGCCCGGGTTTGATCCTGGTCAAGGGCACGTACCTTGGTTGCAGGCTCGAACCCCGGCTCTGGTCTGGGCGCACGGGGGAGGCAGCCAATGGATGTGTCTCTTTCACATACGTTTCTCTGTGTCTGTCTCTCCCACGCCCTTCCACGCTTTACAAATAAATGAAATAATGTCCTCTGATGAGGATTCACAACAACAAAATAATAATAATAATAACAACAATGGCTGGGAAGGGTTTCCATGGGGGAACAGAGCCTTCAGTGTAGGAAGTGCGTGCTCCGTGCCTTGTGGGGGGCTCGAGGGAGGGGCTCGCCATCCCCCGTGGGAGATGGGCAGGCAGAGGGTGGACCTTCTGCAGAGCAGAGACGGAGGGGCGGTGCCTGCGTTTTTGAGGCGCTTCCGTCCCACCTTAGGTGCCAGGACACAGCTCTCTGCCTGGGCAGGTCCCAGGGCCCTGGGACGTGGGAAGCTGCGAGTGGAGGGGTGCAGGGAGGGAATGCCACGGGCACGCGTGCTCCTGTCTCTCTTCTGAGGACAGAAGCAGGTGGGGACCTTGGCAGTGGACACGGGGTGGGAGGTGACCACCCTGGAGGTATTCCCCTGTCAGTCTCGGGGTCTTGTCCCTTCCCTGAGCACACGGGGGGAGGAGGGGGAACCACGTCGTCTCACTCTCACCCGGAGGGGCCCTCAGGTTCTCCCCGAGTGCTCGCTGCAGATGGAACTGGAAGGTTTTCCCGGGGCCCCCCCCAAGTCGTGCGGACAGCCGCATCTCGGGCCTGAGCTGTCAGGGAAAAGAATCGGAAGTGGTCGGGCAGCCGGAACATTGAGAAAGCGCTGGAAGGGAGGGACCCACAGAGCAGGGAAACCCCCCCCTCGCCCATCTTCTAATCCACCTCAACCCTTGGCTGACCACGGAACCTCACACCCACGGGAAGGTGCCTCGGGTTTCCTGCCGGGAAGTCAGCGGCCGGAGGCGGATTCAGCAGCCACGCCCGCTGCTGCCCACTGTCCGAGCCCCGCTGAGCGAACGGTCTCAGCAAACATGGCTCTTCACACGGACCGCGGCCTGCACCGCCACAAACACGCTTCCTGTCCCGTGTCCAACGGGAGCCACCAGACTTGCAGAGCACAGGGAGGAGGGAGCCATCGCCAGAACAGAAACGGGCCCAGAGCAGCCCACTGCTGACTCCGCTGCTGTAAACACGGCCAGGGGCTCAGAGGGGAGAATGCGCCGCCTGAGTGACAGGTGGGGGGCTCAGCGGAGAAACAGAAATGCAGAGAAGGGCCAAGTAGCCCCCCCGGGAATCGAACCGTGACCTCCTGGTTCATAGGTCAATGCTCAACCACTGAGCCACACCGGCCGGACCCCTCCAAGCATCTTTCAAGCCCACCTGTCCAGGAAGCCCCCTGAGCAGGACGCAGTGGAACGGGACGGTGTGCCCCAGCTCTGGAGAGCTCGGCAAGCCCCCTGCCCTGGGCACCCCACTTTCCCTCTGCCCCGCGAGAGCCGTGGGCGCCATGGCGTGCGTGGGGCAGTAAGGAGGTTGCATTTTTTTTTAAAAATATATTTCATTGATTTTTTACAGAGAGGAAGGGAGAGGGATAGAGAGTTAGAAACATCGATGAGAGAGAAACATCCATCAGCTGCCTCCTGCACACCTCCCACTGGGGATGTGCCCGCAACCAAGGTACATGCCCTTGACCGGAATTGAACCCAGGACCCCTGAGTCCGCAGGCCGACGCTCTATCCACTGAGCCAAACCAGCCAGGGCAAGGAGGTTGCATCTTGAGCACCCAGTCCTGTGGGGGGGCTGCAGGGAGGTCCTTGCGGGGCAGGATCCTGAGCGGGGATCAACTGGAATGTCCCCCGAACATGGGAGGAGAAGGGGGCTCTCGTGCTGGCGGTTTGGTGCCCCTGCACCGTGACCTGGAGGCCCCTTTCTGGGCCTATTTCCCGTTCTCTTTATTAATGTCATTAGTTCGTAAAATGTGTGGCTGCCCGGACCCCCACTGCCCGCCCCCTCCCTCCACTGCACCCCCCCCATGTGAGCGGCCTTGCCTGCCTCTGAGGGAGCAGCCTGCAGCGTCCCGTCTCCTCTGTCCCACGTGGCGGCCACAGTTTCACGCTGGCCTTGTCACCAGGCCCGCTCTGCTGTGCAACAGGGGCCGGGGCAGCCGGCACCTGCAGGGCCTGTCTGGACCTCAGGAACCGGCGGGCAGGGCCTCGGGAGCCGTTCCTTTGGGCGCAGCGTCTGCAGGGACAGGGAGGCCGAGCGCTCGGCTGCAGGTGCCCGGCCTGGCCGTGGCGAGGGCTTTGGGCCAGGAGGCAGGAGCCCGGGCGCCGGAGCTGGGCACCGCGCCGACTAGCCCGCGAAGACTCCCGTGGGGGTCCCCCCTGCACCTCCGGGCCTCCGCCTGTGTCCCTGGCAGTTAGGGAGGGGCTGGGGGAGTTGGGGCTCCGTCTCGGGGTCCTTCTCAAGCACGGCAGGCAAAGCAGGAGCGGGCTCTGCACCCTGCGGTTTCAGCGCAGGCGCCTGGGAGGCAGGTGCCCACCTGTGGGGCCAGGAGACGGAGGCGCCCGGCCCTCTGACCGCTCCCTCCCCGCAGCGAGCACGACGTGGGCGAGGACATCTACGACTGCGTCCCGTGCGAGGAGGAGGGCGACGACATCTACGAGGACATCATCAAGGTGGAGGTGCAGCAGCCCATGGTGAGCCGCCCCGCGCCCGCGCCCCCCGCGCCCGCGCCCCCCGCGCCCCGCCCCCCCACGCCCCCCATGCCCCCCGCACCCTCTTCCTCGCCCGCACGGGCTTTTAGACTTGGCAGAGCCGTCTGCCCTTTAAAAATATATGTATATACGTTTATTGATTTTGGAGAGGAAGGGAGAGGGAGAGAAACATCCATGACGAGAGAATCACGGATCGGCTGCCTCCCACACGCCCCACCTTGGGGATCGAGCCCGCCACCCGGGCCTGTGCCCTGACCGGGAATTGAACCCGGGACCTCCTGGTTCCTAGGTCGACGCTCAACCCCTGAGCCACGCCGGCCGGGCTGATTCTGGCCCTTTCTTTAAAAATGAGTGGCCGCGGGCCCGGGCCACTGAGGGGGAGCTGGTCCCGTGTGGAGGGAGCTCCAGAGGCTGCCCCGTCCTCTCCACCCCGTTCCTCCCCCTTCCTGGGCCCAGCCTGCTACAGGCCCTCATCCCTGCGAAGTCTCCTCAGGAGGCTGGGATGTGACACGCTGCCATGGCCCTGCCCGTCTTCTGCGATGGGTAGCTGTGGGATTCTCCTCGAAGGCTGTGAGGGCCTCAGAGTCCCTCCCGTCTGGAGCCGCCAGCTCTCAGCGGGAGCCCCACTCACACCGCACTCGTCAGCTCACACCGCACGCATCAGCTCACACCGCACGCATCAGCTCACACCGCACGCGTCGGCTCACACCGCACGCGTCGGCTCACACCGCACGCGTCGGCTCACACCGCACGCATCGGCTCACACCGCACGCATCGGCTCACACAGCACGCATCGGCTCACACCGCACGCGTCGGCTCACACCGCACGCGTCGGCTCACACCGCACGCGTCAGCTCACACCGCACGCGTCGGCTCACACCGCACGCGTCGGCTCACACCGCACGCGTCGGCTCACACCGCACGCGTCGGCTCACACCGCACGCGTCGGCTCACACCGCACGCGTCGGCTCACACCGCACGCGTCGGCTCACACCGCACGCATCAGCTCACACTGCTCACATCAGCTCACACCGCACACCGCACGCGTCGGCTCACACCGCTCGCATCAGCTCACACTGCATGCGTCAGCTCACACTGCACACATCAGCTCACACCACACGCATCAGCTCACACCGCTCGCATCAGCTCATACCCCACACCGCACGCATCGGCTCACACCGCACGCGTCAGCTCACACTGCAGGCGTCGGCCTCTGGGCAGCGCAGGGACCCGCCATCGCCCCGGTTAGCCAGCTGTGCGAGCTTTATGTGCGATGGCTAACAGCCTAGGACGCCCGTCGGCTGCGGTGCGGGGTAATGCCCACAGCTGCTGGGGGGAAGGCGGGTCCTGCTGGCTGGCTGGGGAGATGGGGACCTGGCCACAGCCCCTCGGGCCCCCACGGGCAGTGGAGGTGCCGCTTGCCAGCTCGGGAGGCTTTTGATGCCATCTGCTTTCACACAAGAACTGGGGGAATGTCTCAGGGGAACTCGGGGCCCATGTGGGAGTGAGCAGTGGCGGCGAGCACACGCGAAGCGGGGTGCAGCTCCCCCAGTCTTTCAGAGAAGCTTTTCCACTCGGGGGCACCAGCGGCCCCTCTGGCATCACGCGGGGGAGACGGGACATACTGGTCGTGGCGCTCGCAGCCCCAAAACTGCCCTGGAGGGTGTGGTGTGGGTTCCCTTCCCTCAGTCACCAGGTCTCACGCTGTCAGTCTGCTGTGGGGCGTGGCCTCGGGCGACCCTGCCCCCCTGGGGGGCGTTCGGGGCTGGAAGGCCGCCCTCGCCTGTTGCTGGAGGTCCCTGATTCCCCGCCCCGAGCTGCCCAGGAGCCTGGCCGGCCTTCTGGGCTCCCCCAGCCCTTTGGGGGCCAGTGTCCTCTGTGAAGCGAGGACAGGACCCGGAGCCCAGATCTCACAGGCTCCCGAGACCCCCCACAGGTGCTTGGCCTGCGGGGACCTGGAGAGGGCCCTCCAGAGCTCCCTCTGTCCTGGTGCCCACACAGCGGGACCCGGGGCTGTCGGCAGGGCCTGGGGGCTGACACCATGTCCCCCCCCCACCGCCCCATATCCTGGGGATAAGCTGGCGCCCCCTGCCCTGCTCTGCTCAGTGTCCTAACGCCCCGGGCTGGTGCTCACAGGCCGCCTCGTCCATCCCGGGTGGGGGGGCCTCCTGCTACACCCTCTGGGACCCGCCGCCAGTTTATCTCATCCCCTGCCACCCCCTGCCACAGCTGGGGCTCCCCCCGCAGTCCCAGTGGAGGTCATGGGGACGGTGACGTTTGCAAAGGGAGATAAAGCCAGAGGTTGGCAGGCGTGGCTCTCCGCCCAGACGTGGGAAGACCAGCCGCGTGCTGGGTCCGGGGCTGCCCCTCCCCGCCAGCCCGGCAGCGGGGCAGCCCTGAGGCTGTGGGCTGAGTGCGCGTGGGCCTCCCTGACCCACGTGCAGCTGGGCGCTAACCGGGTCTCTGTCGTCTGTTTCCATGCTCGCAGATTAGGTACATGCAGGTAAGCACCGCCCGCGCGGCTCCCCCATCTCGGCCCTGGCCCCGGAGACACTGTCGGCTGTTTACATGCTGTGTTAGGGGGTCACTCAGCATCCCCATGGAGCCCCCGAGAGTCACGATGCAGCCCCTGGCTGAGCAGGGCTGTCACCCGGCCCTGGAGTATGTGCCCCGCGCGGCCCTTGGAGCTGCGGCCCCGGCAGAGCCCAGCAGGGCCTGGCACTTCCTGGAGGAGGAGGATGGTCAGGGCACACGGGGTCCAAACGTCATGCCACGGGTCCCAGCTCCTTCTCCCAGGGCCTGGCTCACGGCTCAGCCTGGGGGCCCGAGAGCGTGGCTGCCTCTGCAGTCACATCACCCCCCTTCCCCAGCCCTGTGACCGCAGTCTCTTGGTCAGCCCGACCCCCCCCCCCCGGCCTGTTCCCCCCAGAGGTGGGGGCCGGCCCTGCCGGTGGCTGTTAGCACAGGCCCCTGGGTGAGCCCCGTGGGCGCTGGGAAGGGCCAGCCTGTGAGGAATCGGTGTCCTTCTCTGAGGCACCAGCTGGCCGGCGCCGGACAGCCGCTTAGTTGGCGGACACAGGTCCTTGGGGAGCTGGTCAGAGCCTCTCCTGTGCACACAGTAGGTGCTTTAAGCACCTCACACCTGCTGTCTATGCCGGAGGCGGCTTGTGCGGGGCTCGGCCTGGCCCGGAAGCCGCGCTTCCTCGGCACTGCCGCCAGTTCTCAGGTTCCCGGCACAGCCCCTCCGCGTGCCTCAGTTTCCTCATCTGCAAGACGGGAGGGGAAGGAAGGCCTGGGCCCCTTCCGTCTCCCATCCGGCCCCACGGTGGCCAAGCCCGGCGGTGAGCGGGTGGCAGGCCTGGCGGGCGTCCCTGCTCACGCCCCGTGTCCATCCCGTAGAAAATGGGCATGACGGAGGACGACAAGAGGACGTGCTGCCTGCTGGAGATCCAGGAGACCGAGGCCAAGTACTACCGCACGCTGGAGGACATCGAGAAGGTGCGCTCGGCCGTCGCCGCGGCGCCGGCTCCAGCCCCCCCCCCGCCCCGAGCTCAGCCTCGCGGGGCAGCGGCCACTCCTGCTTGGCGCGGCCGGGTGGTGTTGGGGGCCTCAGCCAGGGCATGCCGTGTGCTTTGGGGGGTAACCTTGTTTATAGGCCTCCCCTCCCCATTCGAGGTAGGTGCGCTGTCCCCGCGTCAGACAGGCCAGGGCAGCCTGTCCGTGTGGGCAGTTCCTCCCGCTCCGTCCAGTGGCCGGGAGAGGCCGGGCAGGGCCCCCGGGGAGAGGCGGAGTCCTCCCCGGGCAGGAGGGACGTTGGCACCTGTGAGAACCGAGGCGGCTCGGGCAGAACCACCGCCTGCCTCGCGGAGCTTCTGGGCGTGGAGAGCCGCTCCTGGCAGGTTCAGGGGCGCAGGCTGGGGACCGTGGCCCTGTCACCGTCAGAGGTGCACGTGGGTGATGCCCCCTCCGGGGTCTTTGTTTCCTCACGTCTCAAACGCTAGCCGCGCTCCACGGTGGCTGTGGGGTTCGCGTCCAGCGCGACGCAAGTGCCCCCAGGGAGCTGGTGTGGCCCTCGGTCGGTGCTCAGGCCGCCTCCCGCCTGCCCCGCGCGGCGGAGCCGGGCCTCCCCGATGCTCTCCAGCGAGCGCTGAGCGCCGGCCGGGGCCAGGCCTGGGAGCCGCCTGCAGGGAGCCCTGACCTCGGCGGGGTTGTCGGATCCCCCTGGCCGAGCTGTGGCCTGGAAGGTGGCTGCCCCCCAGGCTGAGGCAGCATCGGCTCTGTCTTCCAGAACTACATGGGCCCCCTGAGGCTGGTGCTGAGCCCGGCGGACATGGCGGCTGTCTTCATCAACCTGGAGGTGAGGCCCTGTGCGCCCGCCTACAGGCTCTGTCCCGGGTCCCAGACTGTACCCGCCTGCAGGCTCTGTCCCGGGTCCCAGACTGTACCCGCCTGCAGGCTCTGTCCCGGGTCCCAGACTGTACCCGCCTGCAGGCTCTGTCCCGGGTCCCAGACTGTACCCGCCTGCAGGCTCTGTCCCGGGTCCCAGACTGTACCCGCCTGCAGGCTCTGTCCCGGGTCCCAGACTGTACCCGCCTGCAGGCTCTGTCCCGGGTCCCAGACTGTACCCGCCTGCAGGTTCTGCCCCGGGTCCCAGACTGTACCCGCCTGCAGGCTCTGTCCCGGGTCCCCGGCTACGCCCGCCTGCAGGCTCTGTCCCGGGTCCCAGACTGTACCCGCCTGCAGGCTCTGTCCCGGGTCCCAGACTGTACCCGCCTGCAGGTTCTGCCCCGGGTCCCAGACTGTACCCGCCTGCAGGCCCTGTCCTGGGTCCCCAGCTACGCCCGCCTGCAGGCTCTGTCCCGGGTCCCCGGCTACGCCCGCCTGCAGGCTCTGTCCCGGTCCCCGGCTATGCCCGCCTGCAGGTTCTGTCCTGGGTCCCGGGCTGCGCCCGCCTGCAGGATCTGTCCCGGGTCCCCGCTACACCCACCTGCAGGTTTTGTCCCGGGTCCCCGGCTACGCCCGCCTGCAGGCCCTGTCCCGGGTCCCCGGCTACGCCCGCCTGCAGGCTCTGTCCCGGTCCCCGGCTATGCCCGCCTGCAGGTTCTGTCCTGGGTCCCGGGCTGCGCCCGCCTGCAGGATCTGTCCCGGGTCCCCGGCTGCGCCCGCCTGCAGGTTTTGTCCCGGGTCCCCGGCTACGCCCGCCTGCAGGCTCTGTCCCGGGTCCCCGGCTACGCCCGCCTGCAGGTTCTGTCCTGGGTCCCCTGCTATGCCTGTACCCAGGTCCCAGGCTGCGCTGCATCCCTGCCTGGGGCTCGGTGGGTCCTGGCTAAGGGGTGTTTTTATGGCTGGCAGATGAGAGGAGGGACTTGGTTTCGGGGGACTTGTGTGTGCTCAGGCCTCCTTTGGGTGCCAGCCCGGGAGCCCTCCTGGCTGGGTTACACCCACATTATGTGGGACGCACCCCCGCGCCCGGGCCTCTCCATCGAGAGTGATCATGGACCCGTGGGCCCCTCTGGCTGGTGCCTGCTCACATGCCGACGGCTTTCCCTCCAGGACCTGATCAGGGTGCACCACAGCTTCCTGAGGGCCATCGACGTGGCCATGATGGCGGGCGGCGGCACGCTGGCCAAGGTCTTCCTGGAGTTCAAGGAGAGGTGGGTGGCGGCCCCTCCTGGCTGCGGGGCCTCGCGGACACCTGGGCATCTCTCTGGGTCCACACGGGACAGTGCAGAGCTGACCTGTGGCTTCACCGGGCGGGGTCCCCTGGCTGTGTGCTGCCCGCGGCAGGTGGCGTGTGTGCGCATGTGCATGTGCATGCACGTGTGTGCACACATGTGACTCTACACGTCCGCATGTGCATGCCCAGGCTCCTGATCTACGGGGAGTACTGCAGCCACATGGAGCACGCTCAGAACACGCTGAACCAGCTCCTCGCCAGCCGGGAGGACTTCAGGCTGAAAGTGGAGGTGACAGTGGCTTCCCGCCCAGTCCCTGCCCTGCCCCTGCCCTGCCCCCGGCCTGCCCCGTCCCCGGCTCGTCCCCCGAAGCCGCAGCTCCATGGCCTCCTGCTCACCCACATTGTGGGAAGGTGGGGACGGGGTAGTGATAGGACTTTTTCTTTTTTAAAATTTTTAATTTTTATTGATTCAGAGAGGAAGGGAGAGGGAGAGGGAGAGAGATAGAAACATCCATGCTGAGAGAGAATCATGGATCAGCTGCCTCCTGCACGCCCCCACTGGGGATCGAGCCCGCAACCCGGGCCTGTGCCCTCACTGGGAATTGAACCGTGACCTCCTGGTTCCTAGGTCGACGCTCAACCCCTGAGCCACGCCGGCCGGGCTGATAGGACTTTTTTTTGTAGGTGATTTTAACAGGTGGTTTTTTCCCCCTCCTTTGTGGGGTGGGCACTGAGCAGGTGGAGGTCACTGTCCCAGGCCAGAATACAGCCTGGCCCCTTGGGTGCAGGGGAGGTAGGCCCCAAGGACCGGATCTGGCTCAGTGAGGGGCTGTGACCGACCCTTGACCCTGGCCTACGTGGACCCCAAGGGGGCCCCAGGTGACGAATGTTTGCTGGGAGCTGTGGATCCTCCCCGCCGTCCCCCCAACTCTCCCATCCTCGCCCGGGCTCAGGGCCGGTCTCCTGTGGGGTTTCCCACGTGAGCCCCACTCAGGACCCTGTCCTCACTCTCCTCCTTGGGGTGGGCCAGGCTGCTCCCCAGCTGGGTTCCCGTCAGACCCTGCTTCCGGAGTGGGTCCCGGTGCTGGGTCCCTTTGCTCCGCGGTGCGGGGGTGCTCAGGGTCCAGGCAATGGGGGAGCCCTGGTTCTGCAGGTGGTCCCCCTGATGTGAGCCGGCTCCCCGAGGGTGTTGGGGCAGGCCCCGTGGGCGCCAGCCCCAGCATTTCAGCCCTCGTGTGGCCCCTACGGACCCGAGGCCGTGAGAGGCGGCAGCCCCACACCTGGTTATGGGGGAGAGGGGCCTCTGGGAGCCAGGCCAGACAAGGACGGGACACCTGGGCCCTAGTTCCGGCCTCAGGTCTGCCCCCGGCCGGGGTGTGGGAGCGTCGGGGTCCAGCGTCCCCGGGCAAGGACGCCCCTCATCGCCTTGCTGCCCCGATGCCCAGGAATGCACGCTGAAGGTCCAGGACGGGAAGTTCAAGCTGCAGGACCTGCTGGTGGTGCCTATGCAGCGGGTGCTCAAGTACCACCTCCTCCTGAAGGTGAGCCCGTGGCCTCTGCCGGCCGGCCAGGCGGGGCCCAGGGAGGCCAGAGCCAGCCGCCACAGGAGGACGCCGTGCTCGGCGCCTGGAAGCGGCACGTGCGCGAGGAGCTGGCTCTGCGTGCTGGCACCGCGGGAAGCGTGCAGAGGAGAGCTAGGGCTCAAGCGGGGAGGCGAGCAGAGAAAGCGGGAGGGACGGGAAGCGCCCCCGGCCGGGAGTGAGCGTTCCCGTGGCTGCGCCTTGGCCGCCCGGAGCTCCCCGGTGGCCACGGAGAAAGGGGAATGGGGTGTCCTTCTGGGCGGACGGACCTGGGGCGACGCTGGTTCTGGGAGGCGCCGAGTGAGGCTCTTCCGTGAACCAGCCGGTTCCCTGGGAGCTCAGCACCCAGCTTTGTGCTGCGAGCGTCCCTCCCGTTACCCACAGGACTTGCGGACACCCCTCCCTTGAAGCAGTGCGTGGCCTGGGTGGGGGGCCCACTGTCTGCTGGAGGTGGCAGCGGAGCCCGGCTGTCTCAGGGGGCCTCGCTCTGTGCCCGGTGGGGGCGGGGGCCCAGGCCAGGACCCCTGAGGGGTGACCTGTGGCTCCCTTCTCACCCCCTCAGGAACTTCTGAGCCATTCCACCGACCGGCCCGAGAGGCAGCAGCTGAAAGAAGCACTGGAAGCCATGCAGGTGGGGGGTAAACTGAGGCAGGGAGAGGCCGGGCCGGAACGGGGCTCACGAACAAGCCTGTGACCCGAAATGTCGAGTTTCCTGGGGGGCACGGAACAGAGCAGGGCACAGGGTGGTGGGGGAGACCCACCGACGGGCAGAGGGTCGGGGCCGGGGGCGCTGCAGGCTTTCCCGCCGTCCACTGGGGCCGCCCGGTTCCCAGGCCCTGGACTCCGTTCTGGGCATCTGTCCTGTGCTGCCTGCTGCTCAGCCCTGGGACTTCTGCTTCTGACATGCCCGCCCCTGTCCCCCCCCCAACCCCCAGCCGCACCACCTCCCCTGCCTCCCAGGCCCGTGCCAGCCCTCTGGCAGCTACACCTCCCGCAGGAGAGCTCAGCTGGCGTGGCCCGCTGCCCCGAGACCTCCTGTGGCTCCCACTGCCCGTCAGGCACGGGCTTCTCCGCGTGCCAGTGTGGCTCTGCGGTGTGCTTGCCACGTGCCCGCGTCCCAGGCATGCTTGGCCACGCCAGGCCCCGAGCACCCTCCAGCCTTTCCCCGCTCTGAGGGTTGGCAGGCCGGGCCCCTCCCCTCTCCCTGCTGTGTCCCCAGTCTTTGCAGGGGGACGTGTCCCAGGAGGGTGGCCCCCTGGAATCCGTTCCCCGTTGCGCATGCTCCACGCTGAGCGCGCCTCGGAGCAGCCTTGTGCTCGTGGGGGACTTCACGTCCGCGTGGGCCGTGGCCTGCGCCGCGGGGTGCAGCGGGCGCACAGCTGGCCGGCCGTCTTGCGGCGTTTCTGCCTCGGGTCCGGCCATGCCGTGCCGCTGGGCTCCTCGTGGGGACGGGCCGGAGCTCTGCGGGGAGGCTGCACCGGCCCCACCGCGGCCTGGCTTGCGGCTCCACCCACGGCAGCCTGTGCTCCTGCTGGGCGGGGGCAGCGGCGCCCTCCTGGGTTCTCCAGGGTGGGCCGGGTCCCTGGCTCTCCGCAGCGCTGGGTGCCCTGCCCAGTCGCTCTGCCCTCTGGATCGCGGTGGGCACTGCCCCCTGGTGGCCAGCAGGAGGCTGCATGGCATGGCCAGCTGGCCACCCGGTTGGGGTTCGCCCACGTGCAGCTGGGGCTCCCGGAGGCCGTGGCCTTTGGGGGGGGTCCCCTCCCCAGAGCTAAGACACGCCTGCTCGCGTCTAGTTGGCTGTTGTTTATCTATTCGCACCTAGGGGGTCAGGAGGCAGGAGCTCGGGGTTCTTGGCCCACTGATTGGCGTGTGCTTTGGGGTTGGTTCTTCCTTTTCTTCCCGAGTTTCTTATTTGTCAAGGGGGGTTGGCCCTTCTCACTCCTTGCTGCGGAGAGCCAGCCACCTCTGGCAGATGGGGGGAGGTGCTTTTTAAAAACATTTTTTTTATTTTTTTATTGATTCAGAGAGGAAGGGAGAGGGAGAGAGACAGAAACATCCACGATGAGAGAGAATCATGGATCGGCTGCCTCCCACCTGCACACCCCTCACTGGGGATGGAGCCCGCAACCCGGGCCTGTGCCCTGACCGGGACTTGAAACGTGACCTCCTGGCTCACAGGTCCACGCTCAACCCCTGAGCCTCGCCGGCCGGGCTGGAGGTGCTTTGAAAGTGCCCAGCTCTGAGCGGATGTGGGATGGGGGCTGGGGGCTGGGGGCTGGGGGCTGAGCCCCTCGCCCTGCCCAGTGTGGGCCTGCCAACCCCGCCCCACACTGCTGTTTTCAAGGACTTGGCAATGTACATAAATGAAGTGAAACGGGACAAAGAGACCCTGAAGAAAATCAGCGAGTTTCAGAGTTCGATAGAAAACTTGGTAAGTGTGGCCGACTCTCCAAAGAATGGGGACTTTCCTTTTAAATATCCACAGATTGGCCAGATGATGATGACCTCTGAGCGCACAATAATCTGGCCACTCAGTGTGTGTGTGTGTGTGTGTGTGTGTGTATATATATATATATATATATATATATATATATATATATATATATTAGAGCAGGGGTCCTCAAACTTTTTTTTTTTTTTAAATATATTTTATTGATATTTCACAGAGAGGAAGGGAGAGGGACAGAGAGCCAGAAACATCGATGAGAGAGAAACATCGATCAGCTGCCTCCTGCACACCCCCCACTGGGAATGTGCCCGCAACCAAGGTACATGCCCTTGACCGGAATCGAACCCGGGACCCTTCAGTCCGCAGGCCGACGCTCTATCCACTGAGCCAAACCGGTTTCGGCATGGGTCCTCAAACTTTTTAAACAGGGGGTCAGTTCACTGTCCCTCAGACGGTTGGAGGGCCAGACTATAGTTTAAAAAAAAACTATGAACAAATTCCTACGTGCACTGCGGGCCCAGGACGCGTTGGCTGCTAAGCAGGACAGGCAGCAGCACCTGGCGGGCTGGATAAATGTCCTTGGCGGGCTGCATGTGGCCCGCCGGCCGTAGTTTGAGGACCCCTGTATTAGAGGCCCGGTGCATGAATTCATGCGTGGGTGGGGTCCAGCCAGCCTGGCCAGGGGGAGGGGACATGGGCGGTTGGCTGGCCTGCCTGCTGGTCGAACTCCTGGTCAAGGGGACAATTTGCATATTAGCCTTTTATTATATAGGATATACACTGAGTGGCCAGGTTATTATGCGTTCAGAGATCATCATCATCTGGCCACTCAGTGTATTTTTATTGATTTCAGAGAGGAAGGGAGCGAGAGAGAGAGAGAGAGAGAGAGAAACATAGATGTGAGAGAGAATCATGGATCAGCTGCCTCCTGCACACGCCCTGCCCCCCAGGGATCGAGCCCACAGCCGGGCCCGTGCCCTGACGGGAATCGAACCATGACCTTTTGGTGCCTGGGACAATACTCAACCAACTGAGCCCCCCCAGCCAGGGCCAGAGGCTGAAGATTACTCATGTCCGTGTCCTGCGTGTGTTTGTAAAACGTCTTTCCCCATCTCCACATTGAACACGCGGAAGTGTGAGAACACTCTTGTCCGGCCGGTTCCGGGGAGCTGGTGCAGCCCCGACATTCTGCCAGCCAGCCAGCCCGGCGCCCGGGGCTCACAGGTGGCCTGCTGCCCAGGGGCAGGCCCGCGGGAGACGGCACCAGCCCCCCTCCCCCTCTGGCCTGGACCGAGGACTCTCTTGGTCCTAGAGGTGGTGGCTCCCAGGGGGCCTGCGGCTCCTGTTTCCTGGCCCCTGGCCCCCCTCGCCTCCACTGGCCCCTGGGGGACAACGGACCGTGTGTCCACGCTGCCGGGAGCTGCCCTCGGGTTCTCCCCTCCCCTGGGCGTCAGGCAGGCACCTCCCGGGACCCTCTCAGCATCACCCTTGGGTGCTGGGTGGCCACTGTGGCCTGTGGGAGAGAGGAGCTGGGCCGTCGGAAGTGGGCACTCCCTGCTGTCCCAGCCGACGTCTCGCCGACCTGCCAGTGTGTCCCCCAGCGTTCCCCCACTTCTGCTCTGTCGACCGTGGGGAGCGTCCTTTGTTGGGGGGTCTGTCCTGTGCATTGCACGTTGCCCACTGGATGCCGTAGCACCCCCACCCTTGGGAGCCAGTGATGATGGCCAAGCACGTCTCCAGGTGCCCCCGGGCACAGCACTGGCCCTGGCTCAGAGCCCCGGCCTGCACGCTCTCACTCTCGCCCCTGAACTTGGCTGGTCTCGCCGAGTCTCTGTGGAAGTCAGATCCACGCAGAAGCTTTGGGCAAAGGAAGCTCCCGGGTGCCCAGGCCCACACCTGGTGCCCGTTGCCCATTCCTCACCTCCGAGAGAGCCCAAGGAGGACCCCTCCGCGCACACGGCCAGGGACGCGCGTACCGTGTCGCCGAGTGACGAAAAGACGCTCCCCGGCAGCGTTAGGACACAGCTCCGTGTCTCCTTCCTCTTAACAGGGGTGGGCAAGCTTTTTGACTCGAGGGCCACCATGGGTTCTTAAACTGGACCGGAGGGCCGGAACAAAAGCATGGATGGAGTGTTTGTGTGAACTAATATACATTCAAAGTAAAGGAGCGGAGGGGAGAGCAAGAGAACCCTCCGCTCTTTCGGCTCCGCGGGCCGGATAGAACAGCCGAACTGGCCGGATCCGGCCCGCGGGCCGTAGTTTGCCCACGGCTGTCTTAGAACAAACCTGGAGCGCCCAGGGGCAGAGGGCGAGGGGCAGGGCGCGGACGGGGGGGCAGTGTCTTCAGCGCCTGGCGGAGCGAGGCTGTCCGGGTTCCCCATCAGCCGTGTGTCCTCGATGCCCTGTGATGCACGGGCATCATTACGACGTGAAAAAAAGACGATTTTTGTTTGTTACTCAAACACTTCTGTTTAGCGAATGAGAAATACTTGTTCCTGAAGTGACAAAACTACGACCCGACCCGGTGGCGAGCAGGTGCAACGCGCTCTCTGATCCAGGCGCCCCGCGCAGCCCGCTCTTTCTCCGGAAACGCGCCCCCCGGGGGGCGGCGGCACGCTCGTCCCGCACGTTACAGGCGAGACGCGGAGGCTCCGAGGGAGTCGCTGTGCAGGGTGCTCAGTCTCCCTCTGGGACACCGAGCCGCTGTGCTCGTGAGTCTGGCCCTGGCAGCTTCTGGAAAGTTCCAAGAGCTCAGAAGAAGATGCCGAGACCCGTCCGTCGGAGCATCACGCAGACACGGCCTCCTCAAGGTTGGGGAGGCCAAGGAGGGCTTCCTGGCGGAGTCGTATCTGCGGGTCGGCATGGGTGCCGGAGCCAGGCAGAGGGCAGGCTCACGTGGGCCACACAGGACCGTGTCCAGAGCAGAGTAGCCAAGATACAAGCCTCACGGGAAACGGGAACGGCATCTCCGCAGAGCAGAGAGCGTTTGACGGGAAGCCTGTCCCATGGCCCTGGGCGCGGCCGGGGCGTCAGCACGGCCCGCACACTGTGCTCCCGGGCGGGACCAACACCCCGCCCGCCCTCCGTCCGTCTGTCCAATGCTCTTTGTTCCCTTGAACTTGGTTTTCGGGCCGGGCGTCTGGCCTTTCCTACCGGGTCGCTGCGCTGGGCACCGCCGCAGCGGCCTGGGGAGGTTGCCCACGTGAATGGCTCTGCTCCTGGGGGGGCTGGGGCACAGGAGCCCGCGGGCCTGTTTCTCCGTCCCCCGCCGCCCCTTGTTCTAAGCACCGGCCAGGACCCACCGGGCTCTTTGGCTGGGTGTCCGCCTCCGGGGGATCGGCCCCTGGGACGGGGGCACACAGCCCTTCCTCCGGGCAGGGGATGGGGGGGACGGCTGCCCTGGCACGGGCTACCAGCTGACAGCCCTCCCCGTCTTTCTAGCAAGTAAAACTGGAGGAATTTGGGCGGCCAAAGATCGACGGGGAGCTGAAGGTGCGGTCCATCGTCAACCACACCAAGCAGGACAGGTGAGCGGGCGACGGGCATCCCGGGCGGTGGCACCAGCCCAGCCGGGCACCCGCCCCCACGGTGTGGAAACGGCTTTTCTGCTGGAGAGGGCGGCCTGCCCACCCGGCTTTGTGTCGCTCCGTTTTAATTGCTTCCTGCCTTCTCGGCGAGAGCGTTGTGAGCCACGTCAGCCAGCGGCCACCGTCAGCCGGCGGCCGCCACGCCCACGGGGCTGCCCTGCCCGGCCGGCACTGGGCTGGGCTGGGGGGCAGCCGGAGGCCTTGGCCGGCGAGCTCCCAGGCTCCTAGCAGCCGGCCAGCCAGAGGGGCCACAGGAGCCCTTTGCCAGGTGACTGAGGGCGTGTCCAGGCGGGCGACAGGGATGGCTCTGGCTGAGCTGGCACGGCAGCTGTCCAGTCCTCCATGCACTCCTACTGTGTGCGAGGCCTGGGCCGAGGCTGGGGTCACAGCACCCATGGGTTCGGCTCCCTCGGGGCTCCCAGTCTGGTTAGTGGGAGATGGAGCTTGGGGATGGAGGAGTCCATATGCTCCTTGGGCCATGGGTGAGGTCAAGGAGGACTTCCTGGAGGAGTCGTACCTGAGAGCAGCGGCGACCTGGCCGAGGGTCAGCGTTGGCGGGTGAACCAGGCAGAGGGCAGGGCTTGGGCTCCATCCCACAGCCCGGGAGCACGGCGCGCGGGCCATGCTGACGCCCCGGCCGCGCCCGGGGCCAGGTACCTGTTCCTGTTCGACAAGGTGGTCATCGTCTGCAAGAGGAGGGGCTACAGCTACGAGCTGAAGGAGATCATCGAGCTGCTGTTCCACAAGATGACCGACGACCCCATGAACAACAAGGATGTCAAGAAGGTGGGCCCGGGTTCTGGGGGGGACGGTGGGGCAGCGGGGCACACAGGCAGGGTGCCGGTGATGCCCCACCGAGGGGCTGTTGCCGAGTGGCCTCGGGACAGGGGGGCTGCAGTGGGACAGGGCTTCCTTTCAGTCATCCTCTGTCACGGTGACTCCTGCTGAAGGCGCCCCTCTCGCCGGGCCCAGCCCATCCCTGGCTTTCATCTCTGAATCTTTCCCGGGCGTGGGAGTGGCCAGGATCTCAGTACCCAAGTGAGGGGAGGAGCAGAGGGACCCAGCCAAGTGCTCGGTGGGAGTCAGCCTTAGACCTTGGCCCCGGCTCCAGTCCACATTGGCCCTAGAGAAGCAGTCCTTCCTGCCCCTGCCCACCCCTGCCCGCCCCTGCCGAGGAGGGCCCTGGGTGGGCGCGGCGTCAGCTGTCAGACTGCTGCCCAGTCAGTGGGCCATGGCAGCTGGGGGTGGGGCCACGGCAGCTGGAGGTGGGGCCACGGCTGCTGGGGGTGGGGTCACGGCAGCTGGGGGTGGTGCCATGGCAGCTGGGGGTGGTGCCATGGCTGCTGGGGGTGGTGCCATGGCTGCTGGGGGTGGGGCCATGGCAGCTGGGGGTGGAGCCATGGCTGCTGGGGGTGGTGCCATGGCAGCTGGGGTGGTGCCATGGCAGCTGGGGGTGGTGCCATGGCTGCTGTGGGTGGGGCCATGGCAGCTGTGGGTGGGGCCATGGCTGCTGGGGGTGGTGCCATGGCAGCTGGGGGTGGTGCCATGACAGCTGGGGGTGGTGCCATGGCTGCTGGGCATGAGGCCATGGCTGCTGGGGGTGGTGCCATGGCTGCTGGGCATGAGGCCATGACAGCTGGGGGTGGTGCCATGGCTGCTGGGCATGAGGCCATGGCTGCTGGAGGTGGGGCCATGGCTGCTGGGGGTGGGGCTATGACTGCTGGAGGTGGGGCCATGGCTGCTGGGGGTGGGGCCATGGCTGCTGGGGGTGGGGCCATGGCTGCTGGGGTGGGGCCATGGCTGCTGGGGGTGGGGCCATGGCTGCTGGGGGTGGGGCCATGACAGCTGGGGGTGGGGCCATGGCTGCTGGGGTGGGGCCATGGCTGCTGGATGGGGCTGCCCTGCTCTCGGTTCAGTCCTGCTTCTGCAGAGGCCTCTGCACCCAGAGCGTGGGCCCTCACTTGCAGCCCTGAGCTGGGTGAGGGGCCAGGCGCCAATGTGCTAAGACCCAGGTCCTGGACTTCAGAGTTCACGGTGTAGAGCGGGGGGGGCCGCCTGGAAGAGCTGTTGGGGGACCCGCCTAACCCTGAGGTCCAAAACAAGCTTCTGCGGCCCAGAGGTGGTGAGCTGAGGCCACTCCCCAGGCTCCAGGCTGAGACGCTGCCCCGTGTCCCAGCCCCTGACCCTTCCCCCGTGGGGAAGGCCCGGCTGCCCCACCCCAGGGCTCTCGGCAGTGGTCCGTGTCCTGGGCTGTGAGTCCCGTCATGACCTCGCCCCCCCTTTTCCTCTCCTCTCCTCATGCTGCCTAGTCTCATGGGAAAATGGTAAGCACTGGCGCCCCCTCACGCCTTCCTCACCTCGGGCCGCTGCGGCACTGCCCTCCTGCGCCGGGAGTGGGGGCCTGGGGACCCGGGGGCCCGAGGAGGGGCGGGCTCATGGCCTTCTTCCTCCTCATCTAGTTTCTTACTTAAGACCGTGACATGTGTGCAGGAGGAAGGGCCTGCCTCTTACAGAGGGTTCAAGTGCGGTCCCCCCGCCC
Organism: Plecotus auritus; assembly: GCF_963455305.1. Taxonomy (NCBI): domain Eukaryota; kingdom Metazoa; phylum Chordata; class Mammalia; order Chiroptera; family Vespertilionidae; genus Plecotus; species Plecotus auritus. Next base: position 184,277,974 of record NC_137776.1, on the reverse strand, counting down.
TGCCTTGTACCCCCGTCCTGCCTGGTCCCCCCGTCCTACCTGGTCCCCCCGCCCTGCCTGGTCCCCCCACCCTGCCTGGTCCCCCCGCCCTGCCTGGTCCCCCCGCCCTGCCTGGTCCCCCCACCCTGCCTGGTCCCCCCGCCCTGCCTGGTCCCCCCGCCCTGCCTGGTCCCCCCGTCCTACCTGGTCCCCCCATCCTACCTGGTCCCCCCGCCCTGCCTGGTCCCCCCGCCCTGCCTGGCCCCCCCCGCCCTGCCTGGTCCCCCCGCCCTGCCTGGTCCCCCCGCCCTGCCTGGTCCCCCCGTCCTACCTGGCGCCCCCGCCCTGCCTGGTCCCCCCGCCCTGCCTGGTCCCCCTGTCCTACCTGGTCCCCCCGTCCTACCTGGTCCCCCCATCCTACCTGGTCCCCCCGCCCTACCTGGTCCCCCCACCCTGCCTGGTCCCCCCACCCTGCCTGGTCCCCCCGCCCTGCCTGGTCCCCCTGTCCTGCCTGGTCCCCCCACCCTGCCTGGTCCCCCCATCCTACCTGGTCCCCCCATCCTACCTGGCGCCCCCGCCCTGCCTGGTCCCCCCGCCTGCTCCGTTCCCTGGAGGTTAAGGCCATGGCTGGTCAGCGGTGTGTCTGGTGTCCCTCTGTCACCCTCTGTCTTTTCTCCCCTCCCCCTCCCTCCCCCCTCCCCCCTCTTCCTCTCTGCGCCCCCCCCTTCCTTCCGTCATCTCTAACACATGGCCCCGGGTTTCCGAGCTCCTTCCCGGGGCCTTTGGCAGCCCCTGAGGTGCCAGGCCGGGGGCGCCGAGGGGGTGGGCAGCGGCCTGGGCTTGGTCGGGGCTCCAGGCCCAGGGCCTTTCCCTCCCCGTGCCTTCGGATGACCTGCTTCCGCGCAGGGCGTTCCTTTCGCTCACATTGAGGAAGTGAGAGTGGGGGGGCCGGTGTGGTGTGAGGGAGGGCCCGGGCCAGTTCCTGAACACGGGCTCCCCGGGGACCCCGCTCAGTCTTTAGGGCCCGGATGCACCCGTGGAGTTCAGCTGAGGGCGTACCGTGGAGGGGGTGGGAGGGGGTCCCAGGAAATCCTGAGAGGGGTGTGCACATGCACCTATGCACACGTGTGCAGACACAGACGTGAGTGCACTGTATACATGCACCTGCACACACCCATATGCACATGCACACACATGAGTGAACTGTATACACACACATGCACACACAGGCACAAACACGCATGCGAGTGCACTGTACCCATGCACATGCATGCACACATGTGCACGCGCAGGCAGAGACATGCATAGGCGTGCACCGTACACATGCGTACACACGTGTACTCTCCCCTCACAGTGGTCCTATGGCTTCTACCTGATCCACCTACAAGGCAAGCAGGGCTTCCAGTTCTTCTGCAAGACGGAGGACACGAAGCGGAAGTGGATGGAGCAGTTTGAGATGGCCATGTGAGTCCGGGGGGCAGTGTGGGGGCTCAGGAGCCCCGGGGAGACTCTGTCCAGTGGATGGAGCAGTTGGGGATGGCCATGTGAGTCCAGGGGGCAGCGTGGGGGCTCAGGAGCCCCGGGGAGACTCTGTCCAGTGGATGGAGCAGTTGGGGATGGCCATGGGAGTCCAGGGGGCAGCGTGGGGGCTCAGGAGCCCCAGGGGGGATTCTATCCAGTTGATGGAGCAGTTGGGGATGGCCATGTGAGTCCAGGGGGCAATATGGGGGGCTTGGGAGCCCCGGGGAGACTCTGTCCAGTGGATGGAGCAGTTGGGGATGGCCATGTGAGTCCAGGGGGCAGCGTGGGGGGGCTCAGGAGCCCCGGGGAGACTCTGTCCAGGGGATGGAGCAGTTTGAGATGGCCATGTGAGTCCAGGGGGCAGTGTGGGGGGCTCAGGAGCCCCGGGGAGACTCTGTTCAGTGGATGGAGCAGTTGGGGATGGCCATGTGAGTCCAGGGGGCAGCGTGGGGGGGCTCAGGAGCCCCGGGTAGACTCTGTCCAGTGGATGGAGCAGTTGGGGATGGCCATGTGAGTCCAGGGGGCAGCGTGGGGGGGCTCGGGAGCCCTGGGGGTGGGGAGACTCTGTCCAGTGGATGGAGCAGTTGGGGATGGCCATGGGAGTCCAGGGGGCAGTGTGGGGGGGCTCAGGAGCCCCGGGGGGGATTCTGTCCAGTGGATGGAGCAGTTGGGGATGGCCATGGGAGTCCAGGGGCAGCGTGGGGGGGGGCTCAGGAGCCCCGGGGAGACTCTGTCCAGTGGATGGAGCGGTTGGGGATGGCCATGTGAGTCCAGGGGCAGCGTGGGGGGGCTCAGGAGCCCCAGGGGGGATTCTGTCCAGTGGATGGAGCAGTTGGGGATGGCCATGGGAGTCCAGGGGGCAGTGTGGGGGCTCGGGAGCCCCGGGGGTGGGGGGGACACTGTCCAGGACTCTCTCAGGCGAGGGTGAGGGCAGATGCCCAGAGATCGAGACGAACTCCGTCACCCCAGCCCCACGCTGGTGGCATCCTAGCTGATCACAATCTCCCCGGGCAACAGGGCCCTCCCTCTGGCCCAGGTGGGCTCCGCTGCCCGCTGCCCCGAGGCTGAGCCCTGCACACGTCTGGCAGGGCATTGCGTGGCCAGCAATGGTCGCAATGCCAGATGGACCCCTGGGGACGCTTCCTCGGGGCCCCAGGCTGGGACTGGCACCTTCTGTGGAAGGCACAGAACTGTTCCATGAAATGTAGGAGGGGCCCCATTCTGTCCAACAGAGAAGGTGATCAGTGGGTCCCTGGGGAACCCAGGCACGTTGGACCCGAGGCCAGAGTGGCAGGTCCTGTGTCCTCAGACTCTGCGGTCCGACAGGCAGGTGCGCCCACTCCTGGCCTTTTCCCCCTGGTGAACCGGCGGTGAAAGGAGGCGGTTAGGGGTGTGTTAGGGGGGCCGGAGGGGGTCACGTCCAGGACACGTCAGGACACATGACCGCCCGGCCGGCGCGGCTCAGGGGTTGAGCGTTGACCTGTGAACTAGGAGATGAGGGTTCGAGTCCCGGTCGGGGCCCAGGCCCAGGTTGCAGACTCCATCCCCAGAGGGGGGGCATGCAGGAGGCAGCCGATCCATGGTTCTCTCATCTTGATGTGTCTCTCTCTCCCTCTCCCTTCCTTCTGAAATTAATCAAAATATTTTAAAAAAGGGAAAGAGTCCTAACCGGTGTGGCTCAGTGGATAGAGCGTCGGCCTGCGGACTGAAGGGTCCCGGGTTCGATTCCGGTCAAGGGCATGTACCTGGGTTGCGGGCACATCCCCAGTAGGGGGTGTGCAGGAGGCAGCTGATGGATGTTTCGCTCTCATCGATGTTTCTGGCTCTCTATCCCTCTCCCTTCCTCTCTGTAAAAAAATCAATAAAATATATTTTAAAAAAAATAAAAAATAAAATAAAAAAAAGGGAAAGATAGATGCTGTCCCCCTCCACCTCTGCCCCCGGCTCCCAGGGTGGCAGTTCCTCCTCGTACCTTCTTAGGAACTCTCCGATCCCACCTGCTGGCTTTGTCTACCCCCCACCCCCGGCCTCGTGCTGGCTGCCAGGGGATGTGCCTCTGGGTGAATTAGGCACAGCGCACGCCCCCTGAATGCTCGGGTGCCTGCTGTGAGTCCAGCTCACTGCTACTCGGAGTCTCATCGCTAACGCGTCCCCAGTGGCGTCCCGAAGAGCCCCTCCGCTCAGTCTTGACCAGTGCCCGCGCCTGCCCCCCCAGACCCTGTCAAGGTGGAGCCATGACCTGCACCCAGGCCTCTCCTGCCCGGGCAGCACCCCTGTCTAGCCGGGGTGTCGGGCAGACCCGGCCCAGCCCGGCGGGCGTGGGGCTCAGGGAACCTGCCCCCTCCCATCCACCAGGTCCAACATCAAGCCCGACAAAGCCAACGCCAACCACCACAGCTTCCAGATGTACACGTTCGACAAGACCACCAACTGCAAGGCCTGCAGGATGTTTCTCCGGTGAGCGACCCCCGGCCCCCCGCACCCCGAGGGGGCCCCGTGCCCACCGCCTCCGACCACCTCCTCCTCCGCCCTGGGCTGGGCCCATCAGCTCAGATCCAGCCTGGAGGGGCGGGCGGCGGCTGTCCCTGCGGGTGCCCAGGGCCCGCTGTGTGGGATGGCAGGGCTGTCCTTGGGGAGAGCGGGATGGGGGTCTCCGAGGCCTGGGGCTGGGAGGGATGGGCGCTCTGGGGGGACAGCAGGGTGGGCTTGGGGCTCTTGGGCCCTGCCTGCAGCTGCCGGGTGTGGGGACCCGGGCAGTGCCTCATACCCCCCCGCCCCGGCACAGGGGGACCTTCTACCAGGGCTACTTGTGCACCAAGTGTGGGGTCGGGGCGCACAAGGAGTGTCTGGAGGTGACGCCGCCCTGCAAGATCAGTGAGTACCGCTGCCCGCCCGCGATGCCCGTCGGGAGCTGGCCCTCGGGCCACACCTGACATCTCCCCACCGAGGGTCCCGCGGCTCACAGCCCCCTTCGCCGCCCTCCTGGCGCTGGCTGAGGGGGCACGCTCTCCTTCCCGCTGTGGGGTCCCCCGCGGGGAGAGCTGAGGAAACCGAGGCTCCGAGGGGAGGACGCCTGCCCGGGGGCGCAGCGTCGAGGGCCAGGGGCCTGGGCTCCATGCCCACCCTTCCTCCTGACTGTGCCCTGGAGGGCTTCTCTCTGCCTCTCCCGTGGCCCCGCCTCATCCCAGCTGGGGGCTTGTGGGGTTCCCCCCACCATGGACACAGAACCTCCGGGCAAGTGTGCGGAGGCTCTGGTCTCAGAGAAACCCCTGCGCCCGCTTCCCCTGCGCCGAGCGCCTGGCCCTCTAGCTGCAGCCGTGCTGTAGGTGGTTCATGTCCACACGCACGCACACGCACATGCACACGCATGCACACTCACCAAGAGCAGACTTAGTCACTTTCCCATTTACTGCTGAGTCTGGCCCAGTGCCTGATGGGGGGGAGGGTCTGACAGCCCAGTCCCTGAGCCCCCCAGGCCCAGGCCTCTCCCGGCAGGAAGACAGCACCTCGCCCGCTGGCCCCCCGCGGCTTTGCCCACCAGCACTGCCCTCTTGTGGCCGCGTGTCCCTCGCGCTGGGTGACTGGCATTTGGGGAAGCGTTTTTGTTGTTCTTTTGATCCTAAAAGTAACATCCTTGTCAAAAATTTGAAGGAAAAAAAAGAGAGAAGAAATGAAATAGAGAAGGAAATAAATGTCCCCCATGAACTGGTGAAGAGATGACCAGAGGCGGTATTCGGTCTGGGGGCCGGGCCGCCCTGTCCGGCCCTCCTCCCCTGTCCGGGCCCCAGGCTCGGCCTCAGCAGCAACGGGACTGGGCAGAGCCCCTGTTCCCGGCCGTGGCGTCCGGGTGACAGCAGGCGACAGCCGCGGGGCGCCTCTCTGTCTCCTGGAGGAGCTGACCCTCTCAGCGCAGCTGCCCTGAGGGTGGACCGGGGTTGGACATCAGTGCCCGCGGGGGTGGGGGGGGGCAGGCTGGGCCGCCCACATGCTGCAGGGAGCAGGCTGGCCTCCGCAGGTCCCTTGTCCCCACGGGACCCAGGCTCCCCCGGCCCTGCCGTGGCGGCTCTAAACCTTCCGGAACCATCTCAGGCACGCCGCACAGACCAGTACGTTTCAGAGGACTGGTCGTTCTGATCGTTCCGTGCTGTTGCCCGGGGGAAATGTGGCGAATGTGGGCAGAGCAAAGGAGAGAACCGTGCCACTGGCCCGCGCCGCCCGCCCTCCGTGAACGCGCTCACCCCGGGCCCGGCCGCCTGTGCAGTTTCCGTTGCACCTGTCGTTGGGGTCTCCCCACACGGGCAGCTCCCCGCCTCTGAAAAGCCGAGGTCAGACGTGCCCCTCGCCCGCTGCGGCGAGTGCAGGCCCATGCCGGGGGCTCGCCCTGAGGCCTGATGTTTCCTTTCCAGGTTCGCCTGCTGACCTGGTGAGTCCGCCACCCTCCCCTGCCGCCTGCAGCCCGCGCCCTGTGTGGCCCCCAGGCCCCGTGGTGCCAGCTCTCGGCACTCCCGGGCCGCGTCGGCGAGCACAGCCACTGCGGTCGTGAGGGCCCCGGTGGCTGCTGCCCCGCCCGGCCGCCGCCCTCCCCACCTGCCCGGTGGCTGGCTCGTGGCCGTGGGTGCCCGGCTCTGTCACCGGCATCTGCCCGCCTGCCCCTCTGGCTCACAGCCCTCTGCTTAGCTGGCCTGAGGTGTCCCTGACGTCACTATGGGGTGTAGACGTCGGGGCCTGCCCCAGCTGTGGGGTCCAGTCAAGTTAACCAGCACCGAAGCGTGTTTACCAGCCCTGCTTGGGGTGAAAGACGCCCTCCCGGAGGAGGGAGACGTCTAGGCGTGTGCAGCGGGACTTGTCCCAGGCGACAAACCCAGGCTCAGATCAGGGAGGCTCCAGGGCTGGGGTGGTCAGGGCAGGCTCCCTGGAGGAGGTGGGAGTTAGTGGTAAGGATGGGCGAGGGAAGGGGTGGATGTCCCAGGGCTGTAGAGGGGCGCAAAGGGGGTAGACACGGCAGAAATAGTGGGGGGCTGTCACAGAGGGGAGCAGGAGGCTAGGACGCGTCCCTGTCCCGCCCCTCCCCGCCTTGACCCTCCTCTCGGGGGGAGGGGGAGTGTCGGGCTTGGGGCGGCCTTCTTGAGCCCTGTCGTCTGTCCTTGCCCTCACAGGACGCCTCTGGAGCGGGACCAGGTGAGTGCGGGCGTGGGCCTCTCGGCTGCCGTCCTTGTCAGCGGTCACCCTGGGCCCCGAGCCGAGCAGACGGGAGCACGGCTGCTCTCCCGTGTTCTGTCTCCTCTTCCCACCACGCACACACGCCACACACATGCTACGCACACAAACCCTGCACTGCATCACAGGAACGTGGCTTGATCACGAGAAACCAAAGCCAGAGGCCACGCCCCTGCCGCTGGGACCCAGCACCGGGACCGGGACAGGCCCACGCGGGGCGGCCGGACCAGAGCAGGGCCTGACGAGGCGTGGCCTTCACGGTTAAGGGGCTCAGCCAGGACCCCCCTGTCGGCCCCAGCGCCGCCGAGGCCAGTGAGCGGGCTGGCCTTGGCGCATCCCGGGCCCGGCCCACCCTGCTCTCTGACCCAGGGAGCTCGCCTCCTGCGGGTGCCGCTGTCGGTCCCAGGAGGGGAGGTGCTGAAAGGAAACACGGGAAGCGCCATTCCAGAACACGGCCCCCCAGCCTGTTACCACATGCACTCGCGCACACGTGTGCACGCACGCACATGCACACATACACGCACACAGCGGAGATGCGGGAGTCCGGGCAGGATGGAGTCCCCGAGCCACCCCCACCCCCCTGTCCCCACAGGTCCCAAGATGGTGGCTGTGCAGAATTACCACGGCAACCCCGCTCCCCCCGGGAAGCCGGTGCTGACCTTCCAGACGGGCGACGTGATTGAGCTGCTAAGAGGGGACCCCGAGTCTCAGTGGTGGGAGGTGGGTCCTGGGCTGGAAGGTGGAGGCCCCGGCCGCCTCCCTCGCCCCTGGCCCAGGCAGAGGCCCCGCACCTCCGGCGGGGCGGGTGGGGGCGAGCGGCAGGGGTGGAGGGACGAGGGCTGTGGGCAGGGCCTCGGGGCGGTGGCTGTCCCTGGGAGAGGGTGCGGCGCCCTCACAGAGGAGGCCGTACGGGCGCCCCGTCTCCTTCCTGCCGCCCTGCGTCCTGCACACCCTCCCAGGGGTGACCGGGGCCGTCAGTGCCGGTGGCCTCGCAGGGACGCTTTGCTGCTGTGACAGCGGAGGGCCGGGGGCGGCTGCCGGGGCACCGGGGCTCCTCAGGCAGGGGGACCGGGAGGGCAAGGCTGCGTGGATGGGACGGAGCAGCCGGGCCGAGGCCCTCTCCCAGCTGGGAGCAAGCTGCTTCCCTTCTGTGGGCTCCTGTTCTCCTCTGTGACGTGGGGAGGCCCCCTTCCTGCCTGGAGGGCTGTGAGGTCAGCGGAGGTCACAGCAGGGCGGTGATGCCGTCACGTGCGTCTCAGGAATGGCCCTTCCCCGTCCTTGTCCCTAGGAGACAGTGAGGGCTAAAACACCCCCCCAGGTCCCCCCCCAGGTCCCCCCCCAGGCCCACGGCCTGAGCGTGTCCTCCCTCTGCCGCAGGGGCGGCTGGTGCAGACCAGGAAGTCCGGCTGCTTCCCCAGCGCGTCGGTGAAGCCCTGCCCCGTGGACGGACGGGTGAGCTCTGGGGCCGGGGCCGGGGGCCGTCTTCGCACGGGGCCTCCTTGCTGACGGCCGTGAGCTGGCCCCGGAGCACTCTGCAACCAGAGAAGATGGGTGGGGGCCCAGGGCAGGGTGCCTTCCTGTTGGAAGGACCCCGCCAGTGGGGGTTGCGTTCCGTCACGGGTGTCAGAGATGTAGAAATGGGCTGAAACCAGGAGCTGCCTCAGCGCCCGCCTGGCCGCTGGCACCCCTGCCCGCACGCAGCGTCTGTGCGGCCTCCCTGCCCAGGGGAAGGGGGACGCAGGAGGACGCCTGGGGTCGGGACCGGCTTTGCTGGCCGGTCCAGGGGACCACGCGGCAGAGGGGGAAAAGTGTCGCTGACACCGGGTGGCCTGGGGCCGGGCTCGTCCCCGTTCTGGGCCTCAGTTTCCCCATCTGCACAGGGAAGGGGTGGGGAGGGGATAGGTAGTCTGAGGCTTTGCCCATCCTGGTCCAGCCAGGGGCAGTCGGGAGGCTCTGGCCAGGGAGGCCCGCGAGGGGTCACCCGCTGCGTGCAGCTGCCACCTGGAGGCCATGTTGCCAGCAGATGCCTGCCCGGGGCCTCGGGCCTGAGCGCTGAGAGCTGTGGGGGTGCTCGTGGCCCCCGAGACGTTCTGCAGCCTTTGTCACACCCTCCTGGGGGCAGGTGCCCGGTGGCTGGTTGCTACTCATTCATTCATTCATTCATTTAACCAATCATCACTCATCCATTCACTCATCCATTCAAACACAGTGACCAGTCACTCAGAGGTGGTGAGTCCCGGTCACTGCCCTCAGGTACCCCGCAATCCAGTGGCTCTGGGCCCCAAGGGTCAGGTCATTGCCGACAAGCCCCCTTTACCCCACTGTGTGGGCGGCCCCTGGTCGGGGGGGCATTAACCCCCATGTTCTCTTTTGCCAGCCACCCATCGGCCGGCTGCCGTCCCGGGAGATCGACTACAGTGCTTACCCCTGGTGAGCCGACCAGCGTGGCCCTGGGCTGTGGGGGGCCCTTGACTGTGTGGGGGGGCATCTCTGGGCTGTGGGGGGCCCTTGACTGTGAGGGGGGGCATCTCTGGGCTGTGGGATGGCCTTTGACTGTGTGGGGGGGCATCTCTGGGCTGTGGGGGGCCCTTGACTGTGAGGGGGGGCATCTCTGGGCTGTGGGATGGCCTTTGACTGTGTGGGGGGCATCTCAGGGCTGTGGGGGGCCCTTGACTGTGTGGGGGGCATCTCTGGGCTGTGGGGGGCCCTTGACTGTGAGGGGGGCATCTCTGGGCTGTGGGGGGCCCTTGACTGTGAGGGGGGGCATCTCTGGGCTGTGGGATGGCCCTTGACTATGGGGGGGCATCTCTGGGCTGTGGGGGGCCCTTGACTGTGAGGGGGGCATCTCTGGGCTGTGGGATGGCCCTTGACTGTGGGGGGGCATCTCTGGGCTGTGGGGGGCCCTTGACTGTGAGGGGGGGCATCTCTGGGCTGTGGGATGGCCCTTGACTGTGGGGGGGCATCTCTGGGCTGTGGGGGGCCCTTGACTGTGAGGGGGGGCATCTCTGGGCTGTGGGGGGCCCTTGACTGTGAGGGGGGGCATCTCTGGGCTGTGGGGGGCTCCTGGGCTGTGGGAGTGGCTCCATAAGCCCGTGAGCAGGCCGGGTCCGGGTTCTCCAGGCGGCGGAGCCCAGCTGCCCACCCTGCTCCGTCCTCGGCCCTGACCGCCTGGGTCTGGGGGGCTCCCCCATCCCTGGCAACGGCCTCCTTTGCCAGAGCCGATCATCAGGGGGAACAGTTGGGAGAGTGAAGTCCTTTCTTACACTCTGCATGAAGAGTCACTACAGTCTGTGAGAGCAGTGTGTTTAAGGCCAGGCCTGGTCCCGTGTCTACACGGGCAGCCGCTCGCTGGGACAGGGGGATGTTGGTGCTCGTACAGGCGTGAAGGTGGCGGTCTAGGGGTGAGCCACAGGTGCAGGTGGCCCGGGGTCCAGCTTTCGTCTCCGCCGCCAGGTCACCAGGCTGCCTCGAAGAATGAGCGCCCGCAGTGGCCGCAGCAGGGGCAGCTGCAGTGCGGGGCCCAGGGCGTGGCCTCACTTCCCAGCGGGCCCGGTCTGCAGATTGGATGCTGTCGCGGGCGGGATGCTGTCACAGGCCGGCAGTGACACCCTCGCTTCCTCCCGCCGCTCTAGGTTCGCCGGCAACATGGAGCGGCAGCAGACGGACAACCTGCTCAAATCCCACACCAGCGGGACCTACCTGATCCGGGAGCGGCCGGCCGAGGCGGAGCGCTTCGCCATCAGCATCAAGTACGTGTCCCCGATGCCGTTCGGGACCTCAGAGCCCACGTTCCCTGCAGGTCAACGTTGGGTTGGGTGGTCACGGGATGTAGTGCCCAAACCTGGACACGTTCAGGATGGAAGGGTGTCCACGGGTCTGCGTGAGCATCCTGGCTGCCGTCGGCCCACAGCTGTCCTGCGAGCGTGGCTGACATTTCCAGGTTCCAGGGACTGGACAAGCTCGGCCACAGAGCAGGCAGGGATGCTGGGAGGGTCAGGGGCTCCCAGCTCGGCCGCAGAGCAGGCAGGGATGCTGTGAGGGTCAGGGACTGGACAAGCTCAGCCACTGAGCAGGCAGGGATGCTGTGAGGGTCAGGGACTGGACAAGCTCAGCCACTGAGCAGGCAAGGATGCTGTGAGGGTCAGGGGCTCCCAGCAGCCCCACAGGTGGCCTCGGAGAGCACGGGGGTCACACGGCTGCCATCTTGCAGCCCCCGCCAGTGGTCTTCAGTCGGGGTGCCCTCCTGCCCAGAGCTGCCCCCTCCCCACCCCCACCCCTCCCGGGTCTGCTGTCACCTCTCCAAGAGACAGAATCTGATTGGTGGTTGGTCACCATTGGCATGGAACACCCACGGGGCAGGAGTCCTGGGCCAGGCTCGAGGCCAGGGATTAGAGGCCTGCTGTCAGCGGGACGGGGCTGAGAGCCCCACGCAGGGGTCCTGTGTCCCCCCATCCGTGCCTCCCTGAGATGTCCCGCTGGCTGTGGTGTGAAGTCCTTCATAAGCGTGTGGCTTGTGTGGGAAGACCCGGTTGCTGAAGGGTTTGCACCTGCGGTCGTAAGGGTGTTGGTGTGACATTTTCTTCCTTGTGGGTCTTTGGGATCGTGTCAGCGGCAAGGGGTGCGGGGCCACCTGGGGAGGAGGGGGAGCAGGAGGCTCGCCAATAGGCCACATTGGATCCGAGACCTGAGGTCACAGAGGGCGTGGAGGGGACGGCAGAGGGGCAGCCAGGGCCAGGGCCCGGCGGGCAGTGCTTGGCGTGACTGAGGAAGAGCCCGAGTGGAGGGTGTGGAGTTGGAGAACGTTAGGAGACGGTGTCAAAGCTGGGGCGAGGCTGCCTCCTCAGGCCTCTGGGCCAGGGACAGGCCTTGGACCGACCGCCCTGGCGGCAAAGGCCTCACAGGCGCTGGGGAAACAGGAGGCCGAGGGGTCCCCAGGGCGGAGAGGAGGGTGAGCGGAACCCCGAGTGGGGAAGTGGCTGGGGGAGGCCGTGCAGGCTGGGCTGGGAGCGTGGAGCTCAGGCAGGAGAGGCGGACAGACAGACGGACAGACAAGCCGTCGGAGGCAGGCCCGGAGCCGGTGGGGCGTGGGGGGGGAGGACCCAAAGGCAGGGGCTGGAGAGCAGGGGTGAGCCGGAGGCCCCGGTGGGTCTTGGCTCCTGAGCCTGGGCCCCGAGGGGCGGGGCCACGGGGCCCGTGAGTGACAGCTCGCCATGGACTTCGAGGGGCGGGGCCGCGGGGCCCGTGAGTGACAGCTCGCCATGGACTTTGAGGGGCGGGGCCCGTGAGTGACAGCTCGCCATGGACTTTGAGGGGCGGGGCCGCGGGGCCCGTGAGTGACAGCTCGCCATGGACTTTGAGGGGCGGGGCCCGTGAGTGACAGCTCGCCATGGACTTTGAGGGGCGGGGCCGCGGGGCCCGTGGGTGACAGCTCGCCATGGACTTTGAGGGGCGGGGCCACGGGGCCCGTGGGTGACAGCTCGCCATGGACTTCGAGGGGCGGGGCGCGGGGCCCGTGGGTGACAGCTCGCCATGGACTTTGAGGGGCGGGGCCGCGGGGCCCGTGGGTGACAGCTCGCCATGGACTTCGAGGGGCGGGGCGCCGGGCCCGTGGGTGACAGCTCGCCATGGACTTCGCCAGGTTCAACGACGAGGTGAAGCACATTAAGGTGGTGGAGAAAGACAGCTGGATCCACATCACGGAGGCCAAGAAGTTCGAAAGCCTCTTGGTAGGCGCTCCCGCCAGCCGGGCCCCGGGGTCGGGGGAGGGCCCTGGCCCCCATGGCCGCCACTCCCAGGAGGAGAGACCTCCTGCTCCCCGCATCTTGGGACAATTAGGGCCCCTGAGTCAGGACTGTCCCCCCAAGCCCCCCCAAGGGCCAGGTGGGTTGACCGTGGTGGACAGCGACAGGGAGGGCCCCGCCGATCCTCCAACCGGAGCCGGAAACCATGGCCCAGTGGGGCCTGATGTGAGCCCACCTCGCCCGTGGCTGCTCCCCACAGCACCCCTCCCCCGCCGGCCCTCCCCCCGCCTCCCCACTGCAGGGTCACAGCCCAGCCGGATGCAGCTCCGGCGTAGTCCTTCTTAAGGTGACTTTAAGACGGGACCCCTGCATTCTCCTCCTCACACGCAGGCCGTGTATCGAGACCACCTGAGCCCTTAGACCCGCAGCGGCCACAGCGGGGCGCCCCGTAAAACAGAAAGCCCCCGCCTGCTCCCCGGCAGGCGTAGTGAAAAACGTGCCCGTCAGTCCACCCCCGCTTGTCCTGGCTGGTGCCCGCGTGGCCTCGGCCACTTGGACAAGCCGTGATTTCTGGAAGCATTTCCCTGGCGTTGGGCACGTGGGGTCCCCGCTTTTCTCCACATAAGAGTTGCAGGGAGCGCCCCTGCCCCCTGACGTCAGCATTTCTCAGGCTTTTCCTTTAGAAACGTTGGGGAGAGAAATGACTGGTTCAAAGGTCTCTGGGACGCTGGCCACCCGCCAGGGCCTGGTGCTGGGGGAAGAGGAGGAGGGGGCCCGCGAGGGTCCAGGAGAGGAATTGCCTGTGTGGACCTGAGGAGGTGGGAGAGGGCGGCCGGGGCACCCCGGAGGCCTGCCTGGAGGCGGCGGCAGTCAGTGGGTGTGTGTCCTGCAGGAGCTGGTGGAATACTACCAGTGCCACTCTCTCAAGGAGAGCTTCAAGCAGCTGGATACCACGCTCAAGTACCCCTACAAGTCCCGGGAGCGCGCGGCCTCCAGGACCTCCAGCCGGTCCCCAGGTAGTGCCCGCTCACGGCTCACCAGTGCTCCCCCGAGGTGTCCGTTCTGCCCCGGTTCCCACGGCCCAGGCCCCACTGCCCACCTGCCCTCAAGGAAGGCTGTCTGTGGGCCACGCTGACCGAGGCCCAGAGCAGTGGCCCATCACGAGCGCCCTCCCAGGCCGGTGCCCTGGTGGTCTTGGGTGTCAGGTGAGGAATGCCGCTCTGAGTTGCTGCTCTGAGCCTGGGTGCCTTTGCCCAAGGTCAGCATGGGGAGAGGACAGGGCGGGTCCCGCCTGTCCTCAGATCCCTCCCTGTGCCCCGCCCCCCAGGGGCCTCGCTGTGCAGACCAGGCCCTGTGGCCCAGGCCGGGGGCTGAGCTGAGGGGGTGACCCTGGAGTGGGGGACAGGCTGGGCCGGCATCCAGCCCAGGACTCACCCTGAGCCACCCGCTTCCCGCAGCCTGCAGGACCTGCAGAGCCGTGGGTCCACCCAGGCAGAGCAGGCCAGGAGAGGCATGGCGGGCCTTCGTGAGCACCTACTGTGCGCTGGGCGAGGGGCAGGCTCCTGGCACGTCCATCCCATGCTCGCTGCCCCTGGGAGAGGCGGCCCGAATTGTTCTCTGGGGGCAGGAGCAGAGAGCTGAGCTGGAGGGAGGGCACCCAGAGGTGGCACTGAGCTGTGCCCAGGTGGGCCTTGAGGCCGCCCCCCTCCCCCCAGCTCCTAGGACGGCCTGGGCCCGTCCCCGCCGCCTGCGAGCGTGTGCGGTGGGTCCCGTGGGTGCTCCTCGCCCCTTTCACGTTCTCTCTCACCTCTTTGCAGCTTCCTGTGCCTCCTACAGCTTTTCTTTTCTCAGTCCTCAGGGCCTCAGCTCTGCTTCTCAGGGCCCCTCCGCTCCCTTCTGGTCAGGTACCGCTGCCCTCGGGGCGTGGGGGCCTGGCCCACCCTGCCTGCAGGTGTCCCAGCAGCGGGGGGGGGGGGGGCGGGGGGCAGGCGGGGCTGCTGCACTTGAGACCCCGTCAGGCCTGGCGCTGTCCTCGCTGCTGTCACCCCTCGACACGCTCACCCGATGGCCACTGCGCAGCCGCTCGGCCATCGCCCGCGTTGCTCACGGAGAGCTTTGCCTCTGGTAGCGGCTGACAGCCAGGCGGCCACCTTGGAGGGGGAGCAGACCTGCGGCCCCACTCAGTGCCGTCCGAGGGGTGGTGGGACCTGGGGGCCAGGGGGCGGGGTCTCGGTGGCCGACCACACGGCCTTCCCTCCGCTGCCAGAGCCAGAGCCCTCCCAGCCGCTGTGCCTGCTTCTCTCTCTGTCGCGGTCACTGTCACCTGCCCATCAGGACTCCTGGGTCCCGGGGGAGCTGGTCCAGCTGGGTTTCCAGTTTGGGGACCTGGAAGGGGGGCCTGAGGGGGGCGGGTACCGTGCCCTGGGGTCCCATCAGGGTGCTCCGTCGGAGGATGGGCTGGAAGCTGAGAGCTGGGCGACGGCCACACAGCTGTCCCCTGGCCTGTGGCGCCCGAGCACACGGTGGGGGGGCGGGGCAGGGGTGGGGCTCGCAGGCGCTGTGATGGTCAGAGCATGGCGTCTGTTCTTGTCCCCGTGGGAGCGCGGTCATTGCCTGTGATGCTCCCAGGGTGGGTGTGCCGGCTCTGGTTCCCTCCACGGGGATCTCGGGCCACAGAGCAGCCAGGGGCCCCGGGCCTGGGGCCTGGGCTGTCCCTCCAGAGCCTTTATGCCACCAGGCCTCCCTGGGGATGGGCCAGACGCCTGGGGAGAGAGAGCCGCTCGGCCTGAGGGTCCCCCCGCCCTGGCTGGGCCCTGCCCCGCAGCCCGGTGACGCCGCCCGTCTCCCCAACAGTGTTCACACCCCGCGTCATCGGCACGGCCGTGGCCAGGTACAACTTCGCGGCCCGGGACATGCGGGAGCTCTCGCTGCGGGAAGGCGACGTGGTGAAGATCTACAGCCGCATCGGTGGGGACCAGGGCTGGTGGAGGGGCGAGGCCAACGGCCGGGTGAGTGGCTCCCCACCCACCTCCACGACCACCTTCCCGCCTACGAGGGCCTCCCCATCTTTGACTGCCCACTCCCCCCTGAGCTTTGGGGAAGGTGTGGTCATGTATCTTAAAAAATTCATTGTAGCCGAAGCCGGTTTGGCTCAGTGGATAGAGGGTTGGCCTGCGGACTGAAGGATCCCGGGTTCGATTCCGGTCAAGGGCATGTACCTTGGTTGCGGGCACATCCCCAGTGGGAGGTGTGCAGGAGGCAGCTGATCGATGTTTCTCTCTCATCGATGTTTCTAGCTCTCTATCCCTCTCCCTTCCTCTCTGTAAAAAATCAATAAAATATTTAAAAAAAAGAAAGAAAAAAAATTCATTGTAAAATATATTTTTATTGATGTCAGAGAGGAAGGGAGAGGGAGAGAGATAGAACACCAATCAATGATCAGAGAGAATCATAGGTCGGCTGCCTCCTGCACGCCCCACACTGGGGATGGAGCCCGAGACCCGGGCCTGTGCCCTGACCGGGAATCGAACCCTGGCCTCCTGGTTCCTGGGTCACTGCTCAGCCCCTGAGCCACGCCGGCCGGGCATGTATCTCACGCTACGTATTTTAGCCCCATAGGGCGTGACTTGCTTTAGGCAGCTAGTGCTCATTTAGATGCACCTTTACCGGGGCTCCAGGGTCCTCCCGGCATCGCCCAAGACCAGTTCCCCCGCCGGCACTTCCTCCTCCTGGTCGTGCTCCGGGCGAGTCTGTCTGTAAGTCCTTAGTGTTTGCTGGATGGGGACACGTTTTCATTCCACTCTTTTTTAACACCGGCCGTTGAGGCTCAGTGGCTGAGCACTGACCTAGGAACCAGGAGGTCAGGGTTCGATTCCCGGTCGGGGCACATGCCTGGGTTTCGGGCTGGATCCTCAGTGTGGGGCGTGCAGGAGGCAGCCAGTCAGTGATTCTCTCTCATCACTGATGTTTCTGTCTCTCCCTCCCTCTCCCTTCCTCTCTGAAATCGATAAAGTAATTTTTTACGACAGGAAGGCGGCCATGGTGGAGGCCTGGCTAGTGCTCTTCCCTCCAGAGGCGATTCTCGTTTTCCGGCGGCAGCTGGAGGGCGGGCTCAGCGCGATCTGCTCAGGCCATGCCTCTCGCGGGGGGAGGGGGGCACCTACTGGGGCCAGGGCTCCGCCTCTTCTCCAGGCTGGTGTCGCTGTTTGAAGGGTCCCCCACCTCCACAAGCCTGTTCTCACCCTGTCCCAGCACGCGTGCATGCACACACACATGCACAAGCATGCACGCACATATGCACACACATATGCACACATGCACATGCACACACATGCACACGTACACTGTTAGTGATTCGCCGTGTTTCTTTTCAGATCGGCTGGTTTCCTTCAACCTACGTGGAAGAGGAGGGCATCCAGTGACAGGCCGCAGGCGGGACTCAGGGACTGTCGTGGGCATCCGTGTCCAGTCCTGGACCCAGACCGGGAAATGCCTGCCGACCTTCCATCTCCATCCACCGCGGGGACGGGGAGGGTGTTGAGTCCTGACCGCAGCCCGTGCCCGTCAGTCTGCCCTCGATGGCCTGTCCTGGGTTCGCCGCTTGTACATAGAGGAACCCGGGCGGCCTGCGTGGCTGCCCCGCCGGAGCGCTCGCGCCGGGTGGACCAGCGCCGGCGGCCGCCGCCGAGTCGGAGCTCGGAGCTCGTCTAGCCCCGTCCTGTCGGGCGGCGTTCAGAAGCCGGGGTGGGAGCACCGATGCCGTCCCGGGGCGGGGAGGGGCCTCCCCCACGTTGCTCAGCCCTGGACTCGGCCCTCCTGCTTCCTGCTGCTCCCAGGGTGACTCGCGTAGGAGAGGGCATTGAAGGGGCCCGGCCGTCCCCTGACCTCCCCGTGCCCTCTGCCCCGGGCACCTCTCTCAGGAAGGTGCCCTGGGAGCGAGGGAGCTGCCCCCTCCCCCTGGTCGATGGTACTGTCTTTGCCCGAACCCGAGGCTGTCTGTCCTGCCTGCTGCCGGGAGACTGGAAACCCCGATGCGGGCGGGAAGAACACGGGTCCCCTCGCTGTCCCTGCTGCTCACATTCCTGTCCAGAAGGGGCCACACCCTCCCATGCGGGGTGCCCTCTGGGTCTCCTGGGTCCTGCGAGGTGGTCCCTGAGGGGCCCCGGCCTTGGCACAGGACGTGGGCTCTCACGGTGGGCGGGTCTTCCTCCAGGAGCTCCCATAGCTGGTGAACGGGCCCCGAAGTAAGTGCTCTGGGGGGGGGGGCTCTGCCCTGGGGCGCCCCCTCCTGCCTCCCCTGGCCTTGGCCTCTGGCTGTTCGGCCGGACCCTTCTCTGCCTGGATGTTGCATGAGACCTAGTGCCACTCCCTCCGAGCCCCGTGCCGGGAGCAGGGCCAGGCGGGGCCTCGTCCTCCACGCTGCACCCGGGGTCCTCGGAGGTCAGCCTGGTAGCCTGCAGGCTGGGCTCCCGCAGCCCCGGGCGTGGGGCCGAGGCGGGGGTGGTGAGCAGCAGGGAGAGGAGAGAAGGCAGCCTGCAGGGGCTGGAGAAGCGGGGGTGAGGGTCGCGGCCGCGGGCGGTGGGCCGGGGGGAGGGAAGAATCCCGTCACTGGGGCGCACCCAGCACTTTGCGTTGACCCTTGGCTGCGAGCCCCGATGGAGGGGAGGGACCGGCCCCTTCTGTTTACTGCTGTCGGAAGGTTTTGTGTTTGTTGTTGGGCTTGTTTGCTTTTTGAGGGGAAAAGAAGTTTGTAATTATTTCGTCCGAAGCTCCCGTGTGTGTCTGTGAATATAAGGAAGAGATTTTATAAGACGGGAACGTGTGTCTCTCTGAGGCCATCGCGAAGCGGGCGGGCGACGCGGGGCCACTGGGGAGGCGCGCGGGTCCCAAGTCCTGCAGCTCCTGTCTTTGTGCGGAAACAAGGACTCAGTGTGGCTGGTTCCGCTCCGCTCGCTCCGGGCCGGCGGGGAGGAGGGCTCGGGGCCGGCGGGGATGGGGTGCTTCCGGCTCCCTTCGGCAGGAGGCGGGGTGCCCTCCGGAGGGGCTGCAGGCCGGGGCCTGGGGTTGGCTGTGAACATGGAGCCCCATGCATGTGGGTCAGAAGTCGGGGTCCCGCAGCTGAAGGCGACGCCAAGTGGAGCACAGGCTGTACGTTTGCCGATAGGTTTTTCTTATTTATTCTACTGCAAATAAACCCAGTTCTTTCCGTTGGGAGTGGCTTTCCTGCGGGAGGGGTGTGGCCGCCGCCTGGCTCCCCTGGGTCTGTCCCACCAGGACACTGTCAGCCCGGGACAGGCCTCGGGCAGATGCCAGGGCCACCCACCGGCGCCTCCTCCAGCTGGCACAGCGCCCACTGTCTTCCCTGTGGGTGGACTTGAACCCTGGCCCTGCCCGCGTGCGCCCTCCCCTCCCAGCCGCATCTCCCTGTGCTGGGGATAGTGAGTGCTCCCCTGAGGACGGGCTGGGCCCAGGACAGAGGGAGCAGCAGGTGGAGGCGTCTCTCTCCCTCCGGGGGGGCAGCCGGAGGGCGCGGAGCCCCCCACACCCCGTCTCCCACTCTCCACATGCACTTCCCTCACGCCCCTCGTGGCCCACGGTGGCTGCTGGCGGTCCTGCCCCGAGGCCATGGGCAGAGCGGACCCCGGCACAGTGAACCCCTTCCCTCACCCGGAGCCTGACACCGGCGCTGCTGCCTGCGAGGGGACCGGACATGTGAGAGCTGAGCTGGCACAAGGCCCCTGGGGATGTGGGCCCTGTTTCTGGAGACGGGAGCAAGGCTGATGGGGGGCGGGGGGCAGGCGGCCACAGGACCCAGCTCATGGGGTCCTGAGGATCAGCTGAGCCTGGGACCTGGTGCACGCTGGTGCTCAGCAAATGTCAGACTTGGTTACGAAGGAGGGAGGCGGGTTTGAATATTTGAGGTGACACAGAGGCCGCCCCCTCTGTGGGAATGTCTCAGCCTGAGCCACCACGGGCCTGTTTGTTCCCATACCAGCTCCCGGGCGGCCTGAGGGGAAGCTGCTGTGTCCACAGGTGGCCGCTGGGGGGCTGGGAGGCTGGGGGGCGGGCATCAGAGCGTCTGCTGTGGGTTCAGACCCGAAGATGGCGGGTGCCCACCTGTCTGAGGTCCCGAGTGTGGACAGAGTGGGGTCGGCAGGGACGAGGGGTCTGCCTGCCCAGGGTGACCTGGGACACGGGAGGCAGATGGCAGCCGGGCGCTCCCGGTCCTGGCCACCCGGGCACCAGGCATCGCGGCCCTGAATGCCCACAGCTGCGGGTCCCCAGGGCAGGGCCCCGGGAGGCCTGTGTCCCGAGCTGTGGCGACGCCCCTGGATGGAAGTCAACCAGCTGAGCCACCGGCCAGGGCTCCATGCGCTTCCTTAACTTTCCAGAAACACAGGATGGAAAGCGGCCTGTACTGGGGACAAACTCACATGACGGTCAACCCGGACTTCGAAGAGAAAGGAAATAAGGGGAAGCTGCTGTGTCCACAGGTGGCCGCTGGGGGGCTGGGGAGGCTGGGGGGCGGGCATCAGAGCATCTGCTGTGGGTTCAGACCCAAAGATGGCGGGTGCCCCCCGGGCGGCGCGGTGGGTAGAGCGTCCTCCGGAGACACCAAGGCTGTGGGTCCCGTCCCTGGTCAGGGCACACAGGAAACCCCCCAGGGGACGTGTGGGTCCGTGGGACAACAGATCGGTGTTCCTCCCTCCCTTCCCTCCCCCGCTCAAATCATCAAATTAAAAAAATGATGAAGGGACTAAAGACCCACTTGGCGTCAGGCACGGAGACCAGGTGCCTCTGGGAGAGTGGTGCGGGAGCTCCCCGCGGAGAAGGTGCGGGAGCCGGGCTGAGCCACGCTGCCAGTCCCAGCTGATCCCCTCCCGGGTCCCCTCCCCTCCTGGGTGGTCTGAGGGTGCCTCCTGGTTCAGCTCTCCCAGGTGTTGTACTGCCATGTGGCCACCAGGGGGAGGTGTTCCCTGCAAAGGCTCAGCCTCCCCCTCCGTCATTGCAAGACCCACCCGTGCACTGGTGGCCCCGGCTTCACTAGGGTCCCCTTTGGGGGCGCTCCTGCCCCCGGAGCCGGAGAGAGGAAGCTGTCTCTGCTACTTCCACCACCCCAGTGGCTGGGGGTCCTGGTCAGGGCTCCGAGGCAAAGAGGCCGGATGGGGACTGTGGCCAGCTGGACCAAGTGGCCCCATCTGAGTGTGTGGCCAGGGCGTGTCCCAGCTTTATAGGCAAAGCGTGGAAGTCTGGGGTTTTATAGGAGATCTCTGGGCACCTCCTGCAAACGGAGTCACAGCCGGGACAGCCAGCGTGGGGGCCTGGAGGGCTCGCTGACCGAGCTGGGGCGGGGAGGTGTTTGTGGGGTCGTGTGCTGTTGGCCGCTGCTTCTCCATCGCTCCCTCCGATACCCTCAATGAGAGGGGACCCGCGCCCCAACCCGCACTCCATGGCCAGGAGATCCTCGAAGCTCCATCTGTCTCCCGTGGACAGAGGTGGTGCCCCACCTGTGGGCGCGGTGACCCCGAGTGACATAAAGCACTGGCCCCGGCCCCCAGGGGCTCAGCCATGAGAAGCGACCAATTTCACCTCCACGTTTGTTTCACTCACAAGTAACCGTCGAGGCAAATCATGGGGTGAGGTGGGATTCTGGGAGCCCCCAGGAAGCTGCCCACACCTGCCGGGGGTGCCCCCGTTCCTGGGAACGCCTGTGCCCAGGTGGCCGAGCCCCGAGCCGGTCCCACCTGCCCTCTGTGTGGGTGTCCGGGGAACGAGGTGCCCGCCTGCCTCCCGGAGATCCACCACGGGCCTCCGTGCGATCGTGGGGTCGTTGTCATCCTTCTTTGAAAGGCTCCCCACCCAGCCCTCCCTCCGAGGTGCCCTGGACACTCCCCCGGACCACGTATCACCCAGGCTGCGCCCTCGGCTGTGTCCTGGCTCCGTTTCCCCATCTCTACCACGGGCAACAGTCATTTCTCACTCAGAGCTGGGCACACTGCCCGCCCCGGCCGGCGCTCCAGGTGCACCGCTCACAGGCGATGGGGCCCCAGGTGCGACCGGGTGCCACCTCCTCATCAGGTGTTCAGTTAGGCAGCGTCCCTCTCAGGGCCACAGGCAGAGTCCTCCCCCGGCCCCTCCCCCTGCTCCACCCTGGACTTCCGCCCAGAGTGCCGCCTGCAGACGCCTCCCTGCGCCGGGGAAGCCTGGCCAGCAGGCGGGGCAGAGGGCGGGCTGGGGCCTGCGCGTGGGGCCAGCCCGGGCAAGAGGGGCTGTCTCAGGCTGGCCACGCAGGCAGGGGCGAGTCTGGATTTGCGGGGGTGGGGGAGGGTCAGGGCCTGGGAACATGGGGACTTTGATTTGCACGTGGCTTTCTTCCAATGCCCTGAAAGGACAGGACAGCTCACAGGTAAACGTGCAACGCCATCTCTAAGCGGGCCCTGAAGGGTTCTCGTCCCGGCTTGCCCGGTGGGGAAACTGAGGCTTGGCCACGCGCAGGACCCTGACTGGGTGTCCCTCACCGGAGCCTGGCCGCCTCCTGAGCTGTGCCCTCCAGCACCCAGGGGAGCCGAGGGGCCCGCCCTTCCCCCAGACTCCAGCAGGGCCCGCTCGGTGGCCTCGCTGACCCCAGGAGGCCTGGCCCTCCAGCCACTGCCCCTGGTCCGAAGTCCAGGGCAACAGCTGCCCACGTGGCCTGTGAGGATCGGCACCAGCTGCTTGACTTGTGTACAGGGCCACGGCGGCCGGGCTGTCCCAGCTGCTGCCCGGGGCTGCAGTGGCCGGTGCGTCCCTCGCCCGCGTACCGGGCACAGCGTTCTCAGGAGGACAAGGCCATGACCCTTCCTCGTCCTTTGACCTGTCCTTCGCCCATCGAGCGAGTGCGGCCCTGACTCAGGCGGCTGCCCAGGCCGGCCACACAGTGACCGGCTGGTGTCCTCCCTGCCCCGGACCCCGAACCACCCCCTAGGAAGCCTGGTGCTGGCGGAGCCAGGGAGTGAGGGAGGACTGAGAACAGTGGCAACACCTGGTCGGGCCAGAGTCCAGGCCACCTCCTCCGGGACACCCTCCTGGGTTTCCTGCTGGGAGGAAGGACCACTTGCTGGGGAGCAGCCGCTGCACTGCAGCCCCGCTTCCTCCTGGATGGACCCCGAGGCCGTGAAGGAGGGACTGGTCCCTGCTGCCTCTGATGGCAGGCAGAGCTTTGTACGCCGTCGGTGCCCAGTAACAGTGGAGGGCAGACAAGGGGGCAGCCAGAGGGAGGCCCGCCTGGTGCCAACGTGAACCCAGTTACGTGTTGGGCGCTATTCACCGCAGCGGCTGGCATCGCCCTGTTGTCCAGTGGCCATAACGGAAACCCAGCGGGGCCATTTCACATCAGCACCTTTCCGGATTCTCTGCACGCGCACAGGCGTGCGTGTTCTGTCCGGAGTTCGCTGGGCACCTCCCTCTGCTTGCACATAGACACCGCGCCCCGGCCCCGAGTAGGTGCAGGGGTGTCGTCTACCTTGCTGTGTGGCCCAAGGCAGCTGGCTCCCCTCTCTGGGCCCGGTTCCCCCATGTGAGTGGAGGCAGGCATGCCTGTCCCCGGAACCAGGCTGTGCAGCGGGAAAGCCAGAGGCCCAGGGGCGTCCCCGTCCCCGGCACGGAGGGATGGGTGCTGCGGAGGGCAGGAAGCAGCTCAGGGGCACAGGCGGGGAGAGGGGGCAGCCAGACTCTGCCCTGCCGCTAAGGCGGTGAGCGCCGGCCCTGTGGGTGGGCAAGGGCAGGGGGCCAGGCGTGTGTGCTGAGGCTCTGGGCCACCTCCCCACGGGAGGCCGGGGTGGGGGTAGGGGTGTGTGTGTGTGTGTGTGTGTGTGTGTGTGTGTGTGTGTCCTGCCGGCCTGGGACCCCCTGGCAGCACGGCGGGAAGAGCAGGCAGGGTGCGCGGTCCCCCGCAGGCAGCAGCCCTGGGACCCCTGTCTTAGCGGCGAGGAAGTGAGGCCACCAACCCACTTGGGGGTTGGCGATGGGGCTTCGGGGTTCGCAGTCCGCTCTGCCGCCCTCGGAGCTGCCTTCCAGGCTGCGGCCCCAGCGGCCCGCTGTTGGGCGGCGCGTCCCAGGTGGGAGGCGGGGAGGGGGAGCGGGACAGGGGCGGGGCAGAGACTGGCCTTGCTGCGGGGGCGGGGCAGGGGGCGGGGCAGCGACTGGCCTTGCTGTGGGGGCGGGGCAGGGGGCAGGCAGGGGCGGGGGGCGGGTCAGGGGCGGGGCGCGGAGGGACTGGCCAGGGGACGGGGCGGCCCAGTTCCGCTGTGGCTGCCCAGGAAGGAAGAAGCCGCCAGGCGGGCCGGGCGCTCTGGGGAGGGGCGGGCCCAGGCTCTGCCCGGCGGGCGGGGTTGGGGCCGGCCAGGAGTTGGGGGACATCTGTCCGCCTCTGGCTGCTGCGATAGATCGATAGTTGGGCTGGGTGGGCGGGGCCACCGGCCGCGGTGCGGTGGCGGGGCCTGGGCCAGCTCCCTGCCCCCCTCCACCAGGTCGGGGCCGGGCCAGGCACCTCCCCATCCACCCCTCATCCTGCAGCCTGCCAGGGGCTCCTCTGGCCCCCTTACGGCTCAGGGTAAGTGGTGGCTCTCACTCCGCACCCGTGGGTCCTGCACCCTCACCCCCGGCAGCGAGTGGCCGACTCTGGGGTGGGGAGGGGTTGTGGGGGGCCCCGGGGAGCAGGTTTATGTTGGAGCAGCTGTTACCAGAAGGCGGAGGGACTTGGCGCTGCCCGGCCAGGTGGAGAGCCGGGACTGGCCAGCGCGCGGGCGGGGCAGGTGGCCGCCTCCCAGGGAGCGGAGGCCGGGTCAGAGGCCGCGGGGTGCTGGGCAGGGGGCAGTGGGGGCGGGTGGGGGCGGTGGGGGCGGGTGGGGGCAGGTGCGCAGCCGGGAAAGTTTCTGGCACCCACGTGAGGCGGCTTTCCACAACTGACACCATTCAGGCTCCTGGAAGGTGAGTTCAGACACAGCCGAGGGGTGCGCCCCGCACGCGGGCCACCTGCGGGAGGAGGGCAGGTGGGCGTCAGGCATGGGGCACAGGGGGGTGCGGGGAGGACTGCGAGGCGCTGCCCCAACCTCCAACCCCCCCCCCCAAAGCCCGTCAGATCACAGCTCCCTGTTGCCCCCCTGGGAGAGGGTCACCGGGCTGGGCCCCAGCCTCCCCTCCCCACACCAGGCCCTGTGCCGCCTGCAGACGGAGGTCAGGAGGGGGCAGCAGAGCCCGCCAAGCACAGGCCTGGACCTGCGTCCCCGCCGGGCCCCGTAGCAGCCCTGGGGCCGTAGTTAAGCCTCCCCGTGCCTCAGTGGCCTCCCTGTAAACGGGATGGCAGTGGCCTCCCTGTAAACGGGATGGCAGTGGCCTCCCTGTAAACGGGATGGCAGTGGCCTCAGAGCATCTGCTGAACGTGGCGCGTGCCACGGGCGGGCGGCACACGGCTCACACTCGCGATGGACGTTGCCTTTCTCAGTCCGTTGGCACCCGTCCTGACGATTCATGGCGGTGGCGCGGCTCACCCCCACCCTCGGATCACTCCCACCCCTCGCGCTTTCCCTGCCCCTCTGCTAGCCGGGGCTCCCCCCTGCGGGCAGGGCAGGGCAGGGTTGGCCCACCCCAGGGACTCCTCTCCGCGCCTCTGTCCTTAGGAGAGGGGCTCCCTGTCACGTTCTCCGAATCTTGAGATTTTTCTGGCTGGGAAGGTCTGGGAGGGCTTCCTGGAGGAGGAGAGGCCCTAGGTGAGCCCTGAAGTCCACCGGGAGGACCCTGGTGAGGGGAGGAGGCAGGAGGGAGCCCTGACGCCCAGCGGCCTGGACATCACTGCCCTCCTCACCGTCTGCCTCGGGTCCCAGAGGGCGTTGGGGCCGACCAGGCAGAAAGGACTGTGTCTGGGTTGAGAGGGGAGTTTCCCAAGGGGTCGTGTGGGAGCCGGGCTGGAGGGTCGCGTGTCCCTGCCTCAGGGCTGCCCGCCACCTGCCCTGTGACCCCTGCTCCCCGTGCGCACCGCCTGCCCCCTCCCGCCCGCCTGGCTGTGTGTCCAGGTGACCCCATCCTTCGTCACAGCCCCAACCCCTGTTCTCATCACCCCCCAGGTCACTGTCTCCCCTGTCCCAGCACCACCCTGCAGCCCCAGACCTGGGGTCACCAGGCCCCGCCCCCCGGAAGCGCCTGGGGCTCTCAAGGCTGTTGAGACAGCCCCTCCCCATCCCCGTCCTTGCCTGTGTTCTCTGAGACCCGAGTTTTTCCTTGTCCTTGGTTCTCAGGTCCCCTCCGGTCCTCCCTGCCCTCTCCTAGGGGTAACCCCACTTCCCAGGTCTCATTTTGGCCGCTCCTCTCCACCCCCCCCCAACAGAGCTCCCCCGCCCACGCACAGCCCTGCCCACTCTCCACTCCCTGGGCTGGCCGGGACCTTCGGCCCCCACCGTGGTGCCCTGGGCCCTGCCAGGCCCTGACATGTGTGCGCCAGGCCCTGACATGTGTGCGCCAGGCCCTGACATGTGTGCGCCAGGCCCTGACATGTGTGCACCAGGCCTCAGCGGGCCCTTGCCGGATGATGCAGGAGCACACACAGGCTGTGGCAGGAGGGGGGCCTGGGGGCACAGCTTGGGGGGCAGAGTCCCCGGCTCTCGTCTGGTCCCACCCCCACGGCGCCTGTCCACATCTGCCAGCCTGACTCTCTCCCCAGCTCCCCGAGCCGCTGACACCTGGCGTCGCCATGGCCTCGCTGGGCCGAGCCCTGCGTGCGGCGGCCACGCGCCCTCGTCGGAGCCCTGCTCAGGGCCTGGGGCCACGTCCCCTGACCAGTGGGGCCGGCCCCGCCGCCGAGAAGAGCGTGCCGTACCAGCGGACCCTGAAGGAGGCCCGGGACCCTGCGGCGGCCCGAGGCCCAAGCCGGCCCCTGCCCAGCACGGCCGACGTGGTGGTCATCGGCGGGGGCAGCCTGGGCTGCCAGACCCTGTACCACCTGGCCAAGCTGGGCGTGAGCAGCGCCGTGCTGCTGGAGCGGGAGCGCCTCACCTCGGGGACCACCTGGCACACCGCAGGTGGGCCCGGCTGCAGGGAGGGGGCGCTGGGAGGGGGCGGGGGCGGGGGGCTAGACTCAGCGAGAGGCCGGGACCACGGGCCAGAGGCAGCTGAGCGGAGCAGGGAGGGGGGCAGGTTGGGGCCCTGCTTGTCCCCGAGTCTCTGAAGCTGTGGTGGGAGGAGGGAGCAGACGCCGCCTGTGGGACCCCGGAGGTCAGAGGTCAAAGCTGAGACCTGAGCTGGGAGCCAGCTGTCTATTCAGAGAACGGAAGCCCTTCCCGCACCGTCACCTGGGTGAGGGCGGACCCGGGGCAGGAGGGTGGACGGGGAGGGCCATCCAGGTGGTCAGACGGGGTCCTCCGGGCCACCAGCTGTGTCTGCGATTCTCTTCTAACCAACCAGTGCCCGTCACAGGGCGTCCGTCGCCCTTCTGCCCCAACCCGGGCCAGCTCCCGGCTCCCGGCTCCCGGCTCCCGGCTCCCGGCTCCCGGCTCCCAGGGACAAACACTCCCAACTCCACCAGCATCACCCGCATGAGTGCGAGTCCCTGACCACGGAGCTGGAAGGCCCTCAGGCACCACACATGTTGGGAGGTGACCTGAGGCCACTCACACAGCCCCTCCCCGCCCCGTCAGCCCCTCCCCCCCCCCCTACTGTCCTCCATCAGCCAGGGCAGCCTCGGCCCTCACTGTCTCGGCCTCACCCGGCCTCCATTCCCAGACTCGCTCTGCAGGGGCAGCTGTGTGGGTGAAGGGCGTTGGGTAAAGTAACCCTACCTCAGAGGCCGCCCTTCCCCCTGGGACGGCTCAGCCCAGGCCTCGGCACACAGCACCCAGCACATGGCACCCGGCACATGGCACCTGGTACCTAGCACATAGTACATGGCACCCGGCACATGGCACCCAGTACATGGCACCCGGCACCCAGCACATGGCACCCAGTACATGGCACATGGCACCGGCACACGGCACCCAGCACATGGCACCCAGTACATGGCACATGGCACCGGCACACGGCACCCAGCACATGGCACCAGCACACGGCACCCAGCACATGGCACCCGACACATGGCACCCAGTACATGGCACCCGACACATGGCACCCAGTACATGGCACATGGCACCCAGTACATGGCACCGGCACACGGCACCCAGCACATGGCACCTAGCACATGGCACCCGGCACATGGCACCCGGCACATGGCACCCGGCACACGGCACCCGGCGCAGCAGGCGCTCTGTAAAGGGAGCCTTTGGGGTCACCCCGAGCTGCCCGAGGCCCAGGAGGCCGTCCTCAGGCAGCCTGGACCCTGTCATTTCCTCACCGGCCTCTCGGGGCTGCCTGTGGTCTGTGATAGGGGCCTGCGCTGCCTGATACGCGGGGCCCTGGCCCGGGGGAGGGGTGCAGCTCCCCACGCTGGGACCGACGGTGCCCCCGCCCCGCCAGGCCTGCTGTGGCAGCTGCGGCCCAGCGACGTGGAGGTGGAGCTGCTGGCCCACACGAGGCGCGTGGTGAGCCGCGACCTGGAGGAGGAGACGGGGCTGCACACGGGCTGGATCCAGAACGGGGGCCTGTTCATCGCGTCCAACCGGCAGCGCCTGGATGAGTACAAGAGGCTCATGTCGGTGGGTGCGCCCTGCAGGGTGGGGGCTGGTGTGGGGGGGTGCGCCCTGCAGGGAGGGGGCTGGTGTGGGGGGGTGCGCCCTGCAGGGTGGGGGCTGGTGTGGGGGGGTGCGCCCTGCAGGGTGGGGGCTGGTGTGGGGGGGTGCGCCCTGCAGGGTGGGGGCTCGTGTGGGGGGGTGCGCCCTGCAGGGTGGGGGGTCTTTTGTGGAGGGGGTGCGCCCTGCAGGGTGGGGGCTCGTGTGGGGGGGTGCGCCCTGCAGGGTGGGGGGTCTTTTGTGGAGGGGGTGCGCCCTGCAGGGTGGGGGCTGGTGTGGGGGGGTGCGCCCTGCAGGGAGGGGGCTCGTGTGGGGGGGTGCGCCCTGCAGGGTGGGGGCTGGTGTGGGGGGGTGCGCCCTGCAGGGTGGGGGCTGGTGTGGGGGGGTGCGCCCTGCAGGGAGGGAGCCCTGACAGATCTGGCGCTGCCCCTGGTGGCCGGGCCACCTGGGAGGAGTCTGCCTCTCTGAGCCTCAGTCCCCTCCCCTGTGAAATGGGACCGTGGAGGCAGGAGACGCCAGGCAGCGGCGTCTGTATCATCGGCTGGGGCGCCCTGGGCCCTGGGCGTGGCGACCGGCTAAGGCTTCCTGGAGGAGGGGTCAGGGCTGACCCTCGGAGCCAGGCGGGGAGGACAGTGGCCGGAAGGGCTCGCTCCCGAGGGCTCAGTCCCTGTCCCCCGGCCCCTAGCTGGGCAAGGCCTACGGCGTGGAGTCCCACGTGCTGAGCCCCGCGGAGACCAAGGCGCTGTACCCGCTGATGAACGTGGACGACCTGTACGGGACCCTGTACGTGCCGCACGACGGGACCATGGACCCCGCCGGCACCTGCACCACCCTCGCCAGGGCCGCCACTGCCCGGGGAGCACAGGTACTGGTGGCCACCGGCCTGGGTGCCCTGCTCCCAGCCCACCCCTCCTGCTAAGGCCGGGGAGCACAAGGCTGGGGGACCGGCGCCATTCTCGCTGCTGTGCAGCCGGCCTGGGGTGTCCCCTCCCCGCCTGCACTCCCCGAGGCTGCGGCCCCGCTGGGCCAGTGCTGCCTCCCCACCGCCGTCTTGTGGCCTTTACCACCGTGAGGACAGACCACACGGTAGACGCAAACATCTTTTAGTCACATGAGCCCTTTTTAAGTCACTCTGTGAGAAAGAGCCGCTGTGAGTGGGGACGAGGTCTCCCAGCGAAGGAGTAGCTCCCGGGGCTGTGGTGGCCCCGTTCCCGGGAGCGTCGCCGAAGCCTGGCCTGTCGGAAGGAAGCAGGGGTCCCCGTCCCGCCGGGATGGGGTGCGAGCGCCCCAGGTGGCAGCCCCTCTCACGCCCAGGTCATCGAGAACTGCCCCGTGACGGGCATCCGCGTGCGGACGGACGACTTCGGGGTGCGGCGGGTGGCGGCCGTGGAGACGGAGCACGGAGCCATCCAGACGCCCTGCGTGGTCAACTGTGCAGGTGGGATGGGTCCCGGCTTCCGAGCGGCCACACCGGCTGCCCTCGAACCCCGGCCTTTCTCTGGGGGGAGGGCCCAGGTGGGCCAGCCGGGGGGATCCGTGGTCGGGCAGACAGGGTGCCAGCGGAGCTGACCGGTCGCCTCTGCCCGCAGGAGTGTGGGCGGACGCGGTGGGCCGGATGGCGGGCGTCAAGGTCCCGCTGGTGGCCATGCACCACGCCTACGTGGTGACCGAGCGCATCGAGGGCATCCAGGTAGGCGGCCGCCGGAGCCGGGTCCTGGGGGTCTGGCTGGTGGGAGGCGCGGAGACCTGGGTCCGGACCTTAGCACTTACGCGTGGCGTGACCCGCGTCTGCGGGCGGGGCGCTCCGTGGCGGCGTGTCCGGAGGCGGCAGAGGGCCGGTCGGGAAGCAGGGAGCGCGGCTGGGCCTGCAGGCCGTCCAGACACGGGCCAGAGGGTCTGGGTGGGGACAGCGAGGCGAGGCTGCCCTTGTGTAGGGTCAGGCCCAGCACAGAGGGTCCTGGGGGCCTGGACCCTGCCCTGGCCTCCCCTGCTTCCCTTCGGTCACTGGAAGGGCCAGGCTGGCTGCTCGGCGACGCAGGGGGAGGGGTGGGGCGCGGGGGCCTCCCTTGACAGGGTTCCCCGGTTCATGGAGTTGCTGTAATTGAGGGCCCCCCTCCTCAGGCTGCTGTGTCCCCACTGGGTGGGCGCTGGGGTCAGAGAAGTCACCCAGCGCCGAGGGCAGGACGAGTGAGGCCCGGTTCCGTGGGAGAGCTCTGGTGGCCACCAGGGGGCGCCCTCGGGCCGCGGTGGGCTCGGGCGGCTGAGCTCCCGCCCGGGGCTGGCTGAGGGCGGCAGGGGCTGTGTCCAGGGCAGGTCGCCCAGGGCGTCACAGCGCCAGGACAGTGGGCGGCCCTGGTCCCCGGGCCCTGGTCCCCGCGGATGCCTGACCTCCAGGTGGCTCTCAGGAGAAGCGGGCAGTCGGCCAGGGCCCCTCCGTGAACTTCAAGGTCAGAGCCAGGCTGGGGTTATTCGTTTAGTCACCGACGCTGCCCGCCCCCCCCGGAACCCGTGTGCTGTGGGGGTCCAGGCTGTGTCCCGCTCCAGCCCCAGAACCTCGGAGACTGTGCAGGAGGAGAGGAGATTTGGGGCTGGGGCGAACCCACACACGCTGAAGGCCGGCCCCGAGGGCCAACCTTGGAGTCGGGACCCGGGAGAGGAGCCGGCCTCTGGCCTCCGACCCTGGCCTCCCACGTGTGTCTCACCCCCGTCAGGTGACAGACAAGCTCCTGCAGGTCAGGGGCTCGGGCCGGTGCTGGGAGGCCCCTGACCCCGGGCTGTCCCGGGGCCCATCCTGCCTACCTCCCCCACCCCAAAACGCTGCTCAGGACGCTCCCTGGCTGGGCAGCCCTGGGCCAGGACGTGCAGGACGTGGTCTGCCCAGACCCGGCCTCAGGGTGCCAGGGGCCTCAGTGCCCAGTCCTCGCGACCTCGCCCGCCCCCCTGGGCCTGGTCTCTGTCCCTCAAAGGCCCGGTGCTCCTGCGGCCTCCCAGCGCCACGGTCCCGCCTCGTTTCCAGAAGCTGCTCTGCCCGGCACAGGCTCTGGGCCTGCACCCAAGTTCCCCATCGCCCAGCCGGCCGGTCAGGGCACCGCCTGAGCCCCAGTTTCCTTTTCTGTAAAATGGGTAGAAGTTGTGTCTCGTGCGTAGGGCTGTGCGGAGGGAGAACGCGGGACGGGGCCGAGAGCGGAGCGTGGTGCCTGGCGCGCAGCGGCCGCTCACGCCGTGGTCACTGCGGCGAGGACGACGGTGGCCGAGGCCAAGGGCGTCGGGGGGCCAGCTGCAGGCGCTTCAGGGGGCCGGGCCACAGGGCTCAGAGGGGAAGGGGCTGAGGAGGGAGGCAGGAGGCCAGTGGGAGGGCCGTACCCGAGGGGTGGGCTCCCCGCGGGCACCCTGGGGCGGCGGGGCACGGCTCCCGGGGAAGGAGTCAGGCTCCCCGGGCCGCCAGGTGTCCCACGGCCCCGCTGTCCGGAGCCCGCGTCGTGCGCTGTGTGCCCGCGGCAGCGAAGGGCGGCGATGACGTCGCTGTCACCCCGACGCTCCCTTGCCGAGAAGGGCCTTCCTCCCCCCCCCGCCCCGCCCGCAGCCTCCACACACTGGCTCTCATTCGGGGGTCAGAGCTGTGGCCCCGTCCCTGGCAGGGGGCTCCCCCACGCCTGCTGCTTCCTGACCAGACTTGCCTTGTTTCGCTTATCGGCTGAGGCCGCGGCCAGTGTTAGCGACAGGGTGACAGCGACAGGGTGACTACGTCAGCGTGGCCGACGCCCGGCAGCCAGGTCCCGCGAGCTGTTTCCTGGAGTTGGTTGTAACCCGTGTTCTTCTGGGAGCTCAGTTCTCCGTCGAGCCGTCACGAGTTATATCTATCCGTCTGTCTTTCTGTCCCGTCTGTCAGTTTTTAAAGAACGTTTTCATTGGTGTCAGAGAGGAAGGGAGAGGGAGAGAGAGAGAAACATCCATGATGAGAGAGAACCATTGCAGCCCGCCACCCGGCCTGTGCCCTGTGCCCTGACCGGGAGTCGCACCGGGACCTCGTGGGTCACAGGCGACACTCAGCCGCTGCGCTGCGCCGGCCGGGCCAAAGCCGCTTCCTCAGTGAGGTCCCTGGTGGCTGCTCTGGAGCCTTCTCCAGGCCACTCAGTGTCTCTGCAAGGAGTGTCCAGCCACTGTCCGGGGGAGAGCAGCCCACATCTCCCCCCAGCCTGGAGCCTCTGGGGATCCCCTTCTGCAGCCTCAGACCTTGGGGCTCCCCCAGGGCAGGGCCAGGCCTCGGCTGGGTATGGAGGGGGTCCGGGTCCAGCTGCTTCGAAAGGACCCTCGCCCACCGTGCTGTTCACACACATGCACACGCTCCCTCACGTGCATGCGCGCACCCCGCCTCTCACCCCCACGCAGAGGGACCCGGGTCTGCCGCCCGCTCGGTCTCTCTCTCAGCATACTGGAGGGGCAGAGGGGGGCACACCGCCTGCCCTTGCTCAGTCTCCCACCCCAAACCCCGGCTATGGCGCCGCCCTCCCATCCACTCTGCACCCCAGTGGTGTTGGGGGTCCCCCATCTGTGCTGGTCCCTCCGCTCTCCTCGGTGGGTGTGCCCTTCTCTCCCCCCACCTCCCCCCTTCACATCTTCCTGCTCTGTCCTGGGGTTTGGGGGAGGAGAGGCTCGAAGAGGGCTGGTTTGTCCCCCGTGTAGCCCGAGGCCCCGGCTCCCCTGTCCTCAGGGTCCTACAAGGAGGAGGCGGCAGGTGGGCCCGCCATGGGCCTGGTGGAGGCGTGGGGCCCAGCGCCCGCCCTGGCTGACCCATGGCCTCTGCTCTGCCTTCTAGAACATGCCCAACGTCCGCGACCACGACGCCTCGGTCTACCTCCGCCTCCAGGGGGACGCCTTGTCTGTGGGCGGCTACGAGGCCAACCCCATCTTCTGGGAGGAGGTGCAACTCGGAGGGAATGGGGTGGGGGTGGGGCTGTCTCCCTCCGCCTGCAGCTCCTGGGGTGGGTGCTGAGCCACGCAGGCCCCCGGCCCACAGGGTCAGACCTGTCCGCGCTGACCCCGAGCGCCCGGCCTGCCGGCAGGTCCAGACCTCAGCAGGGGAGGGCTCCCCTCAAGTCCTCTGTCCATCAGCCGCCCCCTCGGCCACCCCAGGTGTGGATGGCCCCCCCTCTCTTATTTTCATGCATTTAGTCCACAACCTGAATGATAATGACCGGTTTGGGTCAGGTTCTGCTTTACTTTCTGGGGAAACAGGGCGACTAAGAGAAAAGCCCTGTCCCTGGGGACCTGTATTTTGGCGGGGAGTCATCAGGCATACTGAGCACACTGGAGGGGGGCCTGTGCAGGGCCCTGCAGGGAACAGTGGGAGAGCAGTGCCGGGGAGCAGGGGGGCCGAGGTCCCGCTTCCCTTCTCGAGCGAAGCAAGGTCAGCGTGGCTGTGGGTCAGTGGCAGCTGTGGGCGGGGCGGCTCCCGTAGGGCTTTGCAGACCACAGAGGAGCCACCGGGACCCACAGGAAGCTTCAGAGCAGGCGGGCCATGATGGACCCGGAGAGCGGGATGGAGGGGGGCGGGGAAGCTGGGCTTCCAGGCAGAGGCCACGGCAAGTCAGGAGCAGAGCTGGGGGGCCCAGAGAGCAGACAGGCCCTGCTGGGGGGTCGGTGATGGGGCAGGGGACCAGCCCAGCCGTCACTCACCTGCTGTGGGGAAGCTGCAGCCCCAGGGGCGGCGTCACAGGGCAGGTCCCGCCCCCCCCAGGTGTCGGACAAGTTCGCTTTCGGCCTGTTCGACCTGGACTGGGACGTGTTCACCCAGCACATCGAGGGGGCCGTCAACCGGGTGCCTGTGCTGGAGAAGACGGGGGTCAAGTCCACGGTCTGCGGCCCAGGTGAGCGGGAGGCCTGGGGGCGGGGGGGCTGGTCCTGGAGGCTGAGTGGGGAGGCCTGGGGGCGGGGGGCTGGCCCTGGAGGCTGAGCAGGGAGGCCTGGGGACGGGGGTGGGGTGGGGTGGGGGGGCTGGCCCTGGAGGCTGAGTGGGGAGGCCTGGGGGCGGGGGGCTGGCCCCTGCAGGCAGCAGCTGGGTCTCTCTGCTCCCTGGGGCCTCTCTCCAGCAGCCCTGGGGGTGGCACTGCTGTACCCGCCCTGCAGGCCGGGACCTGCGGGAGGTGCTGCAGGAATGTGCCCCGAGGGCCATGCAGCCAGGCTTCCTCCGCCGAGCTGGCCTCCCGGAGCAGTCTGGCGGGCAGCACCAGGCCCTTAGGTGGCTGCAGCCTCTGGGGCAGGTGTCCGGACGGGAGTACAGGGGTGCTGGTGCCTGGGGGGCTGCCCGGAGGAGGGACAGCCCAATCGAGCCCTGAAGGGGAGCAGGCCGTGCGTGGGCCGGAGGCGCGCCACCCCGCTGTGGCTCCCACAGGCCCCGGGGCGTCCCCCTCCCTCTGGGCGCACACGGGCCTGTTTAATGCCCAGCCGATGGCAGGGTGAGCTCACCCAGCTCAGGGCTGTGGGGGAGGCTCCGAGTGCTCTGTGCCTCGGTGCGGTCATCTGTGAAATGGGTGCCCGCCTCCCAGCAGGGATGGAGCGAGGAGAAGCCACACGCAGGCGAGGGCACTGCCCAGCCCGGCCAGCAAACGGCAGCGAGTCCCCCGAGTGGAGGCGCTCAGCCAGAAGCTGGGCAAAGCCGCGTCCACAGACCTCGCGGGGAGGGCGGGGCGGGACAGGAGGGGGAGGGTCCGGCGCCCCGCCCTCCACCCCGCACACTGGTGTCCGCTGGGCCCCGCGGAGCTGTCCTGGGCCTGAGGAAGCTTTGGCGAGGGCCGCCGCCTCTCCAGGGAGGCAGGGGCGCAGGCTGACCCACAGGGGCAGGATTCGGGGAGCAGGCGGTGACTCACCGCCCCCACAGCCTCCCGGGAGGGGACGGCAGTGAGAAACAGGCCGGAAACCATCCCAGCAAACAGATAAGCCGGAGCTCAGCCTAATTAGACGAGTCAGTCACCCCAGGAGCCTCGCCTGGGGGGATGCCTGTGAGGCGTCTTGGGTCTGTCTCCGCTGGAGGGGAGCGTCTCTGGGGACATGGGCCTCTCTCCCCGCCAGGGGACGGCACAGCCAGGGGCCTCTGGCCTCTGGAGCGGAGCAGGGGAGCCCCAGGCCCCCACCCCTTCGGGGAAGCAGGGGGCGGGCCAGAGCTCTCCTTCCTGGGCGGAGGTCAGAGCCAAGGTGGGGTCTCGCTTGCTCTGACACCGAGTGCCCGCGCACCCTGCATCTCCGTGTGGCTCAGCCGTGGGTCCTTTGTTAAACATTCACAGGAACCTCGTCCCCCGGCGTCTCCTCCCGGTCCCGAGGCTCAGGACTTCCTGCGGCCGCCGGGCCGACGCTGCCATCCCAGTGCTCGCGGGGTCAGCAGCCCTGGCCTCTCCTTTTATTTTTTTAATTTTAGAGAGAGGAAGGGGGAGGGAGGGGTAGAAACATCTATGGGAGAGAATCATGGATCGGCTGCCTCCTGCATGCCCCACACTGGGGATCCAGCCTGCCACCCAGGCCTGTGCCCCGACCGGGAATCGAACCGTGACCTCCTGGTTCCTAGGCTGACGCTCAACCGCTGAGCCCGCCGTTCTGAAAGTCTCTGACTTATGGCAAAGCTGTCAGTGTAGCTGTAAATGTGGCCGGAGCAATCAGAGCGGCTCCCTGGAGGAAGGGGCGCTGAAGGCTGGGAGGGTCTGGATGAAGGAGCCTGTGCAGGCCCCTGCCCCATCACCACCCTCGGGAGACCCCACCCCAGTGCACGCAGCCTGAGGGCTTCCGGCCACCCTTCCTTTCAGAGTCCTTCACACCCGACCACAAGCCCCTGATGGGGGAGGCGCCCGAGCTCCGAGGGTTCTTCCTGGGCTGCGGCTTCAACAGTGCAGGTGGGTTCGGGCCGCAGCCCACCCGGCACCCCGTGGTCTCTCCTTCAGTTCTGAGTGCCCCCAGGTGGGATGAGGGGCTGGCCCAGGAGCCCTGTGCCCAGACGGGGGGGGGGGGGGGGGACAGAGAGGCCTGCAGGGGTGGTGAGGTCCCGTCAGGAGGCTGCAGTGCTGCTGCCCGGGGGGATGGGAGGGGCCGGACGGGGTGAGCCGCTGTGAGTGGGTTGCAGACTGTGGCTCCCCTCCGGCAGGGATGATGCTGGGCGGCGGCTGCGGGCAGGAGCTGGCCCACTGGATCGTCCATGGGCGCCCGGAGAAGGACATGTACGGCTACGACATCAGGCGAGTGCACCAACGCCTGCGGGCAGGGGCACCTCCCCGGCCGCCCTGGGACCTGGGCAGATAGCCAGGGGGGCTTCCTGGAAGAGGAGGCAGTGAGGGAAGACAGGGAGGAAGGCTGCCAGGAAGGGTGGTGCTGGGGCTGCCTGGGTTTGGCAGCTCCATGGCCCCTTACAAGTTCCAGGACCGCTCGTCCCAGTGCCAGCTCCGGGGTCAGCTGTGGGACCAGACCCGCCCACTCCGCAGACGGGAGGCCGAAGCCTGGGCGAAAGGGGCTGTGCCGGCTGCCTGGGGGCGGGGCTGAGCTGGGAGCCAGGCGCCCCAACGCCCAGCAGTGGCCTCCCTGTGACCTGGGTAGGGGTGCGTGTGCTGCTCGGTCCGGGCAGGTGACCCCCAGGCCTGCACGTGGCAGCGCTGAGTAAACGTGCGCAGAGGCTGAGGGGCACTGAGGTCAGGGTGGGGGGTCCTAGTTGCCCTGCGAGTCGGGGCTGGTGACACAGGTGCCCCCGACAGGCCTGGGCGGTGGGATCCGCGGGCCGGGCTCTGTCCCCAGGCCGCAGTCCTGGCTACAGCTTGGGGGGGCTGCTGGGTGTTCAGCCAGCTCTGCTGTTTCTGCTCCTGGCGGACAGCCCCCCCGGGACACCCCGCTGCCGGTGGGGTGCAGGGGTACAGGCTCAGCTCAGCACGCCCGTTCCTCTGCTCGCCTCCTCCCTTCCTAGCCTGATAGGACATCACACCCACGGGGGTGTCTGGCCCCACAGGGACAGGCTGACAGGCACTGAGATGCCCCAGTGGCCACCCCCTCGTGGCGCCTGGCACGGCGTGGTCTGCTGTGTGCCTGGTGTCCGCTGGGGGCTGTGCCCACGTGCTCACCCGGGAGGGCCATGTTCCCGAATGCGAAATCTGTGAGGGGCCTTGGGGACGGACCAGCCCGCCTGCTGCCAACAGCGAGGAGGAGGCACTGAGGGGGGCGGGGACTGGCCTGAGGTCACCCAGTGCTGTCTGCAGGGGCAGGCACCCCGCGTCCCACCCGGCCAGGCTGGCTGCTGTCCCCGGCTCCCCCTGCCTCACCGGGGCCTTGGCGCACCTGTGTCCCAGGCAGCAAAGGCCTGCCCACCCCAGGCTGCCGGGGGCCCGAGGCTGCCTGCCCAGCCGGGACCGGGTCTGGCTCCCTCCGCCAGCGCCTTCCCAGGGCTGGTGTGTGGCTGGGAGGCAGAGGGCACCGGGAGGGCACCCCTGAGAGCTGGGCCTGGAGGGGGGGCTGGGGGAGGGCTCTGGCGGGGCCCCGGGGGTGGGGTTCTGCCTGGGTCCCTGGTCCTCGGCCCTGCGGCAGTGACGGTGACTCCGCCGGTGACAGGCGCTTCCATCACTCGCTGACGGACCACCGCCGCTGGATCCGCGAGCGCAGCCACGAGTCCTACGCCAAGAACTACGCGGTGGTCTTCCCCCACGACGAGCCGCTGGCGGGCCGCAACATGAGGACGGACCCGCTGCACGAGGTGCGCCTGCCGGCCGGGCTCCCCCTGGACGTGGGGGTGTTCGGGAGGGAGGCCGTGCCTGTGGGGCCCCACCTGCGGGCGGGCGGCTGGTCAGGAGGTGGCTCGTTCATTCCCAGGCGCTTTCTCACGGGAGGAGCTCAGGGCGCGCACCTGGGGGCTTCCCTGGCCGCTGGCAGCTGGGGGGGGGTCCCTGGGGGAGGTGCCCGGGCAGGTGTGTGTGTGTGGGGGGGTTCTTGGGGGAGGTGCCCGGTCCCAGGCAGGTGGCGCCATCAGACGGCGGCCCGCGGAGGAGACGCGCTCCTGCGTGCGCCGCTGCTCCATGCCTGTCGTTCCTCTCCGGTCACACCTGGCAGTGGGGTTGCTGGGCCACCACCGCGGGCTGTGGCCTAAGCACAGAACCCCGCTCCCCAAGGGCTGGAGGCCCCGCCCACCGGCTCTCCTGGTTGGACGGCCGCCCTCTTGTCCGCACGCACGTGGGGGACAGAGAGCAGGGTCGCGTCCCTGGAAGGACAGGCCTCCCCTCACCATCTCATTTCACCCCAGTCCCTCCCAGAGGCCCCATCTCCAAACACATCGCCCTGGGCTCGGGGCTTCCACATGGGCGTGTGAGGCCAGTGGCTCAGTCCTCAGCAGAGGGGTACGGCTGGGCTTCTGTGGGGAGGGCGCTGGGGGGGCGCCAGGATCTCTTGGCCCATATGCCCTGGGGTGTGACAGGGCAGGTTCGGTCGCTGTCTGCCCTGCACGGGGGTGTCTGGCCCGTCGTGAAGGGTGCTGCCTCCCCTCCCCCAGGAGCTCCTCGCGCGAGGCTGTGTGTTCCAGGAGCGGCACGGCTGGGAGCGGCCAGGATGGTTTAACCCCGGAGGCGCGGCCCCGGTGAGCAGCCCCACGTCCTCCCGCACCCGCCACCCGCCACCCACCAGGGGCTGCAGTCCTGGCTGCCCGTGATTCCGGGGCACTGGCTCCGCAGAGGCCCCCACAGTACCGCTGCC
This sequence comes from Plecotus auritus, assembly GCF_963455305.1. Taxonomy (NCBI): domain Eukaryota; kingdom Metazoa; phylum Chordata; class Mammalia; order Chiroptera; family Vespertilionidae; genus Plecotus; species Plecotus auritus. Next base: position 184,239,123 of record NC_137776.1, on the reverse strand, counting down.
CACAGGGCCCTGGCCCCGGGAAGCTGGTGCCCACAGCGGGCCGGGCACACACACCCCGGTTTGCAGGAGAAATCAGAGCGTCTCCTCATAATCTGGTTCACATATTTCTGGCAACGGCAGCTGCTCATTTGTGTGAGTGGGAGGGCTTCGCAGGAGGTTATGCATTCTGTGTGTTGCCTTGTAAGCTAGGATTTCACACCATCCTGGCCTCGGGGCGCCCTCCTGGGGCTCCACCGCCCCCCTGTCCCCCACCAGTGTCCCCCAAGGGCCCAGGTCCTCAGAAGAGTCAGACCACCCTGTCTGTGAACCCCTGGGGTGGCCCTCGAGGCAGCACGGGAGGCTTTAAGCCGATGGGGAAGTATTTGGTCCTGATTGGAACAAATTAAAACCCCTTTCCTGTTGCTATATTCTGCCATCCCCTCCCAGCACAACCCCTCTTCCATCTCCATAGCAACCCACATCCCCCAGAGTGTTCCGGGCCATCGACAGGGGAGCGGGAGCCAGAGCTCCCTCACGCCTCCGCTCGGGTCTGAGCCCCACTGGGCACCGTCCCTCCTCCTGGGGCCTGTAGGACCCACCTCCCCACAGGGGCCCAGAGCCTCCCGGTGCAACCCCCGGGGAGGGCCACGCTCTGTCCGATGTCACCGGGACCCGGGACAAGTCTTCATGTCCCTGCGCCTGTTTCCTTGTCCGCAGCAAGGACCTCCTCCTAGGAGAGGGGCGCTCTGAGCAGGACGTGGTCCCCGACTGCCATGGCAACAGCCTCAGGAGTGGCGCTGGGCCACCCCCTCCATCCCTGTCCCTGGCTGCCCCCCACTGCCTGGGCATTGAGAGCCCTGAGGTCCTAGTGGACCCCCTCCTGTCCCCCCATCTCACCACACCTTGACCTCACGTACTTTCCTGTCCATTCCCCTGGGGCCCCCACTGGCTCAAAGACCCACACCACGCACGCGCTCAGCGATTACGGTTTCACTTGGGCGGGTTTATGGCTCTTGGATGTCTGTCCTTGTGGGACCAGCCTGGTATCTGTGGGGGGGGAGGAGGGAGGATGGGGGTGGGACCAGGACGAGCTGGCTCCTTCCCCAGGTCCTCCCCTACGACTACTACGGGGCCTACGGGCACCAGGCGCACCAGGACTACGCCTACAACCAGCTGCTGGGCGCCGAGTACACCTTCGACTTCCCGCCCCACCACGAGGTGGTGAGTCGCTGTGCCCCCTCCCCACCCGAGGAAGAGACGGGGCTTCTGTAGGCCGGCCTCCCGGCCCACAGATCTGCCCAGCTCCTGGCTCCGTCCCATCCCCGCTGGGGCTGACTCAGTTTCCAGGAGTCAGGTGATGTCTCCCTGCCCCACTGCTCCCTCGTCTGCACCGAGACGTGGCCTGGGGCAGCGGTACCGCCCCGGGCAGCGGGCCTGGGTCCGGCTGTGTGGCCTCAGGCTGGGGCCTCGGCCCCCTGAGCCTCGCCCAGAACTGGGAGCCCCGGCAGCTTTGTTAGCGATGACCCCTCCTTCCAGGCCCAGCGCAGGGGCGCCCCCTGCAGAGCAGAGCAGAGCAGCCGGGGAGGGTCTGTGGTCTGGCTGCTCCTTGCCCCTCACTCCACACGTGGGCAGGTGAGGCTGGCCAGACAGCTCACTGCCCCTCGCCCGAGCTCCCACCCTGGGGTGGAGGTGACGGGGGCCTGGGGCCACACAGGGGCCTTCTCGGGGGCAGCCAGTGCAGGACGCACCAGGCCGGCTTCTTCGCCACGTTGTCAAGCAGTCACGAGGCAGAACGTCGCTGCGTCCGCACACGTGGCCGTCGGGAGCGGCGGGGTGACGCCCACACGTGCCTCTGCGCAGGAGTGGAGCCAAGGCCCGAGCCAGGGGTCCCAGCGCCCAGGGAGGCCCGGGAAGCGCCCCGAGGGACCGCAGCGCTGAGGGTCACGCCGCACAGCCAGCTTCCTGGGCCGGCCACCTGCGCAGACACTGGGGCCTCACGCAGGAGCGCCTGGGCGGGTAACGCTCTGTGGCCGCGCCTTCAAACTCCTCGTACTTTTTGTTCATCTTCACCCGAGGGTATTTCCCCGTTGGTTTTTAGAGAGAGTGGGAGAGACAGGGAAAGACAGAGACATCGATGTGAGAGAGACATCGATTGGTTGCCTCTGCACGAGCCCTGACCGGGGCCCAGGCCAGGGAGGAGCCTCAACCAAGGTAACGTGCCCTTAACCAGAATCGAACCCGGGCCCTTTGGTCTGCAGGCCGACGCTCTATCCACGGAGCCACACCAGCCGTGGCCAGACTCCTACTTTTGAACAAGGACCCACACTTTGGTCTTGTTTGCACTGGGCCTAACGTTCAGCAGCCACCCCAAAGGGAAGGAACCATCACCCCCACAGCTGTCCCGGAGCCCGCTTCTGTGGGGGCCCCTGAAGCCTTGGCTTCTGAAATGGGGGGGGGCGGGGAGGCGCGTGCATTAAACCTCAGGGTCCCCGGGCCGCCTCTTGGGGAGCGAGTGGGGCTCCGTCTGGCGCCTCTGCACCCGCAGCTTCTAAGACTGTGGACGCTCCGCTGTGAGATCTGGGGGGGGCAGGGGGTGGGGGATGCCAACTTGGCTTCCCGCTGCCTCCAGCCCATGGACGCGCCCGAGCTTGTTCTCAGCGTTGGCACTTCCCGGGCGGGGAGACGTGAATCAGCCAGGAAGCTGCTTCGGCTTCTGGTCCAGGCCCAGCAGCGTAGGCAGAGGTGCCCGCCGGGGGAGGGGCTCCGGGAAGGGCTGCCTGTCTGGTGTCTGCAGGGGGTAGAGCTCTCCGCTGGCTCCTGAACAAGGTTCCGTCAGGTTTTGTTTATCCGTCCAGCCGGGGGGTCATTCCAGGTGCTCCCACTTGGCTGCCGCGATCACGTGAACTTGGGTTAGGAAACGTGGAGATGGACGCCCAGCAGAGGAATCACTGGGTCGTGCAGGAACTCAACGTTCTCAGCGACCCCGGCCGTTTCCACAGTGACCACGCCCCTTTCCATCCCCCAGGCCACGTGGCCCACGCCCCTCGGCCACGTCCTGTCTGAGTCCAGCCATCACAGTGGGGGGAGGCGTAGCCTGCAGATCCGAGTTGCGTTTCCCCATGCCTGATGCTGTGGGCATCTCTGCATGTGCTTGTTGGCCATCTGTGTATCTTCTTGGGAGAAATGTCTATTCAGACCCCTTGCTCATCTTTAAGTTCTGTCATTTACCTTTTTTGAGTGATGAGAATTCTTTTTTTAAAAAAATATATTTTATTGATATTTTTTACAGAGAGGAGGGGAGAGGGATAGAGAGTTAGAAACATTGATGAGAGAGAAACATCACTCAGCTGCCTCCTGCACATCCCCTACTGGGGATGTGCCCGCAACTAAGGTACATGCCCTTGACCGGACTCGAACCCAGGACTCTTCAGTCCGCAGGCCGACGCTCTATCCACTGAGCCAAACGGGTCAGGGCGGTTATGAGAATTCTTTATGGATTCTGGATACAAATCCCTCACCAGATAAACGACCTGCAAACACCCCCATTCTGTGGGTCGTTTCATTTCTTGGTGGCGCTGTTGGCGGCAGAGAAGTTCTTGGATGAGGTTCGGCTGACGTATTGCTCTCCTGTCCCTCTGCTGTGGGTGTTGCGTTTAGAAAAACGTTTCCTAACCCGAGTTCACAAAGATTCCCTCCTATGTTTCTCCCAGGAGTGTTACAGCCTTAGCTCTTATACTTGGGGCTGTGACCCATTCTGATTACGTGTTGTGGACGGTGTGAGGTAGGGGGCCAACCTCATTCTTGTGTGTGTGGACAGCCCGTGGTCCCAGCACCACTGCGTGAGGAGTCTTCTTTCCCCCACTGCATTGCCTGGGGCCTCCCTTGTTGAAAATCATCAACGTGAGGGTTTATTTCTGGAATTTCCTCAGTTCTACTCTGTTGATCTATGCGTCTGTCCGTAGGTTACACCACCCTGTCTCGATTACAGCAGCTTTGTAATAAGTTTGTGATAAGTTTTGAGGAAGTGTGAGTCCTCCAACTTTGTTCTTCCTTTTCAAGATTTAAAAAAAAAAAAATTGTTTCAGAGAGGGAGAGGGAGAGATAGAAACATCGATGATGAGAGAGTATCATTGATCGGTTGCCTCCTGCACACCCCCTACTGGGGACCGAGCCCGCAACCTGAGCATGTGCCCTTGACCGGAAGTGAACCCGGGACCTTCCAGTCCGCAGGCCAATGCTCTATCCACTGAGCCAAACCAGCGAGGGCTCAAGATTGTTTTGAATATTCTGGGTCCCTCGCGTTTTCCTATGAATTGTGGAATCAGCTTGGCGATTTCTGCCACGGATCAGCTGAGACGTTGGTTGGGATGGTCCTGAAACCGCGGGTCCATTTGGGGAGTGTTTTCACCTTAGCAACCGTCAGTCTTCCATAAACACGGATGTCTTCCCACTTGCTTAGGTCTTCTTTGATTTATTTCAAAAATAGTTTGTAGATTTTAATTCCAACTTGTGCTTTTGTTACGTTTATTCATGAGCATTTTAAAATTCTTCCGTACGTCACGCGTGTATTGTCACTCCGCTCAATGTGTTCTAAGTCCCCTAGCGATTTTCCCTGATCTGTTGGCTCTTGTTCAGTTTCACTGATCCGAGAGTTTTCCAATGTCCTGCTAGACTTCCAGTGTAATTCCATTGTGGTTGAAGAACATGCTTTGTATGACTTTAATCCCTTTGAAAGTATTAGGTTTGCTTTTATGGCTTATGATCTACCCTGGGTATGTCCCTGTGTCTGAGATGTCACGGTGTTTCTGAGCTGGAGGGGACGGAGGGGAGGCTCAGAGTGGGTGGCAGTAGAAAGCCCCAGTGCCCATGATCCTGGCAGGGGGGGGCATGTCTCAGAGCCCCTGGCACCCACCCTCTGCCCTTCCAGATCCGGCGGGAGTGCCTGGCCTGCAGAGGGGCGGCGGCTGTGTTCGACATGTCCTACTTCGGCAAGTTCTACCTGGTGGGCGTGGACGCGAAGAAGGCTGCCGACTGGCTGTTCTCTGCCGACGTCAGCCGACCCCCAGGTACGAGGCCGGGACAGGTCCTGTTCCTGCCAGGCTTCAGCGGCAGGCAGAACTCCTGGCACAGCTCTGGGCACTGGAATGAGGTGGCATGTCTGGGCTCCTCGAGCACATGCTCTGCCCCTCGGCCTGGCCTGGGCCCCTGTCCAGATCCCTGTGTCCTTACCACCAACCCCAGGCCCCAGGGCTGTCGGCCTCCCTGCACCCCTCCCTCCACCCTTGCTGCCCCTCCCCCATCCCTTGCTGCCCCTGTACTTTGTTCCAGAAAGGATTTGAGGCCCCCAGTAAATGTCCCCTGGCACTGGGACCCCCCACCTCCCCCCACAGGAATGCTTGCCCCAGATAAAGTTCCAGATTAAATAAACACCCATGCTCAGTTAAGTGTGAACTTCAGAGAAAGAACGGTAATTTCTTAATGTGTGTTATGTAATATTTGGGACAGTCATCTCCCATTTTATCACCCACACACCATCTTACCCACCCAGGCCCCCCCCCCCACCGTATCAGTCCCGGGGGTGGCCGTGACCCTGCACCACCTCAATGGTTGCCTTTCAGTTTGGAGGCAAGCGGCCCACGAGCAGGGTCACCAGGGCCACGCTGCCCCGGACGCTCGGGAGGACGCTCCTGCCTCTGTCCCGGCTTCTGGCTGCGCTGTCCTTCCTTCGTGTCCCTCGGTCTCTGCCTCTGAGGCCACGGGGCCTCCTCCCTGCATTTCCTCTTCCTATGGGGACGCCGCCATATTGGATTAGAGCCCGCGCTCACGACCTGCCTTTACGTGATTACGTCTCCCCAGAGCCTGTTTCCAAACAAGGCCACGCTCCCAGATACTGGGGAAGGGGACCCCAACACACCTTTTCGGGGACCCAATTCCACCCACAGCACCATCTATCCAGCCAGCCCACCAGCCCTCCTACGCTCTGCACCGCCATTCACTTCCCTCAGTGCTCCCAGAGTCCACTCACCAGTCATCCTGCCCCACCCATCCCCCTGCCCACCCATCCCTCCTCCCACCCATCCCTCCTCCCACCCATCCCTCCTCCCACCATCCCTCCTCCCACCCATCTCTCCTCCCACCACACCCTCCTCCCACCCATCCCCCTGCCCACCCATCCCTCCCCGCCTCCCAACACACCCTCCTCTCACCCATCCCTCCTCCCACCATCCCTCCTCCCACCATCCACCTGCCCACCCATCCCTCCCCGCCTCCCAACACACCCTCCTCCCACCATCCCTCCTCCCACCACACCCTCCTCCCACCATCCCTCCTCCCACCACACCCTCCTCCCACCACACCCTCCTCCCACCCATCCCTCCCCGCCTCCCAACACACCCTCCTCCCACCATCCCTCCTCCCACCCATCCACCTGCCCACCCATCCCTCCCCGCCTCCCAACACACCCTCCTCCCACCATCCCTCCTCCCACCCATCCACCTGCCCACCCATCCCATCCCCTCCTCTCACCCATCCCTCCTCCCACCATCCCTCCTCCCACCATCCACCTGCCCACCCATCCACCTGCCCACCCATCCCATCCCCTCCTCTCACCCATCCCTCCTCCCACCATCCCTCCTCCCACCATCCACCTGCCCACCCATCCACCTGCCCACCCATCCCATCCCCTCCTCTCACCCATCCCTCCTCCCACCATCCTCTCCTCCCACCCATCCACCTGCCCACCCATCCCATCCCCTCCTCTCACCCATCCCTCCTCCCACCATCCTCTCCTCCCACCCATCCACCTGCCCACCCATCCCATCCCCTCCTCTCACCCATCCCTCCTCCCACCATCCCTCCTCCCACCATCCACCTGCCCACCCATCCACCTGCCCACCCATCCCATCCCCTCCTCTCACCCATCCCTCCTCCCACCATCCACCTGCCCACCCATCCACCTGCCCACCCATCCCATCCCCTCCTCTCACCCATCCCTCCTCCCACCATCCCTCCTCCCACCATCCACCTGCCCACCCATCCACCTGCCCACCCATCCCATCCCCTCCTCTCACCCATCCCTCCTCCCACCATCCCTCCTCCCACCCATCCACCTGCCCACCCATCCACCTGCCCACCCATCCCATCCCCTCCTCTCACCCATCCCTCCTCCCACCATCCCTCCTCCCACCCATCCACCTGCCCACCCATCCACCTGCCCACCCATCCCATCCCCTCCTCTCACCCATCCCTCCTCCCACCATCCTCTCCTCCCACCCATCCACCTGCCCACCCATCCACCTGCCCACCCATCCCATCCCCTCCTCTCACCCATCCCTCCTCCCACCATCCCTCCTCCCACCCATCCACCTGCCCACCCATCCACCTGCCCACCCATCCCATCCCCTCCTCTCACCCATCCCTCCTCCCACCATCCTCTCCTCCCACCCATCCACCTGCCCACCCATCCACCTGCCCACCCATCCCATCCCCTCCTCTCACCCATCCCTCCTCCCACCATCCCTCCTCCCACCCATCCACCTGCCCACCCATCCACCTGCCCACCCATCCCATCCCCTCCTCTCACCCATCCCTCCTCCCACCATCCTCTCCTCCCACCCATCCACCTGCCCACCCATCCCATTCCCTCCTCACACTCATCCCTCCTCCCACCATCCTCTCCTCCCACCCATCCACCTGCCCACCCATCCCATTCCCTCCTCACACTCATCCCTCCTCCCACCCATCCACCTGCCCACCCATCCCTCCTCCCTCCATCCCCTCCTCCCACCCCTTCACTTCTCCACCCATCTACTCCCCCTTCACCCATTCCCCCTTCCACCCATCTGCCCTCCAACCTCCCCATCCACCCTTCACCCCTGCACCCCCTCCGCCCACCTTCCCCCACCCCATCCATTCACTCACCACCCCCCAAGTCCCCGCACCCCGACCCCATCACATACCCATTTATTCTGCAGACTTTATGGAGCCTCTGCTACCAGGCACGGTGCTCGGGGAACCCGAGTGGATGAGACGGGGATCCTGGGGGTGGGGGCGTCAGTGGGAGACGTTGCAAGAAGAAAGGCCTTCCTTCCGGAGGCTCCCGTGGGGCTGAGGGGCTGGGGGACCTGCCACCCTCTCCAGGGCCCTCGGGAGCGGGGGCGACCCTGCGTGGAGGGGTCTTTCCTGCGTGCGTGCGTACGTGCGTGCGTGCCGGCTGCCGCCTGCGTGCGTGCCGGCTGCCGCCTGCGTGCGTGCCGGCTGCCGCCTGCGTGCGTGCCGGCTGCCGCCTGCGTGCGTGCCGGCTGCCTGTATGCTGCTGCCTGCGTGCTGCCGCCTGCGTGCATGCTGCCTGCGTGCGTGCTGCTGCCTGCGTGCCGCCTGCGTGCGTGCTGCGTGCGTGCGTGCGTCGGCGGCACAGCCTGCCTTCCTCCCGCAGGCGCCACGGTGTACACCTGCATGCTGAACCCGCGGGGCGGCACCGAGAGCGACCTGACCGTCAGCCGCCTGGCCCCCGGCCCCGAGGCCGCGCCCCTCGCCCCCGCCTTCGAAGGTGAGAGAGGCCCGGGCACCGCCCCGCTCCGTGGCCGCTGCCCTGGTGGCCCGTGCCCCTGGCGGCGGGAGGGGCGGCCCAGCGCTGAGTGCCGCTCTGTGCCCGGCGGGCAGCCTGTGCTCTGTGAACCCGTCGGCCCCTGGCGCTCGCGGCGGCCGTGGCGTGGGTGTGGCGTGGGCTGCTCGGCTCTTCTGCCCGAGGGTGAGCCCAGGCGAAGGGGGTGCCCCCCCCTGGGAGGAATGAGCCCCTCCCGGCGTGGACATCTGTGCCCAGTGGGCTGTCTGGGTTCCCATGGGGCTCCGGTGGGGCTCCAGTGGGTTCTGGGCCCCAGGGTTTGAGGAGCAGGCGCTGGTGCTGGGACCAGGAAGGCGAGGTGACGGGGAGGCGCTGCAGGTCCCGGGGACAGACTTGGTTTTATCTGCGGCTTTAAAAGCTGTTCGGTTCCGGCTCTGAAGGCGCAAGTCCGTTAAGTGCGCGTGTGTGGCACACGCGTGTGCACGGCACCTGCTCCGTCAGGTCATCAGGAAGTCACCAGGACGCGGTGATCTGCGTCGGATCAGGGCGGTGCACACGCACCCCTGAACGGTGGTTCTGAACCCCCTCTGATCACAAAAGGCCTGGACACAAGCCAGCAGGGAGCAGCCAGCCATGCCGCCAAGTCCGGAAGCCAGTCCAGGCCGCCCAGCGCGCCAGAGCCCCTGCAGGGTCCGCCAGAGCCCCGCGCACCCCTCCCCGCCCCGCCCGCAGCTGCCGGGCCTGGCGGGCCTCTGGTCTAGTCCCAGCCCTCCCGGTGTTGGGACGAGAGACAGCAGGCCCAGTCCACCAGTGCCGGCCTCAGCGAGTCCTGATCTGGGCGGGGCGGGGTGCCCGGGACCAGGGACATGGGCACACGGAGTGACATGGAAGCTGGCAAGGGACTCTCGGCTCACAGAGGAAAGGAGCCGGGTCCCAGGGTGCCCGCCCTGCTGACGCGGGGCCGGAATCTCCCGTGGCGACCTGGTGTCCGGTGCGCACCCTGTGGGTCAGGAGCCTTTGGAAAGTGGCGAAAGCCTCAGGCTCTCCCAGGAAAGTGCTCCCTTGGTGTGCGCGGTCCTCAGGGTCCCACAGCCCGGTCTCCCCCAGTGACAGCCCCATGCTTTGTCCTGTGCGTGAGGGTCCAGGGCCCTGGCGAGGTCACGGCTCTGCTGGTCACTCTCAACCCAAGCCTCAGGCCGTCCTGCCGCCCAGCCCCACAGCCCCCTCTAAGGCGCTGCTTCCCTTCCAGGGGACGGCTTCTACCTGGCTGTGGGCGGGGCCGTGGCCCAGCACAACTGGTCCCACATCACCTCGGTGCTGCAGGACCAGCGGTTCCGGTGCCAGCTCATCGATAGCTCAGAGGACCTGGGCATGATCAGCATCCAGGGCCCAGCCAGGTGAGGAGAGGGGCACCTGGGGGCACCTGGGCCCCGGCCCTAATCCCTCCAACTGGGACCCGTGGGCAGAAGCCCCTACTGTCCAGAATGGGACAGTCTGGTTAGCTCAACGATCGGGGGAAGCTAGCGATTCCACGCGGGATAAACCGTCTTCAAAGCTCTAAAATGCAGAGAAACTTGCCGTGTGACTCGGTATCTCGCAGGGTTCAGGGGTCACGTCTCAGAATCACGTGATTCTGGAAGTGGGCAGAGCCAGGCCCAGGTCCTGCCTGCTGCCTGGGCTGGGAGCATGTCCTACACGGAGAGGCCACCGGCCTCTTTCTGCACCTCCCTGGGACCTGTGATGACGCCGTGGGGCCGCGCACTCACCCTCCGTTCGCTCTGTAGTGTTTATAGGATCCCTGCCCCCCCCCCCCGCAGAGCCCCGCCCAGAAAGGGGCACTTGGGCAGCTGTGCGCTTTCCAGAGGCCCCTCTGGCTGGGCTTCGGAGGAGGAACCCAGGGGTGGGGGGCAAGCGGGGAAGCACATCGTGTTAGAAGCCACCCACCGGCGCCTGTGGGCCGCCAGCCCTGTGCCAACGTCTCCCCGGCTGGCCCTGGACTGGCCGGCCTCCCTCCCTGGCGGGGTCGTAGCTGCCCTCACGGGCACACAGCAGGTCCTTGCAGAGCAACCGAATAGAATCTGAGTGGCTCATGTACTTGAACTGTTAAGTGTTTGATTCGGGTTGCCTGTGGGGACCCAGGTCTATAGCAGGGTGTGGGGAGTGGGGGCGCGCAGGGCAGCAGGAGATGTGGTCGGATGGGGGTGGCATTAGATGGTTAGATCACCGTCCCAGCCTCTGTTCACCCACCCGAGGAAGGAGCCCTTGAGGGCGCGTCTGTGGGTCTGGCCTCCACCGGGTCGCCTGCTCCTTCATTGTTGCCGCGAGGGTGGCTTTCTCTGCCTGTTTGCTGTGTGTTCGTCCTGCTGTGCCTGCATTAGCACCAGGCCTGCTGTCCGTCTGCCCCACGAGCACAGGGATTGGTCCCGCTCACCGCTCTGTCCCCAGTCCCTCCTGGCACGGAGCACACACCCAGGGGCGCCAGCAAGTGTTTGTTGACTGACTGACTGACTGACTCTGTTCTCGCTCACAGCCGGGCCATCCTCCAGGAGGTGCTTGATGCAGACCTGAGCAACGAGGCCTTCCCCTTCTCCACCCACAAGCTGGTGCGAGCCGCCGGGCACCTGGTAGGTACCCGCTGTCCCCGGGTTGTGGGTGGCAGCCACCTGCTGGAAGGAACACACCGGGGCTAGCACTGGGGAACCCCAGTGCCTTTGGACAAGGCTATTTACCTCCCAGAGCCTTGGTCCCCACTGTGCTCAGACACCCCGGGCCTGCCCACCAGCTGTCAAGACCTCTAGGGGTGCTGGGTCTAAGCCTGCCATCACCCCAGCTCCTCCTGGCGCCTGGCACAGCGTTGCCACCTGCACAGCCGCCCGGGGTCCCTCCCACATCGGGTGACGCGTTATTTCCTCTGCCTCCTTGGGACGGCGGGGCTGGGGCAGCTGGGCAGGTCTCCAGGTCCTGCTGTGTCTCCCCTCTCACCCACCAGCATGGCGGGTGTGGGAGGAGGCGGGCTGCTCGGGGAGCACCACTGGTCCCCAGGGGCATCCCCACCCCCACCCCCAGCTCAGACAGGCCGGGACCCAGGACCTGAAGCTTCTGAGACTGTGGACAGGCAGGGCCCTGTCAGAACCGGCTTCCTTAGAGCCCCTGGGGCCAGGGGCCTGGTCCGGCCTGGGTCAGCACGTCCCTTCCTGGGCCTCCGTGTCCTTGTTGGAAATTAGGGACCGTGACTTTCCCTCTGCGTTACCGAGGCCAAGGGGAGGAGCAGACAGTGTAAGGGACACCAGCCACTGTTCGCTATGTTGGCCCAGTGTACCAGGCGCTGTACCAGGCCCGCTGTACCAGGCGCTATACCAGGCCCACTGTACCAGGTGCTATACCAGGCCCGCTGTACCTGGCGCTGTACCAGGCCCGCTGTACCAGGCGCTGTACCAGGCCCGCTGTACCAGGCGCTGTACCAGGCCCGCTGTACCAGGCGCTATACCAGGCCCGCTGTACCAGGCGCTGTACCAGGCCCACTGTACCAGGCGCTGTACCAGGCCCCGCTGTACCAGGCCCACTGTACCAGGTGCTATACCAGGCCCGCTGTACCAGGCCCTCTGTACCAGGCGCTATACCAGGCCTGCTGTACCAGGCCCGCTGTACCAGGTCCACTGTACCAGGTGCTATACCAGGCCCGCTGTACCAGGTGCTATACCAGGCCCACTATACCAGGCCCGCTGTACCAGGCCTGCTGTACCAGGTGCTATACCAGGCCCACTATACCAGGCCCGCTGTACCAGGCCTGCTGTACCAGGCCCTCTGTACCAGGTGCTATACCAGGCCCGCTGTACCAGGCCCGCTGTACCAGGCCCTCTGTACCAGGTGCTATACCAGGCCCGCTGTACCAGGTGCTGTACCAGGCCCGCTGTACCAGGTGCTATACCAGGCCCGCTGTACCAGGCGCTGTACCAGGCCTGCTGTACCAGGTGCTATACCAGGCCCACTGTACCAGGCCCGCTGTACCAGGCCTGCTGTACCAGGTGCTATACCAGGCCCACTATACCAGGCCCGCTGTACCAGGCCTGCTGTACCAGGTGCTTTACCAGGCCCGCTGTACCAGGCCCGCTATACCAGGTGCTGTACCAGGCCTGCTGTACCAGGTGCTATACCAGGCCCGCTGTACCAGGCCCTCTGTACCAGGTGCTATACCAGGCCCGCTGTACCAGGCCCTCTGTACCAGGTGCTATACCAGGCCCGCTGTACCAGGTGCTGTACCAGGCCCTCTGTACCAGGTGCTATACCAGGCCCGCTGTACCAGGTGCTGTACCAGGCCCTCTGTACCAGGTGCTATACCAGACCCGCTGTACCAGGCTCACTGTACCAGGTACTATACCAGGTGCTATACCAGGCGCTGTACCAGGTGGTAGGTACCCGCTGTCCCCGGGTTGTGGGTGGCAGCCACCTGCTGGAAGGAACACACCGGGGCTGGCACTGGGGAACCCGCTGTACCAGGCCCACTGTACCAGGTGCTATATCAGGCCCGCTGTACCAGGCCCACTGTGCCAGGCGCTGTACCAGGCGCCGCTCTAGGTGCATTGACACGAGGATTCTGCGCACTGACCCTCAGGGTGCTGCTGACACCGGGAGCAGATGTACTGTGCTGGGCGGTCCTGGGCGTGGTGGGTGTTAACCTCATCCCTGCTCTCAGGCTGCTCGACGCCAGGACTCCTCCAGTTGTGACCGAAAATGTGTCCAGACATGAGCGAGTGTCCTCCGCGGCTGTAGGGTTACCCATGGCAGGGGTGGCAGTCACAGGCAGCGTGGGACAGACTCGCTGTGGGCAGCCCCTGTTGCAGGGTTACCCGTGGCAGGGGTGGCAGCCACGCGGGAGCAGTCACGGCCAGGTCCCCGCCACCCTGGAGGACAGATGTTGCTTCCAGTTGAGCTCAGAGCGGGTGGGTGGGCTGCCGGGCCGATAAAATAGGAAGAGAGCACAGATACGTGTCCGTGAAGCAGACGTGACCGTGAGGACGGGTTGGGCGGACAGACGGACGGTCCTTTTCTCACCTCCCATGTCCATCTGGGGGTTCGGGCGGGGAGTGGGAGGGAGCGTTGGTCGGGGGCCATGCTGGCCCGCAGAGGGTCTGGAGGTCGGACGCGTCTGGGTCCTGTTAGCAAATAAACAGCATTGCGATGACATCGGCGAGGAGGCTGCCAGGGGGACGGAGATAAAGGCTGCTCTGCGGAGGGAGCCCAGGAGGCGCGGGCTCCGCTCCCGCCTTCACTGCAGAGGCCGAGCTGGGGGAGCAGGAAGCTGGGGGGCGGGGGGGGGGGGTCTGTCTAGCTCGCTTCCTGACTCCTCGGTGCCAAATTGCCTGCTGGGACCAGAGAGGGTGGGCACTTCGCAGGAACAGCACAGCTCGGCCGGGGCGGTGGCTGCACCCCGCCTACCCCGTTGCGGCTCCTGGGCCCGTGCAGCGTCTGAGCTGGGAGGCTTGGCATCCGCTCAGCCTCTCTGTGGTTTGGGGTGGGGGTTAGCTGGGGGGAGGACCAGGTGGGAACACTCCCCTCTCAGCCAGGCGCTCCCATGAGGCACCTGGAACGGGGTCTTGGATGGCGGGTCCGGCTGCCTCCCTGCCCCTGGGGCCACCCTGGCCGCCTCCCAGGTCTGGCCGTGCCGTGGCGGCCGGGCTCTGAGCAGGGCTGGCGGGAAAGAGGCTGGACCTCGGGGTGAACCTCTCCCCGGGTGATAAGCAGGCAGACATGGTTGGGGGGAGGGGCGGGCTCCTCCCCGCCCTGGCCCCCAGGATTGGCTACTGGTTTTGTAAAAAAGGATTTACTGCATGTGCCCTCCTCTGCTTCCAACCAAACGGCCGCGTGGGGCTGAGAGCGCCGGGCCTGGCGCAACCCTCGGCCTCCCTGAGCTTCCCTTTGTCCACCTGGCACGGGACGGGGGTGGACCTGGCACGGGACGGGGGTCGTTAAGCAGATTCCAGGAGAAGCTGGCGCAAAGCTTGCCTGCCCGTCTGGGCATCAGCGTTTCATTGAAAATCCGGGGCACGTGCCAATGAGGATGAGTAAAGGAAGCCCTAACTCAGCGAGAGACGGGGGGAGGGAGAGGTCGAGAGGGAGAGGGACAGAGACAGACAGAGAAACAGACAGGCCCCAGGTGCTTCCTTCTTCCCTGACTCTGGCCGCATGCTAACACGGAGGCGGGACCACCCTGCGTGCACATCTGTGTACGCGGCTTCATTCCCTCACGACCTGGCAGTCGGTTTCTTGTTCTTTTAAATGTTCTCTGAGAGCCGCTCGGAGCGCCACGTCCTCTCGCTCAGCTCCGTGAGCCCCTGTGCTTGGGCGTTGACGCAGGGCCGTGTCTCCTCCTCGAAGCCCTGTGACCAGCATCCCTCGGCCGTGCCCCTCCCACAGCCTCACTGTTGACCCAGGAGACGCCCTGAGACCGTCCTGTGGGTCATCGTGCGTTGGAGTGGTCTGTCTCCTCCCGGAGACCTCTGCGCCGGCCAGCCCCCCCCAGGAGTCACCCAGGTTGAGGTTGGGGGTCGGGCAGGGTCCTGCAGCCCCAGCCCAGCCTGCACTGGAAGGTGGCCTGGGCAGGGGCGGGGGCCCTCCCCAGGGAGCTGACATCAGAACGAGGAGGGTCCCAGGGACAAGTCCGAGGCGGGAGAGTCAAGCCTTGGCAAGAGAAACACAGATGGAAGAGAGGCCTGGTGGTTGGGGTCACGGACGTGCTTGGGTGGAAGCTGGGTCAGCACAGAACCCGAGGGCTCAGGGGCAATGTCACCCCATTGTTCAATAGAGCTGGGGGCTGGGCAGGCCTGGCTTCCAGTCCCACCCCAGCCTTCTTTGGGGCTGCCTCTCAGGCCTCAGTTTCCCCACCTGTGGCGCCAAGGCCAGACAATGTCTACACTCCTTTCTGGGCCGGCCCACAAGTCTGCGCAGACGTCCCTTCTCCCGGGTCCCGGGAATTCCGTGTTCTCCCAGATAAGATCCTGTCTTGGCTTTGGCGTGTTGGCGCCCCATCCCTCAATGTGAAGAGACGCTGGGGCCGCAGCGCAGGGCTGGGCCAAGTATTTATGGGAGATCGTTGGGCTCCGGCCAAGCAGATGTGGGAGAGGGATGTGGGCCTGTGTAGTCGGCAAGGCCTCCTGGTTGCAGGGCGCGGAATGGCGGGCCCTGAGCCTAGACCACAGCCCCGGCCCAGCCTGCATGGTCAGGCCCCTGCGGCGCCCCCGGGACCCTCGCTCACAGCAGTCGGGCGGGCGGGGGCCCTGGCTGAGCAGCGTCCCCAGCCGAGCCGTGTCCGGGTTTTGCAATAATTCTCCGAGATGCTTGGCTCAGGCCACGCTTCCATGAGCCTGCATTCCTAGAGGCAGGACAGAGGGCGGCGGCGCTGTCCCCTCGGCAGCCAACTGACCAGATGGCCTTGCTTCCCACACGTCGGCCTCAAGGCCATGGAGGTCCCCGGTGGGAAACGGTCCCCAGTGTGGTCACCGGGCCAGACGTGGTGTCCCGGCGCCTCGGTGAGGCCGGGGGCCCCTCTGCAGAGCAGCAGGCGCCAGGCTGCAGGCTCAGCATGAGACACGGCGACACGGCGACGTTCTCCTGAACGTTCATTTCAGGTCAAAAGGAAATTGAATTTCTCTCCCTGACGATGTGAAGTCCTCACGATTTGCTTACTCGAGGGGGGAAGGTTCTCTCGCCCGCAAGCGTTCTAGAAAGGGGCGCCGGATGCGGCCACCTCCACGCAGGCGGCCTTTGCGGTGGGTTCTAGTTGCCGGCTGAGAGGTCCTTCTCACAGCCTGGGCGGCATCGCCGTGGCCCCGGGACATGGGAGCCATGGCCGAGCACCTGCAGCCCCCCGTCCTGTGTCCGTGGCGGGCAGCGTGTCTGGCTGGGGCGTGAGGACAAGTGTGGTTGGAATGAGGCTGGTGGTGCTGCGGGACCTGGGCGTGTGCATCACAGATTCCAGAACCTCCTCCAGGGAGCCCCGTCCTTTCTCGCAGGGGGTGCTGAGTGTCCGGCTCTGCTGCCCTGCGTGCTCTGTGGGTGCAGACAGCGCCTTTCTGGGGATGACCCATAGCTGTCATTAGCAGCTCGGAATCCGACTCCACGCCGGCCCAGTTGGGAAGGTGCGCTGTCCTCTCAGGAGCGTCCGGGGCTGTGGCCGACCTGGCATTCCAAGGCCGAGAGAGGAACCCCGAGGATTGGACAGTTTCCACGGTGCTTTTTACGTCCTCGGAGAGGGTCAGGTTCATAAAACGCGGCTTGAGCATCATCACACCTTTTATTTATTTTATTCTGATTCTTGGAAAGCTGGTTTCTACCACCATCTTCACCACCATCACAATAATCACCATCATTGCCCCCACCACCACCACCACCATCACCATCACTATCATCACCACCATTATCGCTATCACCACCGCCATCGCCGCCACCACCACCATTACCACCACCATCACCATCACTATCATCACCACCATTATTGCCATCACCACCGCCATCGCCACCACCACCACCATCACAGTAATCACCACCATTGCCGCCGCCACCACTACCATAATAATCACCACCATTGCCACCACCACCACCACCATCGCTGCCACCACCACCACCATTGCTGCCACCACCATCACCATCACCAATATTGCCGCCACCACCATCACCATCACCAATATTGCCGCCATCACCATCACCAATATCACTGCCACCACCACCACCATTGCCACCACCATCACCAATATCGCTGCCACCACCACCACCACACATTAGCCTTCAGAACCAGACCACTGGGAGAGAGTGCACACCCCATAGCAGGATGTTCTGGCGTCCAGGGTGTCTTTGGAGCCCTCAGCGGGTTTTAAAATGAGGATTATCTGAACATACAGCCAACGTGCTGCTTGTGGGTTGGGGGCCACAGGCCCTGCAGAGAGCAGCTCGTGCTCTGGTCCCTGCCCGCTCCCTGCCTCTGGGCCTCTGGGGTCCCCACTGTTTAAGGGGTGCCTGAGGTGGGAGGCTGTGCCTGCTGTGTCGGCCGTGCTGTTACACAACCAAACACGCGGGGAACTTGTAAAACACCATGAGCTGATGTGGTCCGAGAAGGTGGACATGCCGGCCTGCGTCTGTGGCACCTCTGCTTAGCCCCCTGCGGAATGGACTCAGAGGTGCGCCCCAGGCTTGTTCCGATGGCACATGTGCCCAAAGCATCCGCGGGAGCGCCGTGGCCTCCCCTGACCTGGGCACCTGCAGGGCCTTGGGTCTGGGCTCAGGCGGGCACCCAGTACCCCCTTGGACTTCAGTCATCTCCAAGGAGCGCTGGCGGGAGTTCAGTGACACCCCAAGCCCCCTAGATGCACATGTTAGTGACACCTGAGGACAGCCCCTCCCACCGAAGGGTTTGAGTGGGTCTGTGGGGCCCTGCGGTCCTGGGATGGAGCCCACGGCCTCCCTCCCTCCCTCCTGGCACCCAGAGCGTCACGAGAGGAGAAATCACAGTCCCTCTGGGCTGTCGGTGCCCAGCCGTGGAGAAGAGGGTGCTTTGTCTCGCTTTCATCATCTTAACCATTTCAAGCACATGGTTCAGGGTGTTGAGCGCACTCGCATCGCCACGTGATGTGAACAGCCCCACCCGCCTCCCCAGCTCCTGATAACCTCCGCCCTCCTTTCCGTCACTGTGCGTTTGACTACGTTAGGTGCCTCACACGAGTGGAGTCGTACAGAACACGTCTTTTTGTGACTTGTCTAGTCCACTCAGCGCCACGTGCTCAAGGCTTATCCGTGTGGCAGCAGGTGTCGGAGTGTCCTGCCTTTTCACGGCTGAATACTATGCCATTGCGACGACGCACCCACCATTGATCCATTTTTCTGTGGGTGGACACTTGGGTCGCTTCCGCCTCTTGGCTGTTGTGAATAACGCTGCTGTGAACATGCTGGGCAGACGGCAGTTTGAGATCTTGCCTTCACTTCTTTCGGGTATATACCCAGAAATAGAATTGCTGGACACATGGCCGTTTTCTTTTTTTTTTTTTAATATATTTTATTGATTTTTTTACAGAGAGGAAATGCGAGGGATAGAGAGTTAAAAACATCGATGAGAGAGAAACATCGATCAGCTGCCTCCTGCACACCCCCTACTGGGGATGTGCCCGCAACTAAGGTACATGCCCTTGACCGGAATCGAACCCGGGACCTTTCAGTCCGCAGGCTGACACTCTACCACCGAGCCAAACCGGTTTCGGCATGGCCGTTTTCTTAATTTTTCAAAGAACCACCATCCTGTTTTCCTGAACAGCCGCACCATTTTACATTCCCGCCAGCTGTGCCCAAGTGTTCCAGTTTCTCCACATCCTCGCCAACACTGGTTACACGGGGTTTTTTAAAATAGGGATGAGGTCATCTCACTGCGATTTTGATTTGCATTTCTCTGATGCTTAGCGATACTGATCCTCTTTCCGTATGCTTAGTGGCCGTTGGTATGTCACCTTGGAGGAAATGTCTGTCTGAGTCCTTGACTCAGTTCTGCGTCAGGTGGTCTGTGTGCTGTTGAGTTGTAGTTCTTTATGTTGTGGTCTTAGGCCATGTTGGGTATGTGACTTGTCCATAGTGTCTCCCCATCTGCAGGCTGCCTTCCCACTGTTGACCGCACCCTTTGGCGCACAGAGGTTTTCACACGTGATGGAACGTAGTCCCACGAGAATGCTTTTGCGTTTGTTGTCTACGCCTTCGGTGTTAAGTCTAAGAAATCATCCAAGTCCAGTGTCATAAAGCTGCTCCCCTGTGTTTGCTTCTAAGAGTCTGACAGTTTCAGGCCTGACACTGGGTCTTGAATCATTCAGCGTTAATATTTGTATCCGGTGTGGGATACGAGTCCAGCGTCATTCTTTTGTGTGTGGATATTCGCTTTCCCAACACTGTCGAAGAGCCTGCCCTTTCTCCGTTGTGCGTCTTGGCATCCTCGTGGAAGACCACGTGACCACATACCCACGGGCTTATTTCTGGGCTTCCTGGCTTTCCCTGGTTGATTTGTCTGGCTCCATGCCAGCAGCACAGCGCTGAGCGTAGCAGCTTTGTAGAAAGTGTGAAATCAGGAAGTTGAGTCCTCCAGCCTCATTCTTCTTTCTCAAGGTTGCTTTGGCCGTTTGAGGTCCCTGTGACTCTGGATTTTAGGGTGGCCTTTTCTGTTTCTGCCGGAAACCACGGGCATGCTGACAGGGATGGCATTCAGCCTGTAGGTCGCGTGGAGTGGTGTTGATCCTGTCATGGTACTACGCGTCCCAATCCACGAACATGGGCTGTCTTGCCATTTATTTGTATCGTCTTTCATTTTTTTCACCAAAGTTTTGCCGTCTTTCACCTCCACGGTTGGGTTTATTCATTTCCTTTTTGGATTGTCTTTTGTTGGGGTGTAGAAGCACAGCTGATTTTGTGTGTTGACCGTGCCCTCTGCATCCTTGCTGAATGTGTTCATTAGTCCCAACAATATTTTCAGGGTGAGAAAAGGGTGTAAGCAAAACCTGGCTTAAGTCCTCCCTGAGAACCTTCCACCATTCTGTGACTCCACCCGCTGCCTGTGGTTCCCGTAAGAGTGAATGCAGGGCTGTTTACACCGGGGTCTCTTGGGGGCTTGCTCTTACAGTCCCTCCACGCCACCATGTGCTGGCAGGTGGCTGTGTGTCAGGCGTTGGCTTCCCATGAAGTTGGTGCTCACAGCACTGGCCTCCGCCCATTTATCAGATGGGAACACTGAGGTCGGGAGAGGCCGACCCGGAGCCCGTGTTCCAGACGTCCTCACCCTGGGCTTTCCCTTCCGAAGGAGCGAGCACTTCCCCTCTTGCTGCTTCCGGGGGGATCAGGAGGGCGTTTGGGAACCAGTGATGCCGTGGCCTTAGGCCCCTGGCACCCCCACACGTGCCCTGGCTTTGCTGGGAAGGGGGGTCCGTCTGCCCCGCCTGTTTTCTTCACTCAGGAGGCATTGACTCAGCCCCTGTGTGGCTGAGCCTGCGAGGGGTATGGGACCAGCTGCAGCAGCCCCCACCTTGGCTTCCAGAGCTGGGAAGGGGCTGCGTCCCACCCGTGATTCAAGGGAGCCGCGGGCCGACCCTCTCACTCGGATGGGGGGGCGGGGGCGGGGTGTCAGACTCGAATCCTCAATCTCGGGGCTGTTAGTGGGGAGCTTTACTGAGGACTTGTCTGTTTGGGATGAGACTGGCTTTGGCCAGGGCTCCGCGCAGCTGTCTGAAATGAGCAGCCGCTGGCGGGCGGGCGGGCTCTGGTGAGGCCTAGGGCTTGCACTCGGGAAGCAAGGCAACGTCAACAGTCCATTCTCTATCCATTTTGAGTTTTTCGAGAGGCAGGGGCGTCCAGGGCCTTCCGAGGCCAGCCCTCCGCGGCTGTGGTTAGAGCGTCCAGCTCAGAGGAGCTGTTCTGCGGCAGGAGCGTGGCCTCCCCTCTCCTGCGTGGACGTGTCCCGGTGGAGCTGCCCCTGGCGGGCCTTCCGGCCGGAGCAGTGCAGGGCCTGCTCCTGGCTCCCCGTGACCTGCCTTGCTCTCTGTGACCTCTGTGACCTGCTCCTCGCTCTCCGTGACCTCTGACCTGCTGTGCTCTCACTGTCCCTTCTGTGAGCCTGACGGTCCCCAGGCTGAGCGCTCAGGCCTTCCCCACGGGGACCTGTGGGTGCGGGATTTGCCCGCAGGCCTGGAAGCAGACACGGTTGCTGGGTGTACACATGACACGCAACCCAACCCAGCGTGCGGGATCAGTCGCATGCTGCTGCCCGTAGTGACCCCAGGCTGGTGGTGGCCTCGCGCAGCCGCTGGTGGTGCACATGTGTGAGGGACACTCGCAGAGACCAGCTGTCCCTGTCTCAGCTCCTGCTCGGGCCACACGGGGCCTCAGTCCAGTGACAGGCACCCTGATGAGAGACAGAGACGGGACGCAGCAGAGGAGAGGCACGTGGCGCTGGAGGCAGAGGGTGGGATAACGCGGCCACAGCCACTGAGCGCCCAGAGGCCAGGGGAGTGGGGAGAAGGGTCCCCCCCAGAGCCCGGGAGGGGGTGCCGGGCTGGCAACCTAGTTGCACTTCCAGCCCCAGAACTGGAAGGGTGTCCCTTTTGGTGATTTCAGCCACAGAGTTTGGGGTCGTTGGTTTGGGGGCTGCAGGATCCTCACACGGTCACTTGGAGGAGAGCTGAGTCCTGGGAACTGTCCACTTTCTCCCAATGCGATCCCCTACTCCCCTTACATGTTTCCCAAGGGCTCCTGGGAAGTCTCTTCGGAGACCCCACGTTTCGGTGGCGGGCTGGCCGGGGCCCAGGGCCAGCCGATAACAATGGTGAAATGGAACCGCCCACCGTGAGTGGTAGCGGGGCCTTGACCGCGGTGGGGTGCCCCAGCCAGGTGAGCACTGTGACTCCCCCAGGTGCGGGCCATGCGGCTGTCCTTTGTGGGGGAGCTGGGCTGGGAGCTGCACATCCCCAGGCCGTCCTGCGTGCCCGTGTACCAGGCTGTGATGGCAGCGGGCGCCAAGCACGGCCTCGTCAACGCCGGCTACCGGGCCATTGACTCTCTGAGCATCGAGAAAGGTGCGCACAAGGCCGGGGGTGGGGGGTGGTGGGGTGGGGGCGGGCGGCCGGAGCCCCACGGGGGCCGGGAAGCTGCTACTCCCCAGGTCTGTCCCCTCCTTCCCTGTGACACTCCCTCCGCCCACTGCCCATGACCCGGGCCTCCCACCAGGTGGGTCCCCTGACCCCCTCGGGCGGGGAGCTGGGGTGTGGAGGCAGGACCAGGCTCGGTTCGGATTCGGTGCCTAATGTCCTGAGAGCGCCAGGGCCCTCCGCGAGCCCCTCCCAGTCCCAGCCGAGGTGTGAGGCTGGGAAGCCCGTGGTGCCTGGCCCAGGGGCGCTGAGCCGCGGTCCCCTCCGCACAGGCTACCGGCACTGGCACGCGGACCTGCGGTCAGACGACAGCCCCCTGGAGGCGGGCCTGGCCTTCACCTGCAAGCTCAAGTCCGAGGTCCCCTTCCTGGGGCGCGAGGCCCTGCAGCGGCAGCGGGCGGCCGGCCTCCGCAGGCGCCTGGTCTGCTTCACTGTGGACGAGTGAGTGCTCCGCCTGGGCACCCGGGGCTGGGCAGCAGGGCCGAGGGGAGGAGGACGGGCTCCCTGCCTCCAGCGCGGATTTTAAAGGAGGACGGTCCTGCCAAGCCACCACCCAGGGCTCGACCCAGGCAGAGGGCCTGGGAGGGTGGCCCGGCCTCGAGGCAGCTTCCCAGTCACCGCGCTGGCCCTCCCTCCCTCTGTGTCCCAGCCACATCCTCCCGGGGCTCCGGGATAGGGGGCGGGGCGGGCAGGGCCAGGCTGGGGCCACCCCCACTTGCACATGGGACCGCGGGTGCCGGGGACGGGGGCCTCCTGCCAGCAGAGAGGAGCCCCTCTCAGGGACCTGCCCTCTGCCTCCCCGGGGGCGGCTTTGCGCTTGCTGCTCAGCCATGGCCACGCGTCCCTGGTTTTGGGCACCTGGGTTCCACGTGGGCGGGCGGAGGCACTCTGAGGTGACAGTCCACGCTGCGTCAGAGCCACGGCTCTGGAGTCTGAGCGGCAGCCGTCTCCAGGGCGGGCTCTGGCTCTGTGGGTTTGGGGGTGACAGCCAGCGCCCGCTCCTAGAGTCTGGGGCTTTCAGAGGTGTCAGGAGTGAAGGGTGGAGGCGGGGGGCGGGGGGAGGTTGGGAGGGGGTCGAGCAGAGCTGGCTCTGTCACCATCCGCAGCACCCTCCTGCCCGTCAGGCTTCTCTGCGTGACTGCCTGCCCGTCACCCGGAGCAGCTCGGCGAGGTTGGGCACAGACAGCGTAGGGCTGGCACCCCGCGGTCCCGTCCTCAGGATGCTGGCCGTGCAGCCACAGGGAGTACCCGCCCTCGGCTCTGCCCTCGGGCGAGGCGGGGCCTCCCGAACCTGTCTCCTCACCTGGAGGTGGCACCAAAGGCGACAGGGACATGTTCACAGGACCTCCTTCCGTCCCATCCTCGTCCATGGGCGGGGTCCAGGCCGCTTCACCCTGGACACCGCACCCTCCAGGCTCGTCCCCTCAGTGTGGGGGCCTTGGGGCTCCAGCCCCCGCCTCCCGCCAGGTGTCTCCCGGGGATGAGGCTCTGGGTCCCAGGCTCTCTCTTGTGTCTCCCAGGAAAGTGCCCATGTTTGGCTTGGAGGCCATCTGGAGGGACGGCCAGGTGGTGGGCCACGTGCGCAGGGCCGACTTCGGCTTCACCATCGACAAGACCCTCGCCTACGGCTACATCCGGGACCCCAGCGGCGGGCCGGTGAGTCGGGGGTGTTAGCAAGGACCACATGGCAGCTTGGTGGCCGCTGTGCTGGCCCCCACGGCCTGTCCCTCTGCCCGGGGGCCCCGGGGCTGGCCGAGAAGCCTCCTCACTCCTTGTGTGTTTTTTATTTTTCCACCCAGTCCTGCGTGCCGGGAGAAAGGGCTCCCCTAATCCCAGGGCAGAACCCCCAGACACCTTCCGAGGGGCCCAGCCCTGTGTTATCCCTGCCAGACGTTGGCTCTGTTAGACCCAGGGGTCTGGGCACAGGATCCACCCGCTGGCAGGCCCTTGGTTCGGGGAAGGCCCTGCGCAGGGTTGGCTTGCTCGCAGGGAGGAAGCGAGGCCGACATCCTGCTCCGAGAAGCAGCCGCTGTGGGCCCAGCACCCTCCAGGAAGTACCGGGTGACGGCGTCTCCCCTCTGCCCCTAGGTCTCCCCGGACTTCGTGAAGAGTGGGGACTACAGCCTGGAGAGGATGGGGGTGGCCTACCCTGCCCGGGCTCACCTGAAATCTCCCTTCGACCCCGACAACAAGAGGGTGAAGGGCATCTATTGACGGGCCTACGGGCAGGGCCCCAGCCGCTCAGGCCGCCAGAGACCTGCCCCCCACCCCCCACCGCTCCCATAGGGCCTGCCCCCCTAGGGTCCCACGGGGCCTGCACCACCCTGAGCCCAGGACCTGGGCCCCTGCCAGAGCTTGGGCCCTCCCTGCCCTCAGGCCAGGCCTGCTGGCCGGACAGATGTGGATGGGAGGGTGGGAAGAGGACCCGAGGCCGTCTGGTCACTGGCCCAAAGGTGCTCTCTAGTCCCTGCACCCCGCACACCTGTGGCGCCTTGGGCACAGGCAGGGAGGCTCTGCTGGCTCCTCTGGTGGTGGAGGTGTTCAAGGCCCCCCCCCCCCCATCGGGGACGGAGCGGGATTGATTAGTCATGTCTGCCTGGGCACGGTGGGGAAGGCAGCGTGCACGTGCCAGGCGGCACTGGCCCTCTGATTCAGGCGCTGGGCGCAGGGCCTGTCCCCGATCCCAGGACGGTGGAAAGGCCTTCCTGCCTCCATGTCCCCGTTTTTCACACGGGAAGCCTTGCGAGAGTCCCAGGGAAGTCCTGCCCATGCAGACAGGCCATCTCCTGCCTCAGTTTCCCCAGGAGCTCCTTGATCATGTTTCAGTAAGAACCTGATGGAACCTTCCTGCCTGGTGGCCTTTGTCCTTGCTGTGTCCTTGTCTCTCTCCTCTGGACCCTGGGGAAGGGCCTGGCCGAGGGCTCTTCTCTGGGCATCTGCCGCGTGGCCCCGCCTCCCTGCCCGGGATGGGTGTCCGGCTGCCCACCCACATGCCCGGGTCCCAGCCCCTCCACCTCGCTCCCCCGCCGGGTGTCATTGCCCTCTGGGCACCCGGGGCCAGGCAGCCTCCGCCAAGCTGCCCTGCGCGGGTGTGTTTTCCAGTCACCAGGAATCCCTCCCTGGCCCTCTGGGAAGCGGGGGACATGCTCGGGGACAGAGAGGACGGGCCACAGGAGAGCCCAGGGAGCACTGGTGATGGGGGTGCAGCCTGGCCACTCGGGGGCTCACACATGGCTTCGGGCTGAGCTGGGACGGGCCAGGCTAGTAAAGCCGTAGCCAGGGAGGACATTTGGGTCCAGGCGGCCTTCGGACAGCTGCTTGGCCCCAGTGCCAGCCCACGGGCTGGGGTCGAGGGGCCTCTGGCTTTCCAGGGCCTCGGCGAAGGACCACCAGAGCCTGGCCTGCTCCCCCCAGGCCTGGCTCTGGCACAGAGGCCTGGGAGGCCACGTCCCGACAGCCTGGCCGGCCTCGCCGGTCTCCGCAGGCCCTGGGCAGGCCGCGCCGTGTTCATCCCACAGCCTGCCTTTCCCGGGGAGGGTGCTGAGGACCAGGAGGTCAGACTTGGGTTCTAGTCTGACTCCTTCCTCGGGGCTGAGCTCAGAAACCCATGTTTTGCCCATTTGGGTGTTTGCTGTTCTCCGAGGAGAAACAGCCCTGACCCGCGTGGGGAGCGCTGGGGGTCACGTGCCAGCGGCCATCCTGGGCCGCCTCCCACGCTCACCTGCCTCCCACGCTCACCTGCCTCATCCTGCGGCAGGAAGTCGCAGCCCAGAGAGGGAAAGGAGCTTGCCCAGGGTCACACAGCAGAGGGAGGCATGGGGCCCTCCCTGCACTCTTGCCGCCACCACAACCGTTCAGAAGGTGGGCGAGAGTCTGAGGGGCTTGGCCAGGAGGCCTGGCCTTGGCGGGTGGTTCGGTAATGAAGGGCCCCAGGCGTCTGCTTAGTCTTCACGAGGACTGGCTCGGTGCCTGCCTCCTGCGGAGAGAAGCGGAGGCCAAGGCCCAGGCTCTGCAGTCATACCCGGGCAGCTCCTGGGCTCCCGGCTCCCGCTGGGACCTCGGCCCCTAACTGGGTCTCAGCCTCTGCTTCCCCACGTGGAGCAGGAGCAGCGTGTGTGGTTTGTTAGGTGTGATCACAGACCTGGGTGGTGGCAGATGTGTCGGCACCACGGGGCAGGACAGTCAGGTGGGCGACGTGGGAGCCGGGCTGGGCGCACGGCGCAGGCAGTGGTCGCTGTGGGGGGCGCCCAACAGGCTCCCCTCGGGGAGAGAACGCCTAGCTGGAGAGCTCCAGAGCCAGCAGAGGGGGCGGTGGTGGTGTCACTATGGGTGGCGGAAGGTTCCAGAACTGGCTGTGATTTCCCATCACCGTGAATCCTCCGGGGGACCCTGGGTGAGCCATTTCTCCCCATCCCCTCTGGGGAGACTGGAACAGCACAGCGCCTCGCAGGTGTTTGGGGACAGAATGGTGGTAGCCAGCGAGGGCTTGGGGAAGGGGGGAGGGGGGAGCTCGGGCCGATGGGCATGATGGGGTGAGGGGTCTTCTCCTTGGGCCAGGAGACCAGGGCCAGAGGCTGGGCCTGCTTCAGGCTGCCCCGGCAGGCCTGACCCACAGGGAGGGCCCCTCCCCAACCTGTCCTCCGGGTTATAAAGATGAGCAAGGGCGGCGGCTCTGGCTGGCCGGTCGGTTCTGGCATTTCCCATGATCGCCCTGTGACTCGGCGCGGGAAGCATGATTTATACGACGCAGTGCAGCCCGTTCGCTCTGTGTGATTAGTGGCTCGCAGGCCGCTGAGCTGGTGTCTGCTCGGGTGTAAGTGGGGACTCGAGGCCCATCCATCACCCCCTCCCTCCCTGGAGGCTGGAGGGTTTTGCTGATCTGGCTGAACAGTCTGATCTGTTACTTCCCGCAGAAGCCGAGAGCGGAGCTTGGCCTTAGCCGGGAGGCAGCTGTGCGGGGAGGAAGGCGGAGGCGGGCCGGGAAGCGAGGCGTGTCCCAGCTCCCCACGGGCACGGGGCCACGTGGGAAGGAGCTCAGCCGAGGCCCCTGGTGGGAGCGAGGCCGCCCCGTGGGTGAGCTTTATTGTCTCATCAATCGGCACAGTACTGGCCCCATTTCACAGATGAGAAAACGAGGGGCAGGGGGTGAGCTGGTCCGCCCACGTCACACCTGCACCAAGAGGCCAGGGGGCCCTGAGGCAGGTCTGATTCTTAAGGAGGAGGGGACCCGGGGCTGCCAGTCCCATTTCCCTAGGGAGCCGCCCCAGACCCTCGCCGGGATCCTGGCCGTCCCGTCTTCGTGGTGGCGCTGCGGTGAGGGTTCCCTCCAGGTGGGCGAAGCGTCTCGTCACCCCGAAACGAGCCGTTTCCCAGGCGAGTCTCGAAGTGGCGAAACGGCTCGTCCTGCCTCCGTGGGCAGGGAAGCCGCCCACTGCAACACGCCGCTCTGAGGGACGCACGGGAGCACGAATGGGCTGGGGGCGGGCTGAGTGCAGTCAGGTGTGGCTCCTGCCCGGGAGGGCCGGTGGCTCCTGGAGACACGGGCAGGGCTTTGGGGCACTGGGCTCCAGACCGCCAGCTGGCCTGCCTTACAGGCCTGGCGGGTGCCCCAGGCGCGCTCGGGAGGCACTGGCCATGTGGGGGGAGGGCGCAGTGGTCTCAGGCAGGGGCACATTGAGCTGTTTCAAGGAGGTCTTCACAGAGAGGGGGTGCACAGCGCTGGCATGTGCCCACAGGGGTAGCATGGAGGGGGAGCGAGGAGGTGGCCTGCCCTCAGCCTTGGCCCCCACCGATGTTGACCACAGTGGGGCCGGCAGGGCTCAGTCCCTGGCTGGCCGGGCACCGAGGGGCGGGCGCTTGCAGCTGGGAGACGATCCTGGGCAGCGGCTGCAGGTCCCATTCCCCCTGGGAGGAAGGGGCCATGTGGTAACAGGCTGGAGGGCTGACCTGGCGCCGCCTCCCCAGCCATCTTCCCAGTAAGCCCTTGGTTTCCTGTCCTCAAACCAAACTCACCCTCCCCACCCCAGGGGCTGCTTGGAGGGCCTCGCTGGAGGTGATCCTGGCACCCCCTCCGCCCCACTCACCCTCACCTCAGAGCCCCCGGGTGCAGTGGCCGCGGCAGCTGTTCCTCCCCCACCGGCTGCACCCCACCCCAGTCTGCTGCCGCGGCCACCCCACCGCCTTGGTGACTGTCAGCCTTCCCCTGGCAGCCGGCACCGATCCGTGAGCAGTTACTCCGGCCCCAGACGCGCCCAGGAAATGTGCCCGGGGCATCGGCAGAGCGGTCCCACCTGACTCAGCCTGGGGACTCGGGAGCCGCCTTTGAACCCCAGTGGGCCTCCGAGAAGGAGGGAGACCCGCTCCCCGTCTCAGACTGCTCCTTCCCACCTGCCCCTCCCCTCGCTTTATTTTTAGGCTCCGGGGGAGGTTGCTGGCGCCCTGCTCACACCACCGAGATTGGTCCCGTGATGTGATGTGATGTGATGTGATGTGATGTGATGTGACGGCGCCCGGGAGCGGGGAGCCCCCTGCCCACGTGGGTGGTCGGCTCCTCCCTCCGCAGGTTCCTCCCTCCATGGGCTGGCCGGCTGGCTGGGCCCACCTGTTTCTCTAACGGTTCTGTGTGAGGGCTCCTTGGAGGGGAGCCTGTCACCCCACACGGGGGTCCTCGGGGGCCTGGGGCTGATGCGGGCGCAGAGGGGTAGGCAGCTGCAGGACCTGCTGCGGGAGGCCCCGGGCGAGCAGGGCCCAGAGCGGGGCCAAGGGGGGCCGGCACACCCGGCACGCGCAGCGGGGCCCACCTGGAAGCGCACGGCCGAGGACTTGTTGCAGTGCACGGAGAGGGGGGCGAAGCCGTACAGCGCCCGGAGCACGTTGCGGCTGAAGGAGTTCCAGGGGACCGAGGCAAACTGCTGGGGCACCGAGGCCTGGGGGCAGGTGCACACCTCCTCGCTGTTAAACCTGGCGGCAGGAGGGAGCGGCCGTCGGGGTGCAGGTGGGGCAAGGAGACACCCCCTGCAGGCGGGGTGGGGTCCCCGGAGTGGCCCTCAGGCCGCCTCCTCCCCACAGGGCGGCTGCTCGGGGTGCCTCAGGCTGTGGGGGCCCCGCCTCCACGCCAGGATGGCGAACAGCTTCCTCTCCGGCCACCTTGGACGGCTGGGCTGGGGATCCGGACTCGGCAGGAAGGGGGTGTGGGATCCATTGGGGATGCCTGCCACGGCTCCCCCTGCTCTGAGGACCTGGCCTGGGTCCCACACGCCCCCGCCGGCTGCAGGGCCTGGGGATGGGGGGGGGGGGGGTCCTGCCGCCGCCGTCACCTGTTGACGAGGTGGAAGTACTTCTGCAGGAAGCCCGCGTCCACGGCGCTCTTGCACAGCTCCAGCGGCGTCTGCGGGTAGTAGTGCACGTAGTTGACACACATCTCCTCCAGGATGCCGAAGCCGCCCTGCGGGCACGAGAGGCTGTGGCTCGGCCCCGCGCGACGCCCACCCCTGCAGCGCGTCCCTTGGGTCAGCGCATCCGTTCATTCTTCCGTCCATTCACTCCCTCATTCAGCTACCCAGCGGTCCAAGTGGATCTCTGCAGCCACACTTGATCGAATGAATGAGGGGGCACCCCTGCCCCCCAGCAGCCTCCACCCCAGGTGAGGAAAGACGTCCTCTCGAAAGTGCAGACAGTCCGAACGGGAAGCCCCAGGCGGCAGGGGCTCCAGGGCCGGGGGGCAGGGAGAA
Organism: Plecotus auritus; assembly: GCF_963455305.1. Lineage (NCBI taxonomy): Eukaryota > Metazoa > Chordata > Mammalia > Chiroptera > Vespertilionidae > Plecotus > Plecotus auritus. The sequence continues at coordinate 184,209,193 of NC_137776.1, read as the reverse complement.
GTCGGGGACTTACCACGGTGGCCAGCTCCCTGTCTTCCGTGTTGTATGTACAGGAAGTGATCAGCACGTCCCCCTGTGAGCCGAGCCGACAGAGGCCCGTCAGCCTGCCCACCTGGGGTGACGGGTGCTCGGGGCCCACGCTCCCACGGGACTGGGCCACAGCACTTGTGGTCATGGGCCCACGACAGGAGTCTAGCAGTGGCCCTGGGCCCCACACCTGAGGGTCACACGCTGAGTGTCCAGGCGTGACCGCGCCTCGGCTTCCATGGCCCCCTCGTCCGCCGGCTGTGTCCCGGCCCTCGGTGAACGTGGGCAAGGCCCGCATGGCCCGGCCTCCCCTGGGCGTGACCAGAGCCCCTCGGGCGACCTCCACGCCCTCCGCTCCCTCTGCGGCTCTCGGGCTTTGGGGTCGGCTGACCGAGTGCCGTCTGTCCCCACCCCTCTGAGCTCCAGGGGCCTCACCGTGGGACAGCCCGGCCCTTGCCGTGTGGACACGGAGGGACCTTTGCATGCCCCCCACCCCTGGTTGCTGTCTGTGCCTCCGGCCCTCCCGGCCTCCGTGGCCCTGACCGGGCACTCACTGGATGGACGGACACGATCTTCTTCAGCATGCGGATCTCCTGGAGGGGAGAGCAGGGGGCGGAGGGAAGGGGACCTCAGCTGGACCCCACTCCAGCCACCCCCCGGCCCTCTGGGGCGTAGGTTCGTCCCAGCCCCTTGGGGGAGCCAAGCCTGGCTGAGTTTGGCTTCTGCTGGAGGGATTGAAACAGGACAGTTGCTACCACCAGGCCACCTGAGTTCCCCAGATCCGCATCGGCCACAGGCCAGAATCCACCCGAGCCCTCCCTGAGAGTAAATCCCGGGGGCAGGGCTGGCCACTGCGGCCCCCGCCGGGCGTCTGGGCCTGGCCCAGGACAAGGAGCCCCTGGACAGGGTGTTTCTGTGACTGTTGGGAGAGAGAAGGTCAGACGGGTTGGGGTGGGGGTCCCCACCTGGAAGTGGGGGCTGTAGTGGTCGTCCCTATTCACAATGGCCCTCTCCCGGCCGTCCCGGGCCAGCACGGTGACCACCTTGCGCCCGGTCAGGTGCGTGTGCAGCTGGGAGGCAAAGATGTGTATCCCCGTTGGAGGCAGGGCCTGCGGGGGGGTGGGGGGGCACGGGTCAGGGCCTGACCATGTGGGGGACTTGGGCCGCTGCCCTCCGCCTGCTGCCAGAACCGACCGCGGCACGGGGCAGCGAGGCTGAGAGCGTCCCAGGACGTGAGCATTCCCGGCCTCAACCTTCTCCCCAGCATTAACCCCCCGTCAGGAAACTGGGGGGGCTGCGCTGTCTGAGAGGGACGTCCTTATGGGGACAGCCAGCTCTTCCTGAGCAGCGGCCGGGCCTGGGGCCCCAGAGCCTCTCCGGCCCTCGAGGAGGACGGTCCCCGGGACTGCGTCCCTGGAAAGGCAACCCCCTGGCAGGCACCCCGCAGGCACCCCGCAGGCCAGGCCGGCGCTCACCAGCTGCGTGCACTTGTCCGTGCAGTAGCCCGTGAGTACGAAGGCCGCCTCCTGCGGGGGGATGGCCATCACGGGCGTGTACACCAGGCCCAGCTCCATGATGCCTGCGTCGAAGCGCCGCAGCGTGGCCGTGTAGTACAGGCGGATGCCCGAGGAGTCCCGCCGGCCTGGGGGGGGGAGGGGTGAGCCAAGGTCCCCCGCCCCTTTGGCAGGCTGACTCCCGCTGCCCTGAGGCAGGAGGAGTGGTCAGCCCGCCCCTGCTCCCAGCCTGTAGCGTGGGCCTGTGACCCCACACCGTTGGCACCAGGAGGCAGACACTTGGTCAGCAGTGTGCTGGGTGCTCTCAGGCAAGTCGCTGCCCCTCTCTGGGCCTCGGCTCAAAGCCAAGGGCCTCGTCCTAAGACCTCCGTGCTTCTACCCAGCACGGTCCAGCCACACCTGCCCGCTCCCCTTGAAGTAGCTCATCGGGGAGTTCAGCTCCCCGGGCGGCCTCCCGGCGGTCACACGAGGGTGTGGGTCAGAGGTCCGGGGACACTGCCACCCACAGGCCCCACCACACGACCTGTGGCCTCGTCACCCGTCTCCTGCCCTTCCCTGCCTGGAACTGGTCAGGGACCGGGTCCTGAGGACTTTGGGTGGAGCGTTGGGAGGGTCCCGTGGAGAAAAGGTGGGGGGGGGGGCTGGACGACCCTAGGAACGCACAGCAGAGCTGGGAGGTGGGTGGAGAGCCCAGGTAACAGAGTATTCGTTCCCAATTTACAGACGTGGAAACAGGCTCAGAGCCTGAGCCGAGGACCCTGCCCAAGATCGCAGGCCTGGGACGTGGCCGAGCTGGGAACGGAGCCCAGGGCCTTGGTGGGGGCCGGGGGGCTCCCGCTCATTTGCTTGGAGGTGAAGCCAAGAACGCCTCCTGCCTCTGCCCCCTGCCTCCCTACGCCATGCCCCCCCAGCCTGCAACTCAGGGTGCACACACAGCCCTGTGCCTCGGCTCACTGCGTCCGAGGATGACAACGTAAGGGAGATGCGGCTGGCTGGCGCGCAGCGGGATGAGATAACGAGATCACGGTGGGATTCTGATATTTATAGGAAAGCAGCCGCTTCCAGATTTGTGGAGTGACAGGCGCATCCCTATATTTGGTGACGGGTCCATAAATACACCCAGAGAATCAGGAGGAGACAGACTTCCCCGGCGCTTCAGGAGTTCTCAGAAACCCATTTGCTTCCCGGCTTTCAGTGAGCACTAAATCCTGTCTCCCGCCAAGGCCCGCTGACGTATGCCCTTCCCTGTGCGCGGCCGTAATTCCCGCGGCGGGGGGTGGGCTGTGCGCCGGGAAGACAGTCACGTGGGAGGTGAGCGGACAGGCGGGGTGAGGTTCACCATCTCCCCCCTCAACCCCTCCCCCCCCCCCCCCCCCCCCCCCGGTCACACAGCTAGGGAGGGCCGGGCTGGGACCCGGCCTGGGGCTGACAGTCTGATCCCTCACGCTATTTCTGCCTCCCACGTCCCTGAGCCGCCTGGTCGGCACACCCCAACCCCAACTCTCGCTCCTGCTCTGGCTGGCCCTGCAGAGTGAGCCAAGGGTGCGGGAGCAGGGCGGGCGCTTACTCCACCGACCCAGCATCCACCGGATCCTTACAGCTCTGGTCTCAGACCAGCCTCGCTCAGCTCAAGAGCCGGCCAGTCCCGGCAAGGCTGCGTGCCCATGGAGACCACCGCGGCCCAGAGCCAGACTCCTGGCTCCCAGGTCCCTCCTCACTTTGTGGCCTCGTGGGTCCCTACGCTCTGGGCCTTAATTCCCTCATCTGCAAAATGGGTACACGGGAACCTCTGCCTGCCTGTCCCAGGGGCTGGTATCGGGAACAGTGCCGTGTCCCTGGGGCTGAGCCAGCCCCGCAAGGCCCTTCCCCGGGAGCCACTGCGGCCCGGAGACAGATAGCAAGCGGTGAGCGAGAGAGGTGAGGGGTGCGTGCCCTGTGGGTCACAGCAGGGGTGGGGGAGTCCCGCGCCGAGGGGAAGGCAGAGGTGGGCCCCGGGGAAACAGCTCGAGCTCCTACCTTGTATCTTCCGCGGGTTGTGGTAGTGAACTTCCAGGCGGAGAAACCTCGAGGACCCAGCACCCCCGAAAGCAAGGCCTGCTTCCTCCGGGTAGTAAAAGGCCTGCAGGACGTGGAGGGAGGTGGGCTGGGCGTCAGGTACAGCAGCCCTGGCGGACAGACTGGGGGTCCGAGGGGGTCCCGGGTGGCAAACCCACATGACTGTTGGGGCTGAGCTGCAGGGGGTGGGGCTGAGCTGCAGGGGGTGGGGCTGAGCTGCAGGGGGTGGAGCTGAGCTGCAGGAGGTGGGGCTGAGCTGCAGGGGGTGGGGCTGAGCTGCAGGGGGTGGGGCTGAGCTGCAGGGGGTGGGGCTGAGCTGCAGGGGGTGGGGCTGAGCTGCAGGGGTGGTGTTGGCGGGGCAGCGGATTAGAACAATGCTCTCCTGCTGACGAGCAGCTCGGCGCCAGTGCACACGATGTTCCTGGACTTGGGGCGGGGGAGTGGGGTGCTGGTATCCCTCGGCCAGCCTGCCCGAGCCCCTGGCTGGCCCCTCTGGATGTGGAGGGAAGCCCCGCAGTGCAGCCCAGGGCGGCTGCGACACCTGCCCATCACCCGGGACCCCCAGTGCACAAACCCCTCTGCGGCAGCCGGCCCGAGGTCAGTACACAGAGCACACAGCTCGCGGGCTTCTGGGAAAAGTCCCGCGGCTCCCACGAGCGGGATGGAGGCGCGCACAGGCCTCGGGGCCTTGGGGGTGGGCCCTCGTGGCAGCCTCACGGGTACCCTGCAGAGCCCCCGCATGGGGCCTCTCGGAGACGTGGGGACACAGAGGTGTGGAGGGGACCCTAACTCCCGCGGAGGCCGCGGGTGACGGACCTTGGCGCCCAGGGCCCAGGCGGCCAGCACGTGGCGGCAGTAGTTGAGGCGCTCCGGCTTCATCTTGGAGTCGCAGGGCCCGCTGAAGTGGGGGAAGCTCTCGAACCCGGGCGCGCACTGGAACACCTCCATGTGGTGCACCAACGCCTCGTTGCCCTCGGTGACGATGGGCTCGTACTGCGGGGTGGAGGGGACACCGAGTCTGGGGCAGTGGACACCGCCCGCCCACCTGCCCAGCCACTGGGAGGTGCTCAGAGCAATTGCGCTCTGAGTTAAGCTGCTTTTGAATGAAGGGGGAGGTGGCCTGACAGACAGACAGACAGACAGACAGACGGCCATTCCAGTCCCAGGGGAAGAAGCAGAACTCAGGGTATCAGTTGCCTTGGTCCAGGCTGGGAGCTGGGGTGCAGAGGCCCCGGGAGCTGGGGTGCAGAGGCCCCGGGAGCTGGGGTGCAGAGGCCCTGGGAGCTGGGGTGCCAGGCCCTGGGAGCTAGGCAGCGATGGATCAGACCACACTTGTGGCTTCGGGAAGGTCAGGTGCCCAGGGTTCAGGACACTTGGTTCAACCAGGACCTCGGACAGCTCCAGGGACCAGGACGGCTCTGCAGGCCCCCAGGCAGCAGGGCCCCCGCCCCCCCCCCTCCACGTACCATGACGATGTGGTGCCGGGGGAAGCCTTGGGGGAGCTCGGTCATGTAGCACCAGTAGGTGGTCTCCTGGCCGGGGATGAGGACGTCAGGGGCGCGGACCTCCATGGTGCGCACGTCCGCGGGCAGGGCCGGGATGGAGATGTTGGCCTTCAGCAGCTGCACCCGCTGCAGCCCCGTCCGCAGGCCCGATATGTTGATGGCCTCCAGCGACGAGAAGGGCTGCTCCAGGATCCCGTACACCAGGTGGACGGTGCCGTCCTGCAGCCGAGACAGAGCGGCCATCGTGCAGGCGGACCCCAGAGCAGGGCTCCTGGTCACCCGGGGACGCCGGGCCCCTGCCCGCCCCGCCTGGCAGGTGGCATGCCTGGCACTGACCAAGAAGGCAGCCGCCAGCCCCACTGGTGCTGGATGGAGAGGGCATAGAAGGTTCCAGTGGCTGCGAGCTGGAGGTCACAGGCAGACGGGGGGCAGGGACTGGGCTGGCTCTCTCCCGTGCTGCCGTGAACACAAACCCAGACCCACCACCCACCTCGATGAGGTAGTCCCGGGGGTCGCAGGTGCTAAAGGGCCTCCGGAACAGCAGGCTCAGGCCCTGCGGGGTCCTCTGGGCCTGCAGCAGCTGGTAATCCTGCTGGGCGTCCAGGTGGAGCTGTCCCTTCTGGTCGCTCCAGGCGTCCTGCAGGGACAGGACAGGCTGGGAGCGCCGGGAGCCGAGACAGGACGGGCTGGGAGCGAAGGTTGCTGCCCACCGCGCAGGGCACACGGGCCCTTGGGGCCGGGGTCTGGCCGGGGTTAGGGGCTCACGCCACGTCCTGTCTCCCTTCCCCTGGGACCTTGAAGCAGGGCTCTCGGAGGCCAGCGGGGCTCCGGGGCTGGCTATGTCGTATCGAAAGTCAGCGAGCTAGGCACAGACGCCTTACCGAGCCCATTAGTTAGGAGCCTTCACAAACGCCAGGGGCCCAGAGGGAGGCGTCTCCCAGTCTCTGAGCAAAGACACGGAGGACATTTTCCCTGTTTATACCTTCCGAGCTCTTTGTCTGCAGATTTCACAAAGAGGAATTTGTAAGTGTGAGTTATTTTTGCAGACAGCTTGTAATCTTGGATACATAACAAACAAACCCTTGGGAATAGTATCCGTGTTCGTCTGTTAGGTTAGGTGGCTAGCTTGCAAGGTCAGACAGTTGAATTTTTATCTTTTTCTATTATTCAAGCTAAAACAGTTATTCTACAGAATAAGGGACGATCTAAAATAACAGAGCTGACCTGTAGAACAAGGGACTGTCTAAGAACAACAGGGGAGTTCGAACATCCATCTCAAACAGCCCTTTTCCCAAGGAGGGATTACTGCGCTTCAGTCAGCCCCAGACCTCCAGGCGGGACCAGGAGTCGTCTCGCTAAGAAGGTGCCATGACTGGGAAGAGGCCTCAGACAAACACCGCTCCCACCGGCCTGCGGAGGGAGGGTCGTGACGGCGCCTGGAGCCGCGGAGGGCAGACGGCAGAGGGCTGTGCGGGGCGGCGAGAGAGGACCGGGCACAGTGCTTCAGGTGGCCCTCGGCTCACTGCCCGTCCTGCGCTCCTGCTCCCCCGAGAGTGGGCACCCCCTTCACCCCGCGCCTGGGCGTCTTGCTCCCCTCGCCCCGTCCTCCCCTCCTCGCTTGGGGAGGGTAAACTGAGGCCGGGGAGGAAACGGACCTGCGGCATTCCCCCAGATGTTAAGCAGACCTGGCTGGCCTCTCCCCGCCCCACCCCCCAGCTGCTTCCCCTGCACCAGGGGCTCCAGCCAGAGCAGGGGGCGCATGTTGCCGGGGCAGGGGGCGGGGGGGGGAGCCTCTGTTCCGCTCAGGAACGGGGGCCTCGGCCTCAGGACCTGTTTGCACTGCCTCCAGGGCCATCGCCTGTCTTCATTTCCTTGAGAAGAAAGGAAGCTGCCCACGACTGTGCAACAGCGTTCCCGGGAGAGAGGCGCCGCCACCACGGGGCGGGGGGGGGTGGGGGGAGGCTCGCGGGACTCATGTTAAACGGAGGCAGGAAGTTTGCTGGTAATGCTCGGGCTGGGAACCTAGAAAGTAGTTGTCGAACATCTTGCTGGAGGAGGAAAACAAGCCTGACATTTGTTTGCACAGGAATTTGTTGTGCAAATTAATTCTGCAGCGCAGGAGGGAGAGGCCGGCTCACTTGGCAGCCGCTACGCCGCCCGCCCGGAGGAGCGAGTGCTCTGGGCACAGGGGGGCTGCGTGACCACCCCCCCCCCCCCCCCCGCCAGCTACGGAGCGTCCAACCAGGCAGCTCCGGCCCATCCGACCTGGGTGGCCCCACGCAGCTCCCCCGGCCCGGGCCTCACCTGTGAACCCAGCACGTACCCTCCTGCAGGGCTGGCACGGGCCCTGGAGGGAGCTTAGTCAGGGACCAGAAGTCTCAGCCATTGTCAGTGCGCGTGACCCACAAACACCCACAGAAGTGGAAGGAGATTCTCCCCGCCCTTCCGACGAGGGCAGAGGCCGGGCTCACCCCTCCTGACTCAGCACTCCGGCCTGGCTCCCCCACCTCATGGGATAAGAGTCCCTCTGTTCACAGATAAAGTACGTCCTAACTTCAAAGACTTTTCGTCTTCCTGTGTCTGTTTCTGGTGGGGGGGAGGGGTTTGTGCTGAGAGAGACCCTGGTGGGAGGCCAGCTGGGGAGGAGGGCGGGCGGGGGGGCTCAGGACAGGGCCTGGGCCCCCACCCTGGGACCTCGCTCAATTTGTGGAGGCCCCAACGTTGCTCTAGTTTAAAAGGAAACCTCCCCCTTGCTCCACCCTCTCCAGCAAGAACGGCTGCTTTTCCAAGGCAAGGGGTCAAGCGCTCCGCCCGGGGGGGCCAAGCCTGCCCGGTGGGCCTGCCTGTGCAAACCTAGTCCAGCCAGCACCGCGCCCCGGCCCGGGGTGCATGCGGCCTTGCGCCTGGTCACGTGCGAGGGTGTGGGTGCCCAGACGTTGTTCGTGTGAGTGGGGGATGTGGGGTCTGCACCCGGGGTGGGCGGTGGGGTAGACGCGCTTATGCATGCGGCTGCCGGTCCTCCCCCCTGCGGCTGCGCTGCGTCCTGTAGCTTGGGGTGCAGCCAGGGACCCTGGAGAGCATCTATTCTCATTCTTCCCGCAAATGGGCGAGCTTGGGACACAGGGCTAAGGAGGTGGGGTGTAGGAGGGAGGCCAGCTGGGAGGCTGGGTCGGGGCAGGCTCAGGGTGGAGGAGAGACTCACCCCAAAGTAGGCTCTGTCCCCGTCAGTCCAGAGCACGGCCAGGTCGGCGTTCTCCATCTCCCCGCGGTCCGACATCCCAAACAGGACCCCGGCCTTGAGCTCACGCACCAGCAGCTGGAAGTGGACGGTCTCCTGCGCGTAGCTGACGTTCCAGGAGAGCTCCAGGGTCCCCTCGGGGTCCAGGGGGATGCGGTAGGGGAAGGGGCTCTCGGGGGGCGCCGAGCCCTGCAGCGCGGCCACCAGGATGACCAGGAACACGGCCACCGCCGTGCCGTACATGGAGGCGGCCTCGCGCGCGCTGGGGCTGGGGACCTGCATGGCTGGGCGCTCGGCCGCCCCACCTGGCCCTTTATGTCCTGGCCCTTGAGGGCGGGGGGTGGGGGCTGGGCCCGGGCGGCCGCAGTAATCACATTTGTCTGCTGGGGAATTGAATTGTCCGGTTGACCCTCCCACCTGCTCGTGCCCCGGGCCAAACGCTTTGCCTCCCTGCCTCTCCTAATTGGCACTGATGGGGGCATGGACACCGTCAGCGGGAACTGGAGCAGACTAGTGAGGGATGGCCACCGGGGAGGGCTGTTCCCTGCAGCCAGCAAGCCTTTCGCACGCCCTCCCTCCAGGCACCCCCTGACCACCAGGCAGGCCATCCCGTCCTGTCCCCCCACCCCCAGCCGACGGATGGGCCCCGTGCCGCCCCATTCGTGGATGGGCAGACCGAGACCCCAAAGTTCTCTCCGAGGTGACAGTGAGTAATGGGACCGCGGAGCCGGTTCTACAAGGCTGGGGGGTGGGCCCCTTTCACACTAAAAATAAAAGACGATCCCCGAATAGGCGGTGTTTAGACACTCTCTCGCGGCCTGCTGTTCCGCTCTGTTCCCCCACAGGCTCCAGCTGGCGCCACGGCTGCTGCAGAAGCAGTGGGTGCAGTGCTGGGGGTGGGGACAGATGGCGCGGGCACGGCGCTGGGAAGGGGGGGGGGCATTTCTGGGCGATGCCTTACAGAGGGGTAAAGTGTAGCGCACCCTGCTGGTGGGGACACATTCAGAAAGGGGTGTGAGTGACAGGCCCGCTTCCATGTCTCCAAAGCTCCCCAACCCTCGACACCCTCTAGCAGAGAGTGGACCCAGCCTGAATTGGAACGCTCTCGGGCCAGCCGGCCATGGCAGTTTCTCCACACTCCACAGGGCCTTCCCACAGGCCCGTCGGGTCTTACAGCCCTGAGAGCCTCCAGTGTCAGTCTCATCGCACTCGGCTCCCTCTGTGCAGAATGGACTCAGCGTGTGCTGCCACTTCCAGGAAGTTCTCCATGATTGCCTCCTGCTCGGAACTCAGCCCCCAACCCTCAGACATCAAACTAACTTCCTTCCTTTTTCTCTCTCTCCCTCCCTGCCCTCTCCCTCCCTCCCTTTTTTCCTATCTTCTTCCTCCTCCTGTCCCTCCTCTCTCTGGAGAAACTAAAAACCCAACCCCAGGAGCACACGGAGGTCACTGGCGGGTGCCCAGTGTTAAATCCTCGGGCATGTGAAAGACGGGCTGTGAGCAGGTTGGGCTGGGCTCTGGTCTTGCTCTGAGCTCTGTTCCTCAGGGAGGATTGGCTGTCTTTGTGTGACGATGAAACTGGGAGAAAGTTCCTGGCCCTTGGCGGGGGGGGGGTGCTGTCTGCCTAAGTTGGGCGGGCCCAGGCCAGGGGGGAGGCCTGAGACCAGGTCTCCTTCTCCAAATTCTTTCTAGAACCTCCCAGTCTGTGCCATAAGCAGGCATCTAGCCTTGGAGGTCATCACGCACCTGGACACTCACTCCCAGGGGTCAGGGAGCAGCCACGAGGAGTGAGGCAGGGTCTCCGCGGGGGTTGGGGGGGGGCTGCGTTCCTGGCACTCACCGTGGCAAATGCCAGCAGCCGCCAAGCGGTGGTGACTGGCCCTGGGTGAGCCTTCCAGGGGGCTCCACTGGAGGAAAGGCAGGCGCACCGGCGGCCACTCTGGGCTAGTGGGGCCCTGCGGCCCCGTCATGCATCCCCAGGGTGTTGGCTCTGGGTTCGAATCCTCCCGGGTCCCAGCTGGGCATCCTTGGAGAAGCACTTCCTTACCCAGATCTCGCCCCACCTGGACCGGGAGCTTATCCCTCCGGCTGCCTCAGCCCAGGGGTTCTGGGGAGTGAGAGGTGGTGAGGCCCAGGAGCCAGGGCCTGGGATTGGGGTGCAGAGCCCGGGGGTGTGGGGTCAGCCCTGACCACCCCGACCTTGGGCAGCTGAGCGCACCTCCCGCCCCTCCTCCTCTCTGGGAGGCTGTGTGGCTCTCAGAATGGACACACGCGTATTTTTTAAAAATACATTTTTATTAACCATCAGAGAGAACCATGGCTCGGCTGCCTCCTGCACGCCCCACATTGGGGCTCGAGCCTGCAACATGGGCCTGTGCCCCGACTGGGAACCGAACCGTGACCTCTTGGTTCATAGGTCAACGCTCAACCGCTGAGCCAGGCCAGCGGGGCACACACATGTTTTTAGCAGGATTCAAAGACGGCCTCCTTCTTCGCTCAGAAACATGTGAGAACATGGATTCAGCTGATTTCAGAAATAATAATTACGGAGAAGGAGCCGTTACCGGGAGAGAGGAGGCGTGGCCCGCGCAGCCCTTCACCCCAGGGGCCGGTGCTGTCTGTGACCACCCTCAGCCTCGGGGAGGATGCTCAGCTGCCCGCCCGCCCGCCCCGGCCTGCACCAGGTGAGACAGCTGCCCGCCCAGGGCTGAGCGGCTCCTCCTCCGGAGCCCTGGGGGCGGTCTGGCCCCGCCCTCTACATCCCCGCCCTCTCTGGCCCCGCCCTCTATATCCCTGCCCTCCAGGCCCCGCCCTCTCTGACCCCGCCCCCTCAAGCCCCGCCCTCTCCGGCTCTACTCCGGGGCTAGTTGCCCCGCAAAGGTGGGATGGGGTGGGGTGGGGTGGGCTGGGGTGGCACCCAGTGAAATACACCCCGTTCGCTGCTCAGGCCTGGCTTCCTTCCCAGGCGCTCCGACGGCTGACCTCATTTGGGGCCAATTTCAGCGTTTTAATGAGCCCTTTGCTTTCCGTGTCTTTCTGGCGCTGTCATCCGCTCGCTGTAATCCCTGTCGCCTCTGCCACGTGAGGCCAGCTCCCCAGGTCCCCAACCCCCGATTACAGCAGGTGGGGGGACTGGAGCGGGTTGGTGACCTGAGCCACACAGCTCCCCAGCGACCACGGGGCAGCTGCAGGGTGCCCGCTTGGCCCAGGATGCTCTTTTTAAAAAATATATATATTTATTGACTTCAGAGAGGAAGGGAGAGGGAGAGAGAGAGAAACATCAATGATGAGAGAGAATCATGGAACAGCTGCCTCCTGCACGCCCCACACTGGGGATCGAGCCCACAACCTGGGCATGTGCCCTGACCGGGAATCGAACGCTGACTTCCTAGTTCATAGGTCGACGCTCAACCACTGAGCCACGCTGGCCGGGTCTGGGGTGCTCTTGTGGTGGCAGAAATCCAGCTTTCAGCTGATGGAAGCAGGAGAGATGACCAGCCTCCGGGAGATGCGCCCCAGGCCGCTGCCTCTCCCCCTCCCCCCCGGGAACTCTGGACAGTGCCCCCACTGCCTGCCCCTCCCCTGTCCCCCTGGGAGCTCGGGGCAGCGCCCTCACTGCCTCTCCTCCCCCCCTGCCCCCTCCACCCGCCCCGGGAGCTGGAGGCAGCGCCCTCACTGCCTGCCTCCTCCTGGGCTCAGTTGGTTGTGACGAGGAGGTTTAAGAAACCATCTCCCCAGCCAGGTCATCTCCCCACCCAAGTGTGTTCTCCCGAGGGTGAGGCCGCACCCACTGCCCCATGTCTGCTCATAAACGCAGGCGGCCCTGAGATTAGGAACGCACACCCGCGGCCCGAGGTGCTCAGGTGCCAGGGCACTGAGGGAGGGGACCGTGACAGGGCACTCGGTGTCCAGAGCACCCCAGGGCCCTCTCGGCTCCTTCCCCATGGACACCCCCCCCCCCCCGGCTGCTGGGCCAGAGCCCGCACTGGCCTCGGAGCTCTGCACCAAGGGTGAGAGGCAGCTGGCCCCAGGAGGGGTGCTATCCGGGGATCGGAGCACGCAGCCAGGCCGCCCTGCAGGACATGGAGTAGCCGGGCTGCGAGGCGTGGCCTGTCGTTGACGGCAGGGGACCGCACAGCCTGTCTCCTCCGAAGGATGGTCAGCGAGAGGGGTTGGGGCAGCCCTCAGCCGGGGCCCACGTCCCCTTGTCTGGACTGAGGCTGAGGAGTGGGGCATGTCCCGCGGTCCTGGTGGGGTGGCGCCTGCTGGCCGCTTCGGGGCAGGTGGATTGGAAGACCAGATTGGAGATGCCAGCACGGCTCCCTCCCGGCCCCAGTGCCATCTGAGGCCCCGCGCGAGCTGTGTCTGCATCTGAGAGGGCTGGGTGCAGCCAGGGCGCAGTCCCTTGACCCTCAGATCGTGGTCACCGGCGGGGACTGGTGCCTGCCCGGTGAGATGACAGAGACGGAACCTCATTCCCGCATCTCGCAGGGGAGAGCCCCCGGGGAGTGGGGTCAGGCCTCCCTCCCTTCCCAAGGCCCACTCCTGTCCCTGTGCGGGCCACCCGCGGTCCATCACCTGCCGGTTGACTGACGGGCACTGTGATGGTGAACAGGCTGCTATGAACGTCCACGGACAGAGAGCGCCTCGAGTCCCCGTCTTCAGCTCTTGAGGTTTGTACCCAGACCTGGAGGCTGGGCCCCGTGGTACCTGTGTGTCTGGCATCTCGAGGGGCATGACTGCCTACTGCTTGCCCGCCGGCCGCGCCGCCTCAGGGCATGGGTAACTCTCCGTGCCCGTGGCCCATGCTCTTTATTAACCAGCGGCCACGGCTGAGTATTTGGGCGGTTGCCTTTTAACTGGAACAAGTGGGGGCGGGGGGCGCGTGCCCAGCCTTGCACACTCAGACCCATGATTCCGAAGCGGAACTGGGGCGCCAAGGCGGCCACTGCCCCTTGGACGTGGTGCCCACAGCTCCAAGGCCTTCTCAGGGAGAACCGTCGGCTGGCGGCTTGCCACCCGAGACCACGCCACCTCCTGGACCAGGTCCACCCGGCCTTGTTGTCGGGCCAGACTCGCCGTTGGTCCAGGCTGCGCCCTCCGGCCACAGTCAGATACGTCACATCCAAGCACCAAATCCAATAAAGCCCGGAGCGGGCCATCTGCTTTGTGAAGATGAGACCTTGGAAGGAGCCGTCTCCATGCCCGGGGGCCTCTGACATTCACGCGGCAGGAGGAGGAGGGCTGCGGCCTGTACACCCTGATCCAATTGTCCCCCTGCTGATCGAGTTACCGAGAGACTCGCCCAAGAGCAGGCTGGGGACAGAGGCCATCTGTGCACGTAGGCGGCGAGGAGGGGGGGGGGCGGGGGGGCGCAGAGGGGGCATCGCTCTGCGAGGCACTTAGTCAGCATCTAGCAGGACGTCTGGGTGGGCTGGCTGCGTGCAGTGTGTCCCCGCCCAGCCCCGTCCCACGCCTGGGCAGCGGGTCTGCGTTCGAAGTCCCAGCAGGGTGGGCCTGCCCAGGTCGCTGTGTGGTCCCTGCTGGGGTTCCAGGCCCATTCCCGGGCCTGTGGGGGCCCGCCTCGTGGCGTCCCTGCTGCCCGACTCCCTGTCTGGTTGGTGGTGTTACCGCCTGCCCGGGCCTGAGAGCCTCAGTATCTCAGCAAACGGGCCTTTCTAACCTCTGCTGACCGCCTTCCCCACGTGTGGACGACCAGCGGCTTCAGGATGGCCCTGAAGGGGCCCAGGCCGCCTGCGCAGGTGAGCGGCGTGGCCGAGGGAGGGGCCCCAGCAGCCCCAGCTCAGAGGAAGGTCCATCGCCTGCCTCTGTTTCAGCTTTGTGATCCCCTGCTGGGTGGGCTCCGTGGTCAAGCAGACCCACATTTCAGTCTTGGTCCCAAGGGCATCCCAGGTGCGGGTCGCGGCTGCACTTGGCCGCTGGGGCTCCGTGCGCAGCCCGTGGGGGCCCCACCAGCCCTGGGGAGGGGCCCGCTGGGCGTCCAGGGCCCACATGCTCTCTCTGGTGCCTTCACTGTTCCGAGGCTTCGGCCACACGGGAAGGGAAGCATACTTTCCCCCCAAATCCTAACCCGCGTCACAGGCACATTCTTTAAGAAAAGGATTCACAACAGCATTGGTTTAAAAAAAAACAACAAGAGCCTGTTCCGAGGGTCGGAATTCTGCAGGAATCACAAAACGATGCAAAGAAAGGAAGTGAGAGGGAGCCCCATTCTAGAAGGGTCTCAGGGGAGACGGTGCAGAAGCAGCTCGAGGGCCGCGCATCCGGAGCCATGGAGATCAGGCAGGTGGGTGGCGAGGGGCGGGGTGGGGCCTTGTGCTGCTGCATCGGAATCAGCAACTTCACCATTTCTCCCCCCAACCACCCCGCTGCCCCGCGCTGGGAGCAGGGAGCCCCTGAGCCCCCAGAATAAAGCAGAGACTGGCCACCACCCAGGACCCTGACCGGGAACTGCTGACCTGGATGGCAGGCAGGGACCCCACCCAGGGGAGCCATCCCCCCCACCTCGCCTGGACGCACGGACCTCCTGCCCCCAGGGGCTCAGAAACAGGCGCAGACAGCAGGTGACTGTCCCCTCAGGCCCACGTGGCGCTCGGAGGGAAGCAGCCCGGAGCAGAGCCTGCTCAGAAGCAGAAACTCCGACACCAGGGCCTGAGTCAGCGGGAGGCTCTGAAATAGCCGTAATCGCTATCTTTAGAGAAATCAGAGGGCTATCGCGTCGTGAGGCAAGAAGGGGCGTTTATGTGAAAGAACTAATTAGAGAGCGTGGAAATCCAAAGGAGACGGCTGAGAGGCAGAGAGGCATCTGAGGCGCAAATCCGCCAGCCAGCGGGGAGAGCGGCCCGCCCCTCCCGGAATCCGCCTTCCAGGGAGGCGTGGGGCTGGCACCGCTGCGGCCCGCACAGCCATCTGATGGACGTCCCCGCGTGAGGAGCCGGGGGGCGGGGAGGACACGGCCAAAGGTCCCGCGGCCACCATCTTCAGACGCAAAAGCACTCACGCGCACCCTGGTCGGCGTGCTCAGTGGTTAGAGCGCCGGCCTGCACGGAAGGGACCCAGGTTTGATTCCTGGCCCCAGCCGGGGCGTGTGCAGGAGGCAACCAATCAATGTGTCTCTCTCACATGGATGTTTCTCTTTCTCTTCTCTCTCCCCCTCCCTCCCTCCTTGTCACTCTCTCGGAAAAGCGATGGAGAAAAAAAAGAACTCACTGGCCAGGTGGCCACGCCCACTCCAGACACGTGGCACGCTTCCAGGGGTGAAGATTCTCACACTCCCAAGTGCTGGGGGACTTACAGCCTGAGAGAGAGCACTGGGTTCATCTGAAGGTAGCCCTAGTACTTTTAATCTTAGAACACAGGTTAAGTTTCTTACATGTGAATAGGGGCTAAGTTTTCTTAAGTTTCCTTTTAAGGTCTGGGCAAAGCAATGAAGGAGGTGACTCAGCCGTGAATCCAGTAAGCAGAACCGATAAGCAGGGACAAACCCACTAGGAGTCAAAACATCATCTCATCCACGTCGTCTCGTCCACGTCATTTCATCCACATCGTCTCGTCCACATCGTCTCGTCCACATCGTCTAGTCCACATCGTCTCCATCTCGTCCACATCGTCTCGTCCACATCGTCTCGTCCACATCGTCTCCATCTCGTCCACATCATCTCCATCTCATCCACATCGTCTCGTCCACATCATCTCGTCCACATCGTCTCGTCCACATCGTCTCCATCTCATCCACATCGTCTCGTCCACATCGTCTCGTCCACATCGTCTCCATCTCGTCCACATCATCTCCATCTCATCCACATCATCTCGTCCACATCGTCTCGTCCACATCGTCTCCATCTCATCCACGTCGTCTCGTCCACGTCGTCTCGTCCACGTCGTCTCGTCCACGTCGTCTCGTCCACATCATCTCATGTGATGACTACAATAGCTGAGGTTGCGAACCCCCAGGGCTGCACGTAGCACCCCAGCCCCCTCCCCATTATAGCCCTGTCCCCTGCACCTGCTGGAAGACCGGATGTGAATGCTTGTAAGCGCCCTGTCTTCTTGGTTGGCTGGCCTTCTCAATAAACGCCTCATATGATTCCACCCGGCCTTCGTTATTGGACACACGGACAGGCGGCCCGGGGGTTTCCCAGTGACAGGAGGAGGGCTAGAGAGAAAACTGAGAACAAATGAGGGGTGAGAGAGAGACAGGCCGGGGAGGCGTGTGGCCTGGATCGCCGGCGGGTGCCCTCACCGCGGGGGCACAAGAGGACAGGAGACACGGGTCGCTGCGTCCAATGGCTGAGAGAAGATGTCACCCGCCCACCATGCCAGGCCCAGCCTTCTGCCTCGGGAGGAACCTAACCGCGTTCTCACCTGCAGGGACTCAGAAAGTTCGCCGCCACCACTGTCTGAAAGGGCCGCTCGGGGCGTATTCCAGCAACACAAAACCTGCCCCCGAGGAGGCCGGAGGGCCCAGGAGGAGCGGGGCGGGGAGCATCCAGGAGCGCGCAGAGTGGGTGCAGGGACTGTGTTATCAGAAATGGAACGCGATGTCCTCGCGGATGGGGTGTTTTAAACCGGAACAGCCAGAGACGCCGCCGCCACGGCCCCTGCGCCCCCACCGGCCTCTGCGTGCGGCTTAGGCGGGACCTGCCTCCCTTTTACAGAGCGGACAGCCGGCCGAGGGCTCCCTGCGGCCGCGCCCCGGGCCCCTCTCCAGAGGCAGCGGGTAGCCGGGTTGTGGTAACTGCACGGAAATGCTGATTTTTTTAAAGTTCGTTTGGCAGCTGGCCAGCTTGTTCAACTTGCACTTGTCCTAACGCGGCTTCCCTGGGTTTGCTCCGTGTTCCCGAGTGGCATTTCCGAGTGTCAGCGAGCCCCCACAGCTCGGCCCGTCCCACCTGGGGAGCCCGGGGGGGTGGGGTGCTCCGGGCCAGGTGTCCGGGGCCTGCTGGGCGGGGCTGGCCGG
Source organism: Plecotus auritus (assembly GCF_963455305.1). Classification (NCBI taxonomy): domain Eukaryota; kingdom Metazoa; phylum Chordata; class Mammalia; order Chiroptera; family Vespertilionidae; genus Plecotus; species Plecotus auritus. The sequence goes on along the minus strand of NC_137776.1, from coordinate 184,191,874 downwards.
GACTCTGCTCAGCGGCTGAGGTCCCTGTCGCTTTCCATCCCCGCGCCCCCCACAGCCGCGTGAGCCAGAGCCATTCCCACGGCATCGCAGCCTCATGCCCGTCCTGCCTCAGTGTCCTCGTGGGTCCGCCAGGAGGGGGCGGGGCGGCCAGTGGCCCCGATGGGGCGTCGGGAGCGGAGGGAGCTTTGCCAGGCCTCAGGCCAGCGCCGTCCCGTGGGAAGGTCTTCGGTTCCTTCAACAAGCAGCGGCCGTGGGGGGCCGAGAACAAGGGAGCCAGCTCTGCCCGGCGGGGGGGGGGGAGGGGTCCATCCAGGACAGACAGGCAGGGGTGGGGGAGCCAGCGGACGAGACAGCGCCCCAGGATCAGGGCCGGGAAGAAAAAGAGCGAGGCCGGGTAGAGGGGGGCTGGGCGGGAGGCCAGGGACGGGGTTCGCCCCCCAGGCTTCTCTGGTGGGTTAGAAACGGGCCCTGCCCCCCTCCCCCCGGGCCCTGTGGAGGCTCCCCCTCTGCCCCCCTCCCCCCGGGCCTGTGGAGGCTCTCCCTCCCTCTGCCCCCCTCCCCCCGGGCCCTGTGGAGGCTCTGGCTCTGCCCCCCTCCCCCCGGGCCCTATGGAGGCTCTCCCTCCCTCTGCCCCCCTCCCCCCGGCCCTGTGGAGGCTCTCCCTCCCTCTGCCCCCCTCCCCCCGGGCCTGTGGAGGCTCTCCCTCCCTCTGCCCCCCTCCCCCGGGCCCTGTGGAGGCTCTCGCTGTCAGGAGAGCGAGGATGAAAAGCGCTGAGCAGAGTCCCGGCCAGCCCTGCCCTTCAGGCCCGGGGCACCTGGCCCCCCTCTGAGCTCCCATAGCAGGCATTGCCTTCCCCTCTGCACCCACAGTGCCGGCGGGGATGAAAGGACGGGTGAAGGGGAGAGAGGGTGAAGGGGCTGAAGGGGTGAAGGGGTGAGGGGTGAAGGGGAGAGGGGGTGAGGGGGTGAAGGGGTGAAGGGGTGAGAGGGTGAGGGGGTGAAGGGGTGAAGGGGTGAGGGGTGAAGGGGTGAAGGGGTGAGAGGGTGAGGGGGTGAAGGGGTGAGGGGTGAGGGGTGAAGGAGTGACTGCGCCCCCCGCCTTTGCTGAGCCGTGGAAGCGTGTGGTGGGGGAAGGGCGATCAGGTCCCGGAGGTCCTGTGCAGGCTTCCGGGAGAAACGAACCCCGGGATGGATCTGTCAGGGGGAACCCGCCCAGTTTCCCTCTCCCCCACCGGCAGGACGCGCGGGAGGAGCTGGGACGCACAGAAGGAGCCGAGGGACCCTCACTGGTCCCAGCACCCCCCTCAGCGCCACCTCCTCCTCCCTGTCCTCCTGGTGGAGCCCGAAGAAGGAGCGCATCAAGCCGCTGCCACGGCGACTGGAACGCAGCAGCCGTTTCTGTCAAACAGGGAGGCTGTCTCTTCCAACCAGGGCAGGGGAGCACCCCGCACCCACGTGTGCACCCGAACCTCACATGCACGCCCGCCCGCCCGCCCACTCCCCGCCCCTGCGCGCTGCTGCCTAATCCTCTCCGTTCTCCCTCTCTCTCTCTCTCTCTCTGACACACACACACACACACACACACACACACACTGATGCCTTGTTATCCTGGTCTCATCCAGAAGACACCAGGCCACAATCCTGGATCTAGGGTGCGAAATAATCGCATGGCAT